>NW_024387423.1:4355487-4895661 GCF_900408965.1 Simochromis diagramma | reverse complement strand
TGAAAACAAATGACAAGAAAAAATTAACAGGTAACTAAGACTAATTAAAAAAATTTGTATAAATGTCTTCCGATATCAAGGCTGCTCTATTGTTGGTGGATTAACTCTAAAAAACGAGGTAGAAGTAGATCTATTAAATTAATTAATGATTGCCACATATATGACTTTAATCAAATTTCAAAGATAAATAGCTCATTTACCTGGGATTCGCATTGCCATTGTCATTAAGTGAATTTCCATGCGGATCTCAGCTCCATTGATCCTCTCAGGGCAACAGTCTTGTCTGTTGGTGATAGTCACAGTTTGATTTTATATGTCTTCCAAAGGTCAAGTCTCCACCATGGATTCAAGTTTGTTTGTTGGGCACGGATCCCTGGTGTAGTTGCTGGCACGATTCCCATCAATGCATTTTCGGGTTGGCATTCCACTCGTTGAAGACTGAGCCACTTGTCCAAGTCTGGCAACATTAGTCTCTGAAAAGTTGCAAATATTAGCAATAATATGATAAGAAGAACTCCAAAAACCATTATGTGTTCATTAAACGTGGAACACACAAGAAGAATTGGACAAGATTTATGAAGTGTACCATCAACTTCCACCTCACAAAGTGTCAGGTATTCTGTTCTCCCAGGAATAACGATGTTTATGTAGCGACCTTCCCATTCCATTGCATGCAAAGGTTTGTGATGCCCCAGCAGCGATAGATGAGATTACAGCACATCTGAAAACAAATGACAAGAAAAAAGATTAACAAGTAAAATAAGACTAATGTAAAACAAAAATTTGTATAAATGTCCTCAGATATCAAGTGCTGCTCAATTGTAGGTGACTAACTCAAAAAAAGGAGTAGAAGTGAATTATATAAACATAATTAATGATTGCCACTATATGACGGTATGACAAGTTTCAAAGATGAGTAGCTCATTTACCTGGGATTCGCATTGCCATTGTCATTAAGTGAATTTCCAATGCAGATCTCAGCTCCATTGATCCTCTCAGGGCAACAGTCTTGTCTGTTGGTGATAGTCACAGTGTTGATTTTATATGTCTTCAAAAGGTCAAGTCTCCACCCGGATTCAGTGTTGTTTGTAAGGCACAGGATCCCTGGTTGTGTGCTGGCACGATTCCCATCAATGGCATTTTCGGGTTTGGCATCCCCTATGTTGAAGACTGAGCCACTTGTCCAGCTGGCAACATTGTCTCTGAAAAGTTGCAAATATTAGCAATAATTGATAAGAAGAACTCCAAAACCATTTGTGTTCATTAAACGTGGAACACACAAGAAGAATTGGACAAGTTTACCTGAGTGTACCATCAACTTCCACCTCACAAGTGTCAGGTATTCTGTTCTCCCAGGAATACGTGTTTATGTAGCGACCTTCCATTCCATTGCATGCAAAGGTTTGTGATGCCCCAGCAGCGATGATGAGATTACAGCACATCTGAAACAAATGACAAGGAAACAGATTAACAGGTAACTAAGATTAATCTAAAGTAAAAGTTTGTATAAATGTCAATTTCAGATATCAAGGTGCTGCTCTTTATTGCCTGTGAACTTAACTCTAAAAAAACAGAGGTGAAGTAGAAATCTTTACAATTAAATTATGATTGCCACATATATGACGTTTATGCAAAATTTGAATCAAGTATAAGATAATAGCTCATTTACCTGGGATTCGCATTGCCATTGTCTTAAGTGAATTTCCAATGCGGATCTCAGCTCCATTGATCCTCTCAGGGCACAGTCTTGTCTGTGGTGTAGTCACATGTTGATTTTATATGTCTTCAAAAGGTCAAGTCTCCACCATGGATTCAGTTGTTGTTTGTACGGCACAGGATCCCTGGTTGTAGTTGCTGGCACGATTCCCATCAATGGCATTTTCGGGTTTGGCTTCCCATGTTGAAGACTGAGCCACTTGTCAAGTCTGGCACATTGTCTCTGAAAGTTGCAATATTAGCAATAATATGATAAGAAGAACTCCAAAAACCATTATGTGTTCATTAAACGTGGACACACAAGAAGAATTGGACAGATTTACCTGAAAGTGTACCATTAACTTCCACCTCACAAAGTGTCAGGTATTCTGTTCTCCCAGGAATAACGGTTTATGTAGCGACCTTCCATTCCATTGCATGCAAAGGTTTGTGATGCCCCAGCAGCGATAGATGAGATTACAGCACTCTGAAAACAAATGACAGAAAAAAGATTAACAGGTAAATAGACTAATTAAAAAAAAATTTGTATAAATGTCCTTCAGATATAAAGTGCTGCTCTTTATGGTGGATTTAACTCTAAAAAACAGAGGTAGAAGTAGACTTTTAAACATATTAATGATTGCACATAATGACTTTACATCAAATTGTTCAAAAGTAAATAGCTCATTTACCTGGGATTCGCATTGCCATTGTCATTAAGTGAATTTCCATGCGGATCTCGCTCCATTGATCCTCTCGGGAACAGTCTTGTCTGTTGGTGATAGTCACAGTGTTGATTTTATATGTCTTCAAAGGTCAGTCTCCACCATGGATTCAAGTCTTGTTTGTACGGCACAGGTCCCTGGGTAGTTGCTGGCACGATTCCCATCAATGGCATTTTCGGGTTTGGCATTCCCATACGTTGAAGACTGAGCCACTGTTCCAAGTCTGGCAACTTGTCTCTGAAAAGTTGCAAATTTAGCAATAATATGATAAGAAGACTCCAAAACCCATTATGTGTTCATTAACGTGGAACACACAAGAAGAATTGGACAAGATTTACCTGAAAGTGTACCATTAACTTCCACCTCACAAAGTGTCAGGTATTCTGTTCTCCCAGGAATAACGATGTTTATGTAGCGACCTTCCATTCCATTGCATGCAAAGGTTTGTGATGCCCCAGCAGCGATAGATGAGATTACAGCACATCTGAAAACAAATGACAAGAAAAAAGATTAACAAGTAACATAAGACTAATGTAAAACAAAAAATTGTATAAATGTCCCTCTCAGATAGTTAAGATGCTGCTCGAAATTGTATGGTGGACGTAACTCTAAAAAAGGAGGTAGAAGTAGAATTTTTTATAAACATAATTAATGATTGCCACATATATGACGGTTATGACAAAGTTTCAAAGATGAGTAGCTCATTTACCTGGGATTCGCATTGCCATTGTCATTAAGTGAATTTCCATGCGGATCTCAGCTCCCTGATCCTCTCAGGGCACAGCTTGTCTGTTTGTGATAGTCACAGTGTTGATTTTATTGTCTTCAAAAGGTCAGTCTCCACCATGGGTTCAAGTGTTTGTTTGTCTAGGCACAGGATCCCTGGTTGTAGTTGCTGCCACGATTCCCATCAATGGCATTTTCGGTTTGGCCATTCCCATCTGTTGAGCTTGACTCCCTTGTCTCCAGCCTGGCACATTAGTCTCTGAAGTTGCTCTTCAGCCCAATATATGTAAGGCCCTCCCCCTTCATGTGTTCCTTGCCCTTTGACTTTGGGTCCAAAAAGATCACTTATATTTTCAAATGATCTGTTTTTTTGGTCTTTCTCCTTTCCAAATATAAGATATATATTATTTCATTTCACACAGGATTTCAAAACTGAAATCAAATTTAAGAAGAAGAGGAGGAAAAACATTATTGCAAACATTATTTTGTTTTAGAATTGTCTGGTCCTTTTTTATAGCAGTTCTTTAGGACAGAATTAGAGTTTAAATTTTGACACGTCATTAGTGTTTACACTTCAAGTTTAAAATATGAAAAATGATGATTTGACAAACAGTCTATAATGAGCCTAAAAAGACAGGAATCCTAGAGGCAGTGACAGTTGTTTTCTTTCTGTAGAAGTACCACCCACATTTAGATAAGGTTAAGTGGGATTAAAAGACTGTGTCACCAATGACTGACATGTGATAAGTAACAAAGGGACGGCATAGTTTCAGTAGAATGCACAATTCTCTTTGTCATTTGTGTTGAAGAGCAGACATCAGTGGGTGTGCCCTACACTCTTACTGTGCATCCAAGTAGTCGCCATAGGCCTTACCACTGCAGCCACAATGTTTACTTTAAGGGACAGAGTCTCAATTTCCATATGCATAACACTTTTTATGGTTTCACCACCATTTTGGCTTGGTTTGCAATTGTTTGTGGACATATCCATATGCTCTAATTATTTCTTCTTATCCACCGGGACATTTGTTGTCACACCAAAAATGGCATAAATAGCATTGAAAAATATATTTTCATTTTTAAAGCTATTTAAGATGCTAACACAACACAATATCTTATTACAGTATAAAACCACATTATATATTGTCATAAAATAAGGCAATATATAATGAATCAGTATTGAATAGTACAAAAATATGTGCACAAGTTTTCTCAGTATCCCTATTTTAAGTAAATATAGTGTTTACTTTGCGTTAAATATTTACAGTCATTTGTGGTCTTCAATAGAATGCTCAACAAATATATTTTTGAATGTTACATGTGAGAATATTCTTTTTTAACTGTTTGTTGATGTTATTTCTTTTTTCTACTTGGAAGGTAGGGTAGCTTTAATAATAAGAATATAGGCCAGGCATATAAATAGGCATTGCTTCCGCCTGAGCCTGTTCAGGCATTATTTGTAATATAGGTATAACTCTTTCATTAATTGTTTTGCAAAGTCTGTGTAATATGTAATTAACTGCTTAAAACATTAAAAGTCCAGCTAAGTAGATTCTTTGTTAATCCAATAAGCATAGCATATTTCTGTGTAATTCGAGTAGATTTCTGGTGTGCATTATTTACCAATAATTAACAGAAAAAATACCTTCCTTTTCTGATGTCACTTTATACACTGGAGCAGCAGTTTCACCCTAAAGGGCAAAAAAAAAAAAAGATGCAAAAATGAAAATGAAACAAATTTGTTAACTTTTTTAAATTCAACACATTTGTAGTAAGTCTTATCAACTTTTGCTTCTTAGCTACAAAGATCCTGTAAAATGCACACTGTTTAAAAAACAGTTTTGTCTTAAGTTTTATCTTGTACGGGCGACCGTGGCTCAGGGGGTTGGGAATTGCATCTGTAACCGGAAGGTTGCCGGTTCGATCCCTGGGCTCTCTGTCCTGGTCGTTGTGTCCTTGGGCAAGGCACTTTACCCTACTTGCCTACTGGTGTTGGCCAGAGGGGCCGATGGCGCGATATGGCAGCCTCGCTTCTGTCAGTCTGCCCCAGGGCAGCTGTGGCTACAACTGTAGTTTGCCTCCACCAGTGTGTGAGAGTGAATGAATAGTGGTATTGTAAAGCGCTTTGGGTGCCTTGAAAAGCGCTATATAAATCCAATCCATTATTATTATTGTAATCATTAAAAAACATGATCACACCCAAGGCTCTGTACACCCTTTTTCTAAATAGTGTTGTGCAAACTACAGATGACTTTTTGTCATGGTCCAGTACATTCATAAATGGTCGCTGAGCTTATTATATTTACTCTCTTCTAAAAAAATGTGAAGACTCTGTCTGTGTTTTCATAAAGATGTTAAGGTGTGTATTTATGAAAGCACCATTATAAATTGCAGTCTAGCAGCCAAAAGATAATATGTCTAAGTTCCGAGGTTGACGTGCACAAACAATTACTTTAAACCATATTGCTGTACAGACTTACAAATGAACATAAAAGTGCACTAAATGCAAACCAAGGATCAGTATATTCCAAAACAAAAAACAAATGAACAAACAAAATATATATATATATATATATATATATATATATATATATATATATATATATATATATACATATGAAACAAGCTATCTGTCTCATAATCCCTATTCCTTTTTGTATGAATCTTTCTACATGCTGTATATTTTCCTACACTCATCTTGTCTCACTCCCCTTACATACACTGTCTGTGTCACTCTTTTCTAGCTCCCTTCTCAATTGCTCTCTTCTAGCTCCTTAATCCTCGTACTTCTATAGTGCACTGTTTGTCGCCACAACCTGCACCCCCCTTGGTGTCTACACCCTTCCTGCTTTTTCCTCAGCTCTGAGCAGGGTCAAGTGCAGACTTTTGTCTCAAAACATGTGGAGGGAATTAATTGGCTTCAGTGTTTGGCTCTCTCCAGCTGGCTGCTTCTACAAGGCTGTCACCTGGCTCCACTCCTATTTCTTTTGCATCACTTCTCCTTTTCACATATTCTCACTCCTCCTTATGTTCATTTTTTTATTCTTCTACTTTTCTTTCTCTTTCCTCATCTTTGCGCGCTCGTGGTGTCAGGGCCCCCCTTGTAAGATCAAGGCCTCTCTTGCACCTGAAGGACCCTTACATTGTGTCTAATAAGAAAGGATAATGTGTAGTGCTAGTTGATAGACATATATCATAGAAAATTGTGAGAGCTCTGTGAATTATCTTGTGTCCCTTCATTCTCATATCTTTACCCATCACTCACAATAACATGAATTGATCCTCCAGTTGTCCTTACACCATTTAAGCACACATTCTCACTTTCACACCCCAAAATCAGAATAAAGAATAATTAATCTCCCCTGTCCAACTTTTCTTTTTACACCAACTATCAGACCCCATTCACCCTGTCACCCAAGACATACACCCCATTCTAAGAAAAACAGATAAGTCAGACTGCAATTGGATTTAAAGGCACAACCACGTGCCTGGCGTTCTCCTTGTTTCCATGACAACTGAATCAGGATCCAGAAAGATTTCAGGGCCAAATGGAGTTTTGTGGGTGGGCGTCACCCCAACAGAGGATAAGCATAATTACAGTGAGGCACATAGACAGCCAGAGAATAGTGAAGTCTGTAAGCAAGTGCCCCAGCCATACAATAATAATCTGTTTTATTTTTTGTATGAAATTTGATGATCTGTAGTCTAAGATTATCTATTTAATTATCTATCTATCTGTCTAAATATTTTTGCATTTACTTTTGCTTCCAAACCTTTTTTATGTTTCAGAAGAATAATCATGCTGCTGAGTCACTTATCTACATGAAAGTGCTTGAGCTCTGCTTTTATCGTCAATGTTGGTTTAGAAGAGAAAAAAAAATAGAAACTCTTTTCACTTTAGATAGTATTTAAACAAGTATGTGTACACATCCTGTGTGTTTTGAGTTTTTTTTTTTTTTTTTTTTAGATGTTAGATAAAGCATAGTATGCTTTATCTAACATCTCAATATTATATGCAGTGTCAGGAATAATGGCCCCACCCATTTTTTTGTCCCAAGGATATGAAGCAGCAGGGAGGCAGACTTTCTGCAAACACACACACACACAGAGACAGAGAGAGAGTAAGGTAGCTCAATGTTTTATGCATGAATTTGGTTTAATTACAGTGATCCTATTTGCATAACCTTTCCTAGTTTGATCAGATTTGCTCATCTATATTGCAGCCCTCTGACACTGACTGTTGATAGGTTAATTCTTGTGCATATGTATTTGCGATTGTGATGCGTGCGATTATCTATATAAAATGTTCAAATATATTATCCCATCTTACTATGCACAAATGGTAACATTTCCTCGCTCCTAAATACCACACTGATAGGGGAAAATATTTCCACTACTTTTTGGGGTGCAATCTATTTTTAAAGTAGTTAATTCAAAGGAAATTGGTGGAATATTTAGGACGAAATGTAAGAAAAAGAACTTGCTGATTTCCTCTTGGGCATTCTCTCCAAGGAATTGTATATCACTGCATGACACTACAAACATCTTCAGAAGTTTATTTTAATTGCTCAGAAGTGCCTTTTAAACAATTGGATCAAAGACTCCCCACCAGGTGTTACCCTGTGTTGCAAAGAGATTTAAAGCTGATTTGACCTGTTTCTGAATTCTTGACCACCTTCTCTGGTGGGCGATCGTGGCTCAAGAGTTGGGCGTTCGCCTTGTAATCAGAAGGTTGCTGGTTCGAGCCCCGGCTTGGACAGTCTTGGTCGTTGTGTCCTTGGGCAAGACACTTCACCCGTTGCCTACTGGTGGTGGTCAGAGGGCCCGGTGGCGCCAGTGTCCGGCAGCCTCGGCTCTGTCAGTGCACCCCAGGGTGGCTGTGGCTACAATGTAGCTTACCATCACCAGTGTGTGAATGGGTGGATGACTGGATATGTAAAGCGCTATATAAATACAGGCCATTTACCATTCTCTAGATTTTCTGGAGAAGAAAACCAGCAGACCCAAAAAACTTATTTGCATTTTTCTAAAGACTCCTTTCACAACCTTATTCATGGAAAGATTGCTGGTTACCCTAAACAAATATACACAAATATACATATAGACAGTAACATAGTTATTTGAACAACAACAAATTAAATTTTGCCTATGAACATCACCACAGTAAAGTGGTGTTCAAACAGTTGAGATGTGATCAAACTGCTGACTTTCAAGGGTTTAACCAAAATGTTGAATTGACTTTAGGAATTAGTGCTTCAGAAAATGAGCAACTAGGTATAAAACTTGGGGGTATGGTGTTGTTCTGTCACTTGCTTAATCTCAGTTATGAAGCTCAAATGTGTTACTCTAGACACAAACTGATTTTATATCTATTGTGTAATCTGAAATCTCAGACTAAATCTCTGACTAATCTATTCAAAACTGTTAACTTTGTCGTAAAGAGGGAAAGAGATTGGACCCAAAATGCAGACTCAGGCAGGCAGAACTTAACTGGAAGGAATGAATACAAAACTAAACAGGGAAAAACTAGGAAGTAAACTCACAAACAGAATACACAGCCAGGAATGAGGAAGAACACAACGCCAAACCAGATGGATTCAGGGCAGAGAGGAAAGACCTGGGGAACACGGCTGAACACAATCAACTGAAGAGACAGGGGAAGCACAGCAAAATATAGTACAAACAGAACAAGTGACTGTCAAAGTAAAAAAGGAAGTATGCAAAATGCAAGACAACAGAAACCTACAGACTAGATAAGAAAACTAAAACAGCCAAAGAACATAAACAGCGGGATGAGAGAGCACACAGAGACATAAATGGAGAAACAGACAACTAGGCAACATGAAGACAAGTGTTCCTTCACAGGAAGGCACACATAAGAGGAGATGCTGGGGAGGACACACAGTGGCAAGAACCAGACAAAAAGGACACAGAGACAAGACCAGGGCATGAAAAGGGACCTAATAACAAACCAGACAACCCAAACTAGACTAAACTTAAAAATGTTCTTTTTGCAGCATTTTTCTGTTTGCTGGTGTGTGTTTTTAAGGTACAGTCAATTTGACATCTCAGTTTTTCTACCTTGTTTTGAGGTAGATTCAGTGTATTGCAAGTATTGTTGGGTGTAAAAGATACTTTCGTTTCAGGGACCTTTTACATCATCAGGACTGACTAGGTTGGATCTCTGGTCTTTGACCCTAATTCAAAAGTAACTTTGATTGAGAACCACTGATCTGTTCAATCCTCAAACTTTTCTCAATGAGTACCACCTCATAAAATATATGGCTCTTGAAGTGCCACCCTTATGACCGACATTAAAGTACAGTAGTATAGGCCTATTTAACACCACATACAGTTTACACGAGACAATTTTATTTCTTATATGAATGTTATTTATTTTAACTGTCATAAACAAGATGTGATAATAATAACAACTGTACTGCATTAAAACATTCACAATAGGTGGGATATCCAATCTTTAAGTGATGACCTGATGAAACCTGCTTCTGGGTCCAAACTACTCCTGTTGTATTTTTAACATGTTTTAATCCTTTATATTTTGTTGTATTTACTCAGAACAAGCCCCTAAAAAAGTCAGTGATCATTGTTGGCTTCTCTCGGTTTTTGTCATCACTATTCATTTTAAAGCTCAGTTTTTAAAACCTTACAATGTAACTACAGCCCAGCCCATGAAGCAGTATATTAATGACTGCAGTTGTTCTCCTGACTGAAGTTTGGTCCGTTAACAGCATCCTGCCATGCAGTTACATTTGTTCATCTTCCAGCTTCAGTGTTTATATTATGCTAACCATAGCTGTGTAGCTAGCCACCACACAGCACATCATTATATACAGCGAGTGCAGAATTATTAGGCAAGTTGTATTTTTGAGGAATAATTTTATTATTGAACAACAACCATGTTCTCAATGAACCCAAAAACTCATTAATATCAAAGCTGAATGTTTTTGGAAGTAGTTTTTAGTTTTAGCTATTTTAGGGGGATATCTGTGTGTGCAGGTGACTATTACTGTGCATAATTATTAGGCAACTTAACAAAAAACAAATATATACCCATTTCAATTATTTATTTTTACCAGTGAAACCAATATAACATCTCCACATTCACAAATATACATTTCTGACATTCAAAAACAAAACAAAAACAAATCAGCGACCAATATAGCCACCTTTCTTTGCAAGGACACTCAAAAGCCTGCCATCCATGGATTCTGTCAGTGTTTTGATCTGTTCACCATCAACATTGCGTGCAGCAGCAACCACAGCCTCCCAGACACTGTTCAGAGGCGGTTAAGCTGTAGGATTTTTGGCTTCATGACCCTCCTTCATGGTTCGTGCACGTCAAAACTCAGTTTGCCCTTCGTGGCGTTTCAGCCGACAACACGAAATACCATCATGTGGTGGCCTTGCTGGATACGCTTTCCACCCGCCGTGTGATGACCCTCCTCCAGGATCCCCCCACCCAAGGGGGTAGGGGGGAAATACACCGCTCTCAAGGCGCTGCTGCTGTCACGCTACTCCCTCTCCGATGCAGAATGGCCAAGAAATTGCTCTCTCTCTCGGGCCTGGGTGATGGTACTGCACTCGAGCTCATGGAGAGCATGCTGTCCTTGCTAGGAACCGATGACGGCAGATTCCTCTTCACTCACGTCTTCCTCCAACAGTTGCTGGTACGAGCTGGCGTCGCCAACTCCCCACTGCTGGCCACGAAGGATTACCACTCACTTGCAGAAGAAGCAGATTGCATTCTCCTGGCTACCAGGAGCTTCGGCATCCAGGGGATAGTTCCCTATTCCCTCCCGCGCCCCCACCAATCCTCCCTGGAGCCTCCAACTCATTAATGGTGGCTGGGATCGTGGCACCATGGAAAAGGGCCGTGTTTTTACCATCAGCGTGACAGCGCTGTGCCGCCTTTGCAGGGAAACAAGCCCACTAGCGCTCCGTAGTGGCAGCGACCGCTGGCGATAAGGAAAGGCTACTCTTTATAAAGGACTCATACTTGGGGACACGTTTTCTGGTTGACTCCGGCTCCCAGAAGAGCCTCAGGCACTCTCAAGTCATCTTTGCATACCTTCACAATGGTATATTATTTAATCTTTAAAAAAAATTGGAGCTTTCCCGCGTGCCACTAGTGAGAACTGGCCACACTTTGAGAAAGACTGGAATAGATACATGGATGGGGGCAGATTGGTGGACTGAAAAATTAATTGGCAGATATGTGGATGGGTGGATGTGCTTTTAGACATGGCTTTCCGTCTGCATTCCAGTCAAGTGTGCGTAAATAAAGACACAGCCTTTATTTTTGTGTGCCTATGTGTCCAATATGGTATTTTCTTATCATAGAGGGGAAGAATTGATTACTGCTTGGACCATTTGTTACTTCAACAATATAGTACCTGTATATGAGATATATATAACATGACAATCCACAAAAAATGGGAGACATCCCTGAATTTTGTCACAGGATTCATGAATGTAGAGTATTTAGGTAGAAAGGTGGCATTTTAGGAATAAGGTAACTGTAAAAACCTGTGGTAAGACTGACATCCTTACCCCCTTTTACATGTATTATTATAAAATGGATATCGGTATGTCACTCTTATACATGCTTTAAAAATATGCCAAATAATTTTTATGTATGTGTGATTTTTGTAATTTAAGATACCATTACAAATAGAAAGCAATACCACCATAATGACTACATGTCAAATAACAATCTTCACTTGAGCATTCTAACCATATAAACCACAGATGGTGTAATTACTTTTGCTTTGCTCACTTAATAAACTTAATTTGTGCTAAATTACTGTTTTGTTTAATAAACAGGGATGTTCATTGCATTTAAATAAGTGACATTTTAACACTATTAATTTCTATAGCAATCAGTACATTTTATGTTATGTCCATTATCATTTATCATTTAATACATTTTATGTGCCATTTATACATTTAAAAGTGGTTATTCATTTTGATAGTTTGATTGCTGTACATCCATTTTGTTTTTGGCTTTACTCTTTTTCTACTTAGGTTTTCTGAGGTTTAAGCTGTAAATAGCAAGAACCATACAGAGGGAAAAACTGGGAATGAGTCATTAATTATGGGACAATGGTTTGGCGAGGGGCCATTGAGTGCAATCTATGAATTAGGAGCTGGCCAGCAGTGCCATTTGCATAATACTGGGGGACTAAATTGCGATTCTAGCGATCTATTGAGAAACACTTGTGGGGCAAAGCTAATGCATCCAAGTCAAAGGAAGTTAAGCCCACATTCATAATAAATTATCCCTCATCTATGCAATCACTTGAAGAAATGATTGCTCTCTTTTATCTCATTAGCGTTTCCTCTCTATTTCTCCCCTGTGCCTTTCTCTAGTTCCTTTTTCCCCCACTTCTTTACTACATTTCCCTTTCTGTGTCTATTCACATTTGTATTTGACTCAAGGGAACAAATGCATACCGTTATCAAAGTACGCTCCAGTGTTTACTTCCACCATTCCTGAGGTCACTGCTCCTCTCTGCCATTTAGGTGAGTCTCTGTCCCTGTGCATTTAGTGAGGCAATGACAGGAGATGCATGGTAATAACATCACTTACTCTGAGCTTTTTCTTAGAACATTCCGCTCATGTAAAAGCAACATAAATGTTTATATAAATTAGGGGCTTTTAGAGGTTCCAGGTTTTTGTATTAATCCTGCAGAGGGGGGGGGAAATTCCACAGGGCAAAAGATCAAAAACGTATATCTTATGATTAATTTTAGCTTAAAACTTATGCATCTTAGATATTGTTGCTAAACACATTACCTTGTCCAAAAAAATGTGCAAATTTGAAAACAATTAAATTAAGAAATTGCTAGCTAACCTTTTCTAACTTCATTAGAGAAGGTTAGAGAAATGTTTTATATGTACAACAAGAAAATTATGGGATTCAAAAACTGTCACAGTTTGCAACCATGTTTGGTAACTGATGAGGACCCAGGAGCAGACACAGCCGAGGTAACGGTATTGAACTTGAAACAAATGGCGAGCTGTTATTATGGCTAATAGACGGAGACAAAAACAAAGCAGCAAGGACAGTGGCGAAATTAAACTAGATCCTAAACTGGGAAAACTGGAAAAACTGAACACTAAGAAAACTGTGACTCAACTGTGATAACTAGGAAGACGAGGACTAAGAACACTAAGAACACTTTGCTATGAATACTATGAACACACTATGAACACTATGACTATGGCAGACTAAATACACACAGGAGATGCCGACATGACAAAAGGTTGACAAAATGAAACGCGCAAACATGAAACATGACAGGTTTAGACACACGAACCAACAAGAGAGACTTAAACACAGGGGGTGATAACACAAAGGGATCTAATAAACAAAAAACTACAACTGAGCAACCTAGCCCATATGGAAAAGATATGTATAAATCTTATAAAGTTTGTATCTGTCTTGTGTGAAACAGATATAAGATCCCTTGAAAAATTATATAAATGAAAGTTGTATGTTTTGGATACTTACTAAACAATATATGAAAGTAATGAGAAAGTGGCCACTTTCAGGAGTAAATCATGTAAGCCTTATATGATTCACTATATGAAGTAGGCCACATCTTATGCAAGTCTTTTATAAGTTTTTTCTATTTCTTTTCCATGTGGGAGGAGCTTAACATGACAAGATGAACTTAAAAATAAACTATATAAAAATACAAGGAAACTAAAAAAATACTGGGTCACATGACCCAGGACGATGACAAAAAAACACAGTACAACCTAACTTTTAAAATCACTACAAGAACATATTTTGTCTTAATTTATCACACTGAGTAAATGCGTTCAGGTTGTATTGACTTTGAATCTTTAAATAAGATCTTCTAATAGCTAGATGAATATCAGGTATTAAAAGAAAGCATTTAATACATGCCCAATTAAATTGCAAATGCCATATAACCAAAGCATTCTTAAATCAGTTTATTGCAAGAAAAATCCAGTATGAGATTGTGCATCTTCAGTTGAGACATCTGGAATCCTGTCAGTGTAGCTGTAATTAAAGGTTACGGCAGCCAAGGCCAACCAGCAGGGGTCTGCCTCCCTCAACCCATGATGCATATCTAACCAACCATTCATCCTCCACTGTCCCTCTGCATTGCCCCTAATCTAGTTTGATGTTTACTAGGAAGCAATGTGGACATGGGGCTTTCCTTAGGAAACTATGTGCCAGCAATAGTCCATTCAAATGGCAGGGTATTATAGTTCATCTTAGTGTATATCTTAAAAAGATATTCAGATGATTTAAAGCTACCCAGCATCTTACAGATAATGTAACCTGATTATATTGAAATGGTTTGTCTTTTAGTGAATGAGGGAAACCACCTAAAACTGGATAATTAGTTGGATAGCAAAACCTGCGCTATTTCACAAGAAACTACAGTGGAAGTGCTTTCATTGCCAACATTTTTGTTTGTAAAAGCCTAGAGCTACTTCTGTCAATACAAGTATGAGACACAGGCAGGCAGACAGGATTAGCTAGGGCGAAGTGTGATGTGAAAGTCCAAACTATCAGGGAAAGTGAGGTGTCAGGCACCAAGTGCCAAGGACCTAAAGATGCCACCACTGAATGAAACAAAACAAAACAAAAAAAATCTTTTCTTTAAACTTTGGCATTTTGCTATTTCTGCAAAGTTTGTCATACAAACAGCTTTTAATATTTTAAAGACAGGCTTGTTCATATATTCCATACTTCCTAGAAATCTCTGTTAATTTTTTGTAAGGTAAGACAAAAACTGGGTGTTTATTGCAGAACTAGCGAAGCACCAAATTAAAGAAAAGATTTTATTTTTTGTTTCATTTTTTTTCCCTGCACAAAAACAATTTGACTGTGCAGCCTTCTCACACTGATTCCATATTTAATACCTGATTATGTTTCTTAGATTTTTTTTTTCTGACAAAGCTTGGATTTGTTATAGGTTTTGTCTATAAGTTGAGAATAACTAGAATGGCCTATGTGTATCAGGATATATTGGACACAATGTAATGTGTCCAAAGACAGAGGCTCTGCAGCTAAAATCCTGAGAATGATAGATTTTTATTTAATGTGACATTGTGATTCTAAATGCATGAATATGTCTTCACCAAAACCCACAAATCACCCTTATTGCACATGCACATATTCTGAAAACACACACACACACACATACAAAAACCCAGACTACTTTATGTAATAGTTATTCGTTATCTGGATTCACACTAGCAGGAAAAAATATTGCTCCCCTGCTGAGTTGTAACAACAGTGAAAACTCTGTTGCACTTCTCCTCTTTATCTACTGTTTCTGTCTTCCTCTTCCTACATTACACTTTGTCATTCTACGCACTTTCAAAGTTTGTGTTAACATAAGCCTAAAGGTACTACTCATATTTCCTCAGTCTTATATATGTTAATGCATAAGGGCACAACAATAGTGCCAATTTAATTAATCTTTAACAACATTTATTTAAAAGTCTGACTTGATAGAAAACTGGAAAGACTGGCTAGATATGATTTTCATTTTACAACTCTTAAATTAATTATTTGCAGGGTTGTAAAAGAAACTCAGAATTTGATAGGGCCTTTGTTTGTTTGCCTGTTTGTCTAATCATGTAGTTTTGTTCACTAGACTCTTGGACTTAATGAAGAATGAAGAAAAAAAGGTGATGTGTGTGTGTATGTGTTCCTGTCTAGCTATCTTTGTGAGGACCGATATCTGCATTCTACTATACTTGTGAGAACCAACCGGTCCTCGCAAATTTGAAGGCCTTTTTGAGGCTCAAAATGTGGTTTTCGTGTCAGGGTTACAATTAGGTTATGGTTAGGTTTAGGATAAGGGTTAGGGATTCATTTTTAATGGTTAGGGTTAGGGTAAGGGGCTAGAGAGACAATTATGTCAAAGAAGGTCCTCACTAAGATAGCTGAACGGGCTTGTGTGTGTGTGTGTGTGTGTGTGTGTGTGTGTGTGTGTGTGTGTGTGTGTGTGTGTGTGTGTGTGGTGGGGGGGGGGGGGGGGGGGGTACAGTGAGTATTGCAAAAGGGACAAACTGCAAATTACAGAAAAAGTAAAGCCAGAAAACACACTGGAGAAGCAGTGACTACACCACAGAAATGTTTTTCAACTCTGTGTTGAGAGTGATGAATGGAGAGTTGTGTATGCCAGGTTCTCTTATTAAAGTGGCAACAAGTGCAGCTATTAGTACTCCATTTGGACCATATCCAATCATACACACATCACACCTACACACACATGCACAATGTCTGCCCTTGCAGGTGTTTGGTTTGCTAACAAGCATCATCTCATTATTCTTTTAGAGAGCCGATTAACCGCTGCAATCATAACAATAATGATCACCAATCAGCCCATAAATAGCACAACACCTTAATTCAGAAGCGTGTACCTTGTCTTGACGACATTTTAATATTAAACTTTTAACTGTTCTCTTATTACCTGCCGTGCAGCTGTTTGTTTATACTAGTGAGAACCCTCCTAAACACACACACACACTGGGCGTATGTTCCAAAGTTACTTAGTGAAACATGGTTTTTACATCTCAAGATGAAAAAAGAAAAATATACTGCATAAGTGCATCAATCTGACCATGCAGGAAGTATGTGGTACCATGGGATTTACCCTTAGTTTATTTCTATGAAGCAAGTAAGTAGGCGAGAGGAAATCAATGTCTGGTGACAGCTAGTCAATCTTAGACAGTGCTTACATTCTACTCTGCTTGAAAGGGTGGATCTTCCCATATCTTCCCACATATGTTCTTTACAACAAATCCTATGGAGCTCAAGACAGAGAAATCTTCATGTATATCAGACAAAGTCAGAATAAATTGCCTGACAGCATCACTAAATAACTTTAAAACCTGCTGTACTTCCTTGCAAATTGGGTTTGAGTTGACAATGTAATGAATCCTTTGGTGGATGAGCATTTTCCTTTTCCCTTTTGAGTTCTTTTCCAGGACTTACATGTTGACAAAAAATACAATTAATAAAATAAATAATAAAACTACATGATAATAAAAATAACACAGGCTCTTTAAGACTGCAAAAAATCAAAAACATACAAAAATTAAATAGCTTTGCACTTACCTCCTGTTGACTTATTGGAAATGCGCTCTCTAGAGCAAAAAGCTATGATTAGTTTGCTGCTGTTCAGAAAAAATGTTCAGGAGATTGAGCAGCTAGGTTGTCCTTGTCATCTATTGTATCTTGAGTCAAAACACTCAGATGATCAGTAGACAATCAGGTCATCATAGCCTTAAATGCTCCACTGAGATAACTTATTTTAGGCCTCGTCAGCAGTCAAAAATCAGTTACATAAGGAAAGATTTACATGTTGTTGGGCCTGTGGTGCATGGCTAGAGTGTAAAACAGTAGAAAATCTGATGTATTGCAAAACTGGCTGTAGTTTGCAGGTCATGAAAGAAGCTCTTTAGCATGGAACAGGAGTGTCATTACACACAAAAAAGCAGTTTAATAAAGCAGATGATACGTTTCTGTGTACATGTAGGAGTTGATTTATCAAACAGTATCAGTAGTGATGCAAAGAAAAGTTCAAAGTTTGAACCTTTTACAATTTTTGAACTCGTTTTATATATTTTGGACTTCATTAAGGTTTTTTGGGGGTGCTGTTTTCATTGAAGTGGAGCTTCTTTTGTCTACAAACTCTTGCATATTTCATTGACATTCTGACTCAAACAAACATGACTAAATGAAAACTTGTTTAATAATAACAAGCTGATATAAGATTAAATATGTTATTGTGCTCTTGCATCAAGGGCAAAGATATAGTCTGTTTTATGTTATGAAGGCTCCAGCTTTATTTTAATATGGGTTAAATACAATTGTTTTCCAGTTGTGGGGACACCAACAGAAACACTTCTTTTGAAAGCTATGCAAGTTTCTGCCTATGATTTAACTTGTATCACATTAATGAATAAATGGTTGAATAAATACAATAAAAAATCAGTATTATAATAATAATAATAATAATAATAATAATCCCACTTTTACATTGATCTGTTCTTTCATGGTACGTGGCAGAATGATTTTTTTTTTTTTTTTGCCTGTCCCGTTTGGATCTTTAGCCATCAGCATTGCTGTCTGATGGCCAAGAAAGATGCCAAGCGGATATACTTTCCCAAGTGGATCATCATGGCCTTGCCATATTGGTCCATTTGATTGACCTTTATTATAATTATGTATTTATTTGATTTGATTTTGGATTGTTACAGACGGGACAGACATGACTGGGGGATAGGACAGGGAGAACGAATGAAAGAAAGAGAGGGAGAGAGAGAGAGAAAAAAAATAGAGGGGAGAAGAGATGGTGAGAAAGGGGGAAGAAAAAAAAGAAAAACAAACAAAACACCTGGATCACCTGTATGGAGACTAAAAAAACAGAAGAGAAAACAAACAAAAAAGAGCAATATAATAAATACAACACCATCACAATAAACTAGCTAACAGGAGATAACAGTAGATACTAAATATTAAATGTTATTGTGCAGCACGCATGATCGACAGCGCACAATGTGCTTTGAGGTAGCAGCCAAGAAAGGTGTAGTTTGTGTCTGTGAACACCCGTGTGTACACCTGTGTGGATCAGCATGCTTGTATTCAAATGGTTTCTCCATGTAACAATCTGCTAGGGAGTGTGGGGAGCCATAGCCCCGTCCCCCAGGGCATAAAGCGGTTATGGAGGAGATCCAGGCCCCAGACATCCAGAGGCCCCAGAGTACGAGGACCCAAGGAGGACCACCAAAGGGGCAACCGTGCCACCCTCCTGGGAAGAGCTGAGGAGAGCCCCGAACAAGAGGTCACCCAGCAGCCACGGAGCAGAGGCCAGAGGGAGCTGCAGTGACGTGCCCACAGGCTCTGCCGGCAGCCAGCTGTGCCAGAGAGGACCGAGCCTCAGGCCCAGAGGCCTGAGGGCACCCCACCCCCCGGAAGAGGCCCAGCCAGGCCACAGGCACCAGGCCCCACCAATCGGCCACCAGGAGTGAGTCGGTACATACATGAGCGCCCAGCCTCAGACACCAAGAACCACCAACACACCAACGTCTGAGGGTATCAGCCACCGGCAGGGAGTGTGGTGAGGGGAGATAGGCCTCCATACCTCGGAGAGCCTGAGATATTCCCAGAGAGGTGGAGTCTAAGGCCCAACCTGACATATAGACACAGACGAACAGGCGCACGCAGACACAAACGTGCATTCCCACCCCCATATACACAAACATATACTCGGCACTCACCCGGCATGGAACAGGAGTGTCATTACACACGAAAAAGCAGTTTAATAAAGCAGATGATACGTTTCTGTGTACATGTAGGAGTTGATTTATCAAACAGTATCAGTAGTGATGCAAAAAAAAGTTCAAAGTTTGAATCTTTTACAATTTTTGAACTCGTTTTATACATTTTGGACTTCATTAAGGTTTTTTGGGGGTGCTGTTTTCATTGAAGTGGAGCTTCTTTTGTCTACAAACTCTTGCATATTTCATTGACATTCTGACTCAAACAAACATGACTAAACGAAAACTTGTTTAATAATAACAAGTTGATATAAGATTAAATATTTTATTGTGCTCTTGCATCAAGGGCAAAGATATAGTCTGTTTTATGTTATGAAGGCTCCAGCTTTATTTTAATATAGGTTAAATGTGGGGTACAGCTCAGGTCAGGTTTCCAGGGTGGATTCTTGAATTGTTTTCCAGTTGTGGGTACACCAACAGAAACACTTCTTTTGAAAGCTATGCAGGTTTCTGCCTATGATTTAACTTGTATCACATTAATGAATAAATGGTTGAATAAATACAATATAAAATCAGTAATATAATAATATATATAATATATATAATGATATAAAGTATGAATAAAGTATGATCAATCAATCAAGCAATCAATATAACAACAACAACAATAATAATAATAATAATAATAATAATTACACTCTTAGTAATCCCACTTTTACATTGATCTGTTCTTTCATGGTACGTGGCAGAATGATTAAAACATTGTTATATAGCTAGTTATTTTTCAAGTTTAGCCTAGTTTCTGTCTCTCCCTGTAATTCCAGACTGACTGATTAATGTCAGTTGAGGAGATGGGCCATACAAGAGTAAATATTTATGACAGCAGTTCTGTGTGGTTGCAGCTGTTTGAAGAATTCATTTGGGATGACACAAATCCCTTTCTGATAGTACTGCTTGGTGTAATAATTGTTAGATTTTTTTTTACTAATAAATATTTGCTCTGGAGTCTTAGGCATATATTACACAGAGTCATTTCTAAATATTGGCTATTATAAACAGAAAATCGATTATCTAAACATTGCCTGATAGTTACATTTAAGCAAAACTTTTTTTTCATTATAATAACCAGTACTAGTTATGTCTAGCTTTGGTCCATGGTTTTAAAAATACATTATACACATCACATTTTCTTTGTGCAGTCAGTAGTCAGTCAGGTCAATCCCTGTAGGAAGTCTACTTCGAAATCAGTGACCTTCATTCCAATGCCTCCAACTGCTATTTTGACAAATGCAGCCCAATCTGACAGGTTAGTTCAGACTATTATGCTCTCACTCTCTGGTGAGCACCGTGTATTTACTGTGTATAGAAATTATCTGCTTATCTGCTTCAGTTTGAAGTTTCATTTCTAAGTTGCTGACCTTCGTTTACTGTCTCTTGCTAAAGAAGCACTGTATTAGCTGTAGTTAAACAATGTTGCTATAACGGCACCCTGGGAGTGAATATGCAGAAAACTTCAATATCAGAATCTTACAAAAACAACTCACATGTGAAGAGAATAAATAACAGTTATCCATAAATAATGAGTTGTACCTAATTTGGCAAAGCAATAATATAATCAGGGAGTTCAAAAGTAGCATCCCAAATGCAGATTTGGTAAATTCTGCCTGTGATTTGATTCCAGATTACACATAAAATAAGATTTTTTTTTATGGATACCATATTCATTTTTAATTTTGTGTAGGAGCTGGAGATAGGAGTATAAGAAAGAAAGAAAGAAAGAAAGAAAGATGGGGAGAGAATGCAAAGCTAGTTGAGGTGACAGATCTCTGAAGCCTTGGAGCAGAGCCCAGTTGTCCTCTGTGTATGATTGGTTGGGGGGTAGGTGATGTCAACCCCTGACAGGTAATTTGGTCTGAACCAGGCTCCCCGGGGTCAAAAATGCACATAGACTAAGCTAACACATACAGAGTCACGCACTCATATACGCATACGCTGGCTCAATTCTAGCCCAAATCCCCATGGCTACATTATATTTATGTGTGCTCTTCAGAAGGACACTAAACCCAGGGAAAGCAACAATGTTTTAGCATCACTGGACAAACAGTTCATAATAGCCTTTCAGCTTACTGCCATTCAAGTCATCTGAAATTAGCTAAAATCTTATACCTTGTATAATATCCACTAAAGTTAAAAAGAGGTCCTTTGCAACATTAAACTACAGTGTCCCAAATAAAAAAGTCAAATACTTATTTTTCAGATCATAAGGTGCACGGGATTATAAGGCACATTAAGCGAAACAAAGCAGTCAAATAAATCAAACTTTATTCAACTCATTCTTCTTGCTTCCTCCACTTCTGTACCATTAATTCATTAATGCTGTATTCTGTCACAGCTGCTCTATTCCCATGTTGTTGCAGTATATTAATGACGAACCTCGCATTGTGGATGGATTATCTCATTTGTTCTCCTGACTGAAGTTTGGTCAGTTTACAGCATCCTGCCATGTGATTGCATTTGTCTCTAACCATCAGGAACCTTCACGTTAACTAATTATCAAGTAGAAAAGTGTTAGCGTTCATCCTTGAGCTTCACTGTTTATGCTATGCTAATATAGCTGTGTCGCTAGCGATCACGTAGCACATAGGTGTCAAACTCTGGCCCGCGGGCCAAATTTGGCCCGCAGCCTAATTACATTTGGCCCGCGAAGCCATACCAAATTACTATTAGAGCTGGCCTACTGGTATTATACAGCTAATATATATATTGTTTAGTATTAAGCTTTGCTTGTTCCATATTCAGTTTTTCAGCAAAACGTGTTTGAGTCCATAAGAAAAGATTCATTCTTATATCTGGAGGAATAAATATATTTCAATAAATATTAACGTTAGCCCGCGACTTTGTTCCAGTTTTGAATTTTAGCCCACTGTGTATTTGAGTTTGACACCCCTGACGTAGCACATCATTATATACCAGCTAGCCCAACTTCACTAATCCTTCAAACGTCACTGCTGTTTAGTTTTCTGTCTTCATTTATGTTGGAAGTGATAACAGAGATGCACGTTTTAATTTTTTCAGAAATCTCTCAGTCAGAATATGCTATATAATGCTTAGGTAACTAGCGAAATTAGAGCTAACTTTCTGCTAACTTCTAACTCCATTAAATGTAATAAATTCTGTTTTCATGGATGCCTGGAACTTAAACTTAATTGTTACAGCTGGTAAAGCAGCAATGCTGATTGTTTTATTAAAGGTGAAAGAATTTAGACAGTTTTTAACTCTTAATGTGCTGCAGTGTTCGTTTGACTTTGGGACCTGAAGCGGACGGAGTTTTGGACGCAAATAACTGCCAGATTTACGAGCACCTTAGTCCGACAAATACAGTAATAACGACGGCCCGCTTGCATGTTCTACAAAAAAATGTGATTTGCTGGGTATCTGACGGACGAACATCAAACCAGTTCCACATCACTGAAGTTGCACCATTTTTACAAACCAATTCTGGTTCATCCATTCCACTCAACGATCCGCTTTCCCCCTTCTCATTCTCCGTTGCCGCCATGCTTTTTCGGCCATGTGTGTATGAAAGCAAAGGCACTGCGCATTTGCGTTTTACCCATATTTTATCGCGATATTTTATTTTCTTATTGCTGCCTAGCATTATACCGGTATTACCGTGAACGGTATAATATGGCCCAGCCCTAGTATAAAGAATTTTTTTTTAAGGCCAAGAAAGGAAAGGAAGGTTCAAATGGTTAATTCCTAATTATTGTTTATATCATCTATGTACTGTAGTAAAGATGCATCATGAGGGACTCTTCATCAGTGGCTGTAGCTCAGGAAGTTGAGCAGCTCAATTACTAATCAAAAGGTTGGTGGTTTGATCCCAGGCTGTTCCAGTTTGTGTGCCAATATCCTTGGGCAAGATACTAACTCCAAGTTCCTCTCAGATGGACTGGAATGTGAGATAGAATCTTAAGCATAAAAAGTGCTTGGGTGAATGAGGCATGTTGTATAAAGTCTTCAGGTATAAGAGAAAAGCTGCACATTAGAACCAGGCAATCTAACACAAATGGTATTCAAGTCAAAACAGTATAGGTCAGAAAGTTTTTTTGTTTTCCCCTGTTGGCCAAGCCATCTTTTTAAAATTCGATCCCATTTAATTTTATTGATTTGTTTTTGTTATCATTAAAAAAAACAGTGTTACCTTTTCAAATTAAATGGATCAGAGGCATTTGATTTATAGTAGACTTCTCTTCTACAGTAAATAAAGCACATTACAATATTTAAAAGAAAATTACAAAAATAAATACATAAAAGAAACAATTCAGCAGAGTAAGTAAGATTATATATGATTACATATGGTTTGTAAGTGTCTTTCCATCAAATGGTTTTTATACTCTTGTAGGAAACGTGTGACAGAGGTTATGTCGCTAATGTAATATTAGATGTCGCTCTAAAAAATTACCAACAGATCTGCAGTGTGAAAACAGGGTGAGGATATGTCTACTGGTTTATAGACTTGGTCAAACAGTGCTGCTTTGGCTGGGATTCTTGCATGTTGGCTTTGGTTTGCAGAATCTAAATAAGAAGACTGTTAATGACTTTCATTAATCCTCTACAGCTCATAACATACTGGATTGGCTGTTTTTGAATAGGCAGTAAACTGGAATGGTGATTAAACATGAAATTGAAATAAATTACTATACCAGTAAAACCTTACCTGTAAAACAAAAGGGAAAATAAAAACATAAAAACTAAAATTTTATGGTTTTTCTTTTAGTAATTATACATTTTCATACTCTGAAGCTGTGTTAAAGTTCACCTCACGCCTTTGTCAAAAATGCTATATTCATCAGTTAGCTAATTAAAGAAGCACAAGCGTTTTCTGAATTTTCCTTAACAGTTGATGGTTTATTTTAGTGAAGTGGTAGTTGAGATAATAGCCTACAGGGAAAATGTGTCCTTTACAATTAGGATTTGGTGTTGTTATTGTTGTTGTTGTTTCAAGTTTAAACATATCAATTAAAAAAAGCTATGTGAATACCAAGACATATAAGCAAGACCATCTAAAGAGAAATTCACAAATTCTATCTGAAATAGCGTCCTATATATAAATCCTGCGGTGTGTTCTGGATGTGAAAACATGTCACCATATAGCTTGGTCAGGTCACTTGTGCTTTGGCCTTACTGTACTTACTAACTGCCTGGTTTCTATCTGTCTATTTGCTACTTGGATAAATTTGGCCTGGCTCGATTGTGCGCTATCTGATGCCCAATTATTTTCTCCTAGCCAGCACCCCTGAACTCTTATCCTAGTAGATCCCATGTGTGCTGTAGCACTGTTACTGAAGGTTGGCCAGGTCAGTACTGTTTCAGTGAGGCGCAACATATCTGCTTGCTTTGTCTAGATTGGGCACATCAAAAGTTATGTGTGAACAATCATAGACTAAAGGAAAATTCCTGCAGTTAGTTCTCTAGTCAATTTGACCTTGTGGACACGGGTAATGAATGATAAAAGAACACCCCATAGTGCATTTTAGTGATGCACATTGACAGGGAACTCGTGCATTGCCTGATAGGAAGAATGCAAGTCAATGTCTTAAGAGAAGGCCTGTTGCAGCTCTCAGAAACTGACACTGTATGCAGTTTACCCTTTACACAACTTTGTATTGAAGTCAATCAAGTGCTTCTGCTTGAAAAACCAGTGTTCCAGAGGCAATTAAAATTTTACAAGGAACATTGCATGTCAACCTCAACAGATGGTATCGTGCAGAACTGATATCAAAATGACATAAAACTGAAATAAACTTCTGATGAAGGACATGAGTAGAAAGATGAAAAATGGCAATCTTTTCTTTCCCCCATACTGAAAAGGAAATAAACATATTTACAGAGATTAATCATCTCCAAAAGTTTTTGCAATTATTTACAGAACAGAGTTGGAAATTTGGCATTGACAAATATCTGTGGTGTGCTCTTTGGCATTTTATATATGATATGCAAGATTAAAAAGAAAAAAAAGAAAAAAAAACTAGAACCGTCTAGAAGGAGAGGGCTCTACTGAAGTTTACAGTTCCTGATAATGGTGTAAGAGAAATTTCCTCATCATCATCAAAATAACTTATTCTTAGAGAATTTCATCATGGCAAGCAAGGCAAGCACTGTAAAACCAAAGAGAACATGATAGCTCTCCTTGCATCTCAGAGTTCTGCCTCATAAACGTCTTACATTGTTTGCTTACAGTAGAGGTGAGAATTTAATGCGTTAATTGCGATTAATTAATTTGAAAAAACATGTTAAAAAAATAATGCATTTAATAACACTTTGCATTCCAAGCAAAGGGGAATTTTTGTCAACGCACAATTTCCTGGTATACTGATTACACTAATGCACACATCAGAGCTACAAAGAATCAGACGAAAGTGTGCTGCTAGGAGCGATCTGAGGCAAATTTCATTTCAAAAGACTACCTGATGGAAGCCTTGATAAAAACGTAGTTTTGTGCAAACTGTGCAAAAAGGAGTTTGCATACCCGCAAACCACTTCAATGTTACCAATCTAAATGCACCAACCAAAGCGTACCAAACAAAAGGTGTCGGCAGCCCAAACTTGATGAAATGACTGGTTTCAGGACCAAAATTAGTTGGTCAGCGGTGGAATTCAACATTAGATATGGTTTCTCGTCTACTAAAGAATCCAGAGGCTAGTTTTGCTGCTTTAGGCAAAAGCACAAGCAAGTCATTTTTCCATAAAACTCCAAAAGCTGGCGACTGTCCTTGAGCCATGCAGGTAAATAAAACTATTTTTTAACTTATTGATACTGTTTCTTCAAAAAGCCCTATTGTTGACAGTTATTATGTAGATTAATAATTGCTTTCTGTCTACTACAGGTTTGTGACTAAGCTTCTTGGAGGTGAAACACATGTCTCATGTTCAGTGGTTTTACCTGCTTTCTGCCACCTGCATCCCACCATGGAGGTCTCTGATGATGACTCAAACTACACGGTGAAATTTAAGGCTCCCTTCATAAAGGACCTATCTCAACGTGTAGCTACACTCAACCATCAGTGGCTCAAGATAGCTACTGTATTTGCCCCACGCTTTAAGGATTTAAAGTGCCTTGCAAGGGGAGAGTGAGAAGAGGTTTGGACCAGCCTTGAGGCCCTGCTGCAGGAACAGTGTAAAGATGCCACCGCAAAGAAGCCAGCAAAGACAAAGAGCCTCCTCCACTCTTCATTGTCTTCAGACTCTAATTCAGATGAGGAAGCCCTGTGTAACAGGATCCTGAGTTGGTAGAGCAAAATCCACCATCAGTGAGACAGACTGCCCACTGCAATGGTGGTCCAGTTGAGCAGGGACCCACCCACAGCTGTTTGTCCTGGCCCACAAGTATTGGATTAGTCCTGCCACTTCTGTTCCATGTGAGAGACTGTTCTCACTTGCAGGTCATATTGTAACAAAAAATAGAGCTGCCGTGAGCTCTGAAATTGTGAGCAGGCTAGTTTGTCTAAGTAACTGGCTGAAAGAGACAGACTGTAAATAAGCATGGAGGTATTGTGAGTCCGTTGGATTTGTTATTTTTTGCACTAAAATGTTCGATGATCACACTGTTTTAGCCTAATGTACGAAATTATTTCCTTACTCCCTTCCTCTTTCTCCCCACTGCTCCGTCTGTATGCCTTGCTTTTTAGTCTGCTGTGCTTCAGGCAGATCACACTTCATGTCATTGAAGTGTGACTAATGTTAGGACACACAATACACAACCACAAACTCTTTGATCATAATTAACAGTAAAACTGTGCACAGCAAATAAAGAATGAAAAAGTCAAGGAAAGCAGGAAACGGAAAGAAAAATTAGAGTATTATTGCTTGTTACTCTATCTTCATACCCCATCAAGCTAAACAGTCCCTCAAAAGTCAAGAAACTAGAATATATGTACAATACACAGCGTAATAATTTCTTTTTTTAATTTAAATTATGTCAGTTGCAAACACAGATTACTAATTTCAAGCATTTTTTGTTTATTTAAATGTGCTGTCAGCTTAAATAATATGCATGAAACATCAAAGATTCAAGATCTTTTATTTGCATAGTTATACAAGTACAACATGCAGTGAAATGTGTCCTGATGCACTCCTCGAATGTGCAAAAAGAGAGAGAGAAAAAAAAAATACAGTAAGTACATATATACAAAGAGGACATTATGTGCAGCAAGTGAGTGAATTATATATATTAAGTAAATTAAATTAAAACAATTTGGAAATTTACAGTTCAAAATTTGGGAATGTACATTGTGTTAGTGGGGTGTTAAAGTGACTTGCAAATCACTTCAATATTGTTTAAGTATCAATAATAAATACATTAATAATAATTTAGTGAGGGCACATTCCAACTAATAAAGACAGTGTCACGGTCTGCAATTTACATAATAATAATTTACAGTGCAGGAAAATAACAATAAATACCTGTGTGCTCCCTTGACTCCCATGTTGTGTCTTCTCCCAAAATCCGTGTCTTTGTGCTCTCTGCTCCCGTGTTCTCACAATCCCTGTGCTTGCTGCCCTCCTGTTTCCACGCTCCTCCTGGGGGAAAGAATACCAGAGTCAGCCATCAAGACACACACTCCTGCAGGTATGCACACACTGACTTCAAGACACTGCCACCGCTGGATTGACACATAGCAATCCAGCGTCAAGGAGCCCTCAGCCAAACTGTTAAATAGCTCCCTGACGAGGCTTGATCAACTTCAGGTGTGTGTGATTCTCCTCCGCAGGTGTGGCCAGGCTCCTGGCTGACACACCCACCAGGGCTGAAGAACAGGTGCTCTGCCATACCCACACACACACACCTATACACAAACACAAGGAAACAGGACAGCAGCACCAAAAATACACATGTCCATACTTATTCAAAGACCCAGGTCCGTGACAGACAGGGCGCAGATAGCTCTCCTGCTGTGGGGTGATATGACTGTATGCTGTAAGGAAGCATCTTCTCTTTGTACATATGACGGTTTTCTGGAACGAAAGAAAGGCAGTTGGGAAAATGCTTTAGTGTAAAGAGTGGAAGCTGGGGAGATGAATATTGTGACGTGTACTGTGCAAGTAACAATAATAACAATTAGAACAATTGTTGACCATGAGAAAAAGAAAGCTCCTGCCTATAGCAAGCCTTTTATTAAAATATATATAACACCCAGCACTCCCCTGCGGGCAGTTTATCCTTCAAGCTCAGGTCCTCTACCAGAGGCCTGGGAGCTTGAGGGTCCTGCGCACTATCTTAGCTGTTCCCAGGACTGCGCTCTTCTGGACAGAGATCTCCGATGTTATTCCCGGGATCTGCTGGAGCCACTCGCCTAGCTTGGGAGTCACAGCACCTAGTGCTCCCATCCTATTCATGTAGCCCCTTCCGCCAGGGTTACTTGCGTAGTAGCATTCCAACAACGCCCTGTTTTCATCTCTTGCCCAACAATGCCTTCTTGTTCCAGTAGCCCACTTTTCGTCAGGGTGCCCTGGTTCCTCAACACCTGACGCGGACTGGGCGACATCCGAGCCGGCATGCCTTCATATTTATCTTCATATATACCTTTACTGGATACAGACGCCCCAGGCAGGAATCGAACTTGCGATCCTCTGTTCCAAAGGCGTGCAGTCTAACCACTACGCTATCCAGCTGCTATTGGCGACTCTGGTGGGACTCCAACCCACAACCTTTGAATTAGAATATATATATATATATCTCAAGTAATTACGGCAGCATCGTAACATGGTGGTTAGCACTGTTGCTTCACAGCAAGAAGGTCCTGAGTTCAATTCACCATCAGGCTGGGATCTGCATGTTCTCTCCATGTTTGCGTGGGTTCTCTCCAAGTACTTCAGCTTCTTCCCATAGAGTGACCCTGACAAGAATAAGCAGAAGAGAATGGATGAATGGATCTCAAGTAATTAATGAGCACATTAAAACATATTTAATGGGACAGAAATGTCTTGTACTGATCACATTTTTACAAATGTGGAGTAGCTTCTGAGAAAACAGAAGTAGTGAAGTCACCATCAAAAGTCATCCTTAACAGATCTTACAGAAAGCTGATTTCAGTGTCACTAATAACACCCGGCCCTGATTATCACCAGACCTGTTGAATCACATGAATAGAACCTGTGGAGCACAGTGAAGTAGGATTTAAGCTTTCAAAAAGCAACCATAGACTCCAGCAAGCCAAAGTGAGAGCCATGAATGGACGAAAGTTGGAACGGTCAGTGTTCATGATTTAGTAACGAAAAAGAGATTTGGAAAACAGGGAATGGGAGAAGTTTGAAGCTAAAACTATAGCTGACCAAAAAGAACACAACAGTTGTCTAATATTTGTGAAAAACTTCTTGACAAGCCCCAAGACAGAAAATATTCTGAAAACTAACACAGCATTTCATAACACATCATAAGGTAAACACGATAGTGAAAATAGTAAAAATTGTGATATTATAATAAATGAAATTAAAAAAAATCTAATGGGTCAAAATTTATTGGAAAGTGTTACAAACACTTGAAGTATAAAAGGGTTTTAAACAAAGGAAAAGTTAAACCAGTGCTACCAAAAAGAGGCAATATGAATATGGTACCTACTTTTTTATGTCCAGTTCTGCTTACAGTATTTAACGTTGTAACATTAAAAATTAGGCAGTCTGTTGTGTGCTGTGTGGCTTAACATATACTTGGCTTTTCTATACTAAATTCTAATAGGTTAGTTTACTAAAATATCTACCGGTAATCACTGAACATATTTATAGCCTCTAAGGATTATAAAAGCTCATTTAAAACCATGCAATGTCTAGGTTATATGGCCTGGGGCATATGTTACTTATTGGAGCACAAATTAGTCACACAGTGAGGCAAATTAAATCCGAAATGACCATGCAAATGCAAATTAGGGCTGCATTTAGACATACATGTAAACACAGAAGAACGCAGACACAAATTTAGAGAGAGTGCTTCATATTGCTTGGGGATGTTAGATATGAATTCCTAAGAGGTAGCCTACTGTAAAATTGTCATGTTAAGCTAATGATGTAGGGGACAATATTAAAATATAATTATTTGTCTGGACTCATCATGTGCGCTTATGAGAAGTACTATAATGTACATATAACAAAGATTAAATAGCATATAATGTGTAACATATATAAATTATGATTTAATGTGAGATATGAATTAAATTGCTTTCTTAAATAAATGCTCAAAATATAACTCACATAATGAAATGGCCACAGAAGTTTGTGTGGCTGATAGCAAGACTCCTAATGAATAATTTTGCTTTTTTGGTTATAATGGTATGGCAGTCCAGTGGCTATAGCAGACAAAAGTGTACATATGTATACATATGTAGCTTTATAACTTACTTCATAATAAAATGTAGTACATACATAACAAAAACTGATACAAGTTTCAGCATATTAGAATATTTTAGAAAAATGTCAGTGAGTGTGAGAAAAAGAAAGTCATGTGATTCTAATGCAAGCCTACAAACAGGATCTATTGTTATAAATATTTATCATGTTCTTCCAGCATACTGTACTGTACTGAGCTGTACTAAGCTACTGTAAAGAGTGATAAATGTATACTACTTCCACCAATTCTGTGATTAATTATTAACTCTCCTCCAATTCAATGGATAGCATAGCTTTTTAAATATTATTTAGTAAGATTTTCTAAAAATGAGAGACCAGAGAGACCACACAACACTGAGACACAACTGGGTAGACCAGAGGTAAAAAAAAAAAACAGAGACTCAGAGACCACATATAAGAGACAGACAAAATAATGAAACTAGAATTCAGGAAATTTAAATAACAAACTCAGACGCACTAGAACATAACATATTCAGGAACAAGAACTTACATTATCTTATAACGTTCCAACAAACAGGCCAGTATAAAACTCAAAATGCTAAGTCAAAGACTCAGGACCATGACTCTCTTAACTCCAGCCACAAACAAAATGTGAAAATAAATACTTTTTAAAAAATTACTTTAAATTGGCTAATTATTTTATGCATATTCTTTGCATATTTTCTGTCTCTGAAAATGTCATATTATGTATGTATTATGTCAAATGTAGTATCTGAGTATACAAAAGTGTGAGTTCTTTTGAAACAACTGCATTTTTCTTCTGGCACATGTGGTCGAAGTTTACTCTTTTTGTCTAGGTGCAAATTTGTCGAGTCACATTACAGCACGTTTTGCTTTTGAACTGCAACATTTTTAAGAACTACTTGGAATGAAAAAAAAAAGCAGGAGTCTGAAAAAGATAAGCGCTCCAGTGAGTATCTTTCTACAGGAATGAACAGGAAGCTCTAATGGAGAGTAAATGGGGGGTTAGTGATGGTCAGGGGTAAAATACACAGTAGAAAAAGTTGGCTGATAATTGAGGAGTGGAGTCTGAGCTCTTCTTGGATATTTCTCTCAGCAGGCAGGAAGTGAAGGGGTTACTGGTGGGCCAGAGGAATCCCAGGTGGTTGCAATACATCAACAGCCACCATGCACAGCCACTTTCAGTCAAGTGTTGCAAAAGTAATGGCAAAAAACTCCAGAACCACAGACAGTGTCAGGAGTATCTTAGCTGGACTAAGGAAAAAAGAACTAAACTGTGGCTTAATGGTCCAAAGTCCTCGTTTCAAATGAAAGTAAATTTGATTTCATTTGAAAATCAAGATCCTCGAGTCTAGAGTGACACAGATGTAAGGTGTTGAAATGCCAGTGTAAAGTTTGTGCAGTCTGTTAGGATTTATTGTGCCATGTCATCTGCTGGTGTTGTTGGTGGTTGGTCCACTCTGTTTCAACAAATCCAAAATCAACACAGCTGTCTACCAGGAGATCAGGTCAGGATTCCATCTGTTGAAAAGCTTTATGGCGATGCCGGTTTCCTTTTTGATTAAACCTACCACCTGCAAACAGTGCCAAAACTACTTCCAAATGGTTTGCTTACCATGTTATTGTCATGTGAATTTTATTGTAATGTGCTTAATTGATAAACTGACTCACCTGACCTGAACCCTACAGACAATTTATAGGGCACTGATAAGAGTAAGATGTGAAATACTCAGCCCAAAAGTACAGATGAGCTGAAGACTGTTATCAAAGCAACCTGGCTTTTAGCAACACCACAAGCTGAATGCCTCTGCCTCACACTGCACTGATGCAGTAAGTCATGGTAAAGGAAACTCAGTCAAGTACTGTAGAAAAGAAAGCATACTCAGAAGTTCCACATTTCTGTATAGTAAATCCTTTTTTTGATTGCTGTTTGGAAATATTCTAATTACATAAGATGCTTGATTTCTGATTTTCGTGAGTTATAATCATAACAATTTAAACAAAAGAATATCAGAGATGATGCCTTTTTGAATTAAATCATGAAAAAACAACTTTTCACAATATTCTATTTTCTTTTGAGCTCCACCAATATATTGTAGGGTCTTTTTCCCATCCTTTTTAATTGCCTCCCCAGTGTTCTTTAAATTTAACTTCCCCCTTCCTGTCCCATCTCGCTCTTACTCTTACTGTTCACTGATCTATCCTCACATTCTTTTTCTTTCTCTGTGTCATTCGTTCAGTGCCAGGTCTTGGTGGTTGGTGGTTCCCTCTCTCCAGATGGCCCACTCTGATCATTTATTGATGACAGGAGAACAGAGGAAGGCATTCCCAGCTGCTGCCGCCTGGCACCCCATTCATTGTGCAAGTGCACATGCACACACACACGCGCACACAAAGGCTCAAATATTTGAACAATGACTCGGATCCATACATGCATGCAGTTATTGGATTTAAACCCTATCGCACACAGACCTTTTTTTCTTTCTTCCCTTTGCCTTCTTTTTGCAGTGTCACACATTTTTGCATTGCTGCCGTCTAATGTTAGGCATGAATCTGTGCTGTACTTTTGCACAGTTTCCCTCTCCTCTCTCTTCCTGCCTGCAGCTCTCCTCCTTTCACCTCCTGCTGTGGTGTTACTGACTCTGTCACACAGGAACAGACAGAAGGAGAGGCAGAGGGTGGGGGGGGGGTCAGTGTGCTAGGTTGTGTACAGTGAGTAAAACTGCAGTTTGCTAATGTTACAAGTTAATGTGCTGCATCTTATGAGAATCTTAAAGTTTATGTTGAAGAAGGAAGAAATGTCATTTTGACCTATTTTTATAGAGTGAAAATATCCTGTACTGGCTTTGTTTTTCGAAAGGCTGCAGTGTTTTGTTTTTATTTTAAATAAGGAAATTGACCGCCCACAATGCACCTGGCTTCTGCAATTTATATAAAACACTTCTTTGTTTTCCCCTATCACTCTAGTGCTGTGCATTCGCAACCTGTGAAAGCTCTTATACAAATTTATATACCAAGTTTTAGCGCTTGTTTTTGTGGAAATGTAATTAAAACTTTGATTATGTTTATCTTGAATAATTGTGCAAACTTCTGAGGTGAAATATAATCCTATCCTGAATCATGTCTGAGTAGCAGTGTAAGTGAAAGTTAGTTGCTGTATTTAGTATTTATAGCGTTTGGGGTTTTTTCTGTTTAGAAAGATGAGTACCATCTCCCTCTGTTCACACACATTGTTTTTTCTACATCTACATACAAAGCATTTTTTAAAATCAGTTTTAACCCTTAGATGCACAAGTGGGGTCAAAAATGACCCCAAGCAGTTCCTATGGAATCTTCTATGAAACTTTCATTCTTAGCAACTCTGACTGTCCCACTTACACTTCTGATGGATCAAGAATTAATTTTTACACAGTAACATACATGATTTATAGTCAGGGCTGCACATAAGTGGTTCACAAGTGTGCATTCGCTGTCAAAATAAAAGTATTCCCAGAAATTCATAGAATACGCGCTTCTTTTGCGGTGGAGGAACGCCAAAGTAATTGCTTACGGAGCTTGCTTCTTCGACATCTTTAGAGTTCTGAACAAATGTCTGTCCTCCTCCAGAACATCTAATGTACGCAAACGAGCGTTCCAACTTCTTATCTGGTGCACGTCTTTTATTATGACAGTGAATGCGCACCTGTGGACCATTTATGTGCAGCCCTGTTTAAAGTTTCCTGTGCATTTCAAGCATTGTCCTTTCTGATTTTTTTTTTTTAAATATTTAAAGTAACATGGCTGCTATGAGGCCAGCTGTGGACCTTGCCCTATAAATGATCCCGGACAGATGGGATGAAGAGCCCATTGGAGGCACTGACTCAGAATCTGACATCTCAGATATAGAGGACCCAGACTACTGTCCCCCCCACTGGACAAGGCCAGTCAGACACAGAGGAGTCCTCTGATGAGTCCTCTGAAGAGGAAATGGATATTGAGTCTAACAAAATGAGCCCCTCTTACTGCTTTAGCCACAATATTCTGAATTAGTCGGCCAGGGCTTGCACCTGGGTTTAGTACTGTCTCCCCAATAGATGCATGGAAGATGTTCATGTCTGATAATATAATAGAAGAGGTGCTGACATGCACAAACATGGAGGCACAAAGAGTAGCCACAGACAGGGGAAAAGAGTGGAAAAATGTAATCAAACATAAGCTCCTGGCCTTCATTTGATTGAACATTCTTGCAGGAAGTGAGAAGAACTGGGATGTACCAGTCAGTGTGTTTTTTGGGAGTCCTCTGCATAACCCATTGTACAAGGCCACTATGTCAATTCAAAGATTTAAAGATATTCGCCGTTTCTTGCACTTTGATGACAAGAGGACCAGAGCCTATGGACTGAAAACAAACCACATGGCAGCTTTCCGCTACATATGGGGCCTGTACCTGGTCAACTGCAGGCAGAAATTCATCCCTAGTGATTGTGTTACAGTGGATGAACAACTTGTGCCTTTCAGAAGGAAGACCCAGCTTCTGCAGTATATGCCGAGCAAGCATACAAAAGTGATACAAGTGATACAAAAACTGCAATTTCTTAAAATTAATGAAAAAACTAATAAAAATGCAAAGTGCCTCATGTCACAAACATGTTTTATGAGGAATACCTCAAATATGAAAATATAACAACTCTTTGATTTAAAGATTTTGAAGAATAACAACCGAGTTTATAGCAAAATGCATTGTTTCTATTTGGGATCATTTTTGACCCCACTCGTGGAAGAGTGTAGGTATTGGTAGGTTGTGCATCCAAGGGTTAAAGTACACTCAAACACTATTTGACTCATAGGTTGGAGGAGCCAGAGATCGAAACACTGACTTTCCAATTAGTAGATCTCTTTCTTTAGTTCCTAAGCCACAACCTCAAAAGGTGGACAAGTAGTCCAGAACCACTTTGGCAGTTATTTTTTATTTTGTTTTGTTTTCTTTTTTTGTGGGAATGTAGTCTGTACATGAGAACTTTGCTTTATGTTTCTTTACAGATTACGTCTCATCTTCTTACCTCTATCCACTTTCTGTTGCAGTCTCTTTTGTTCATCTTATCCTTTCCCAGATTGTGTTGGTCCAAAAGTTTTCAGGCAAAACTGAAATACAAAGTCACAGCGCTATGAAGACAGTCAAATTCTCTACGGCAGTTTTCAAAGCATGGTTATTTCAGTTTCAAGTTGTGTGAAGGACACATGGCATGCATGTTTGCTTCTTCTGTCCAGGGCCAGAGAGATTTCTCTGCTGTCCTCCCATATAGCTCGGTAAGAAAACTTGCTGAAATGATATCCTTGAAAGAAGTACAGAGTAAGTATACGACATTATATGTACAGCAGTATGTCCAGGTTCCATAAACACATGTGTCCTTCCGGTGACTGTGTCATGAATAGCCTGAACTGAACATGCTGTGACTTTGAAGTTACACAAGGGAGACTTGCGTGATATACAGCTGGCTTCAGCTGGGTACCCCAAGAGATGCATGAAAACACAAGCGCACACAAGCACACACACACACACACACACATACAGACTCGTGTATTTCATCTCACATATGCAAACTCACAACAGCAACTTCTCAACCCCAGAGGTGCTATTTGGAGGTAACACGCACTGTTACACTAGAAGAGTCATCCTATATCACAAGTCCAGAAGGATAGTGAAGGAGGAAAATTATGTATTTTTTTGTGTTAGACACATAAAATAATAAATTTCTTTAGTGCAGTATATTAATGTTAACTGTAGATTCTGGATGCATTTTCACTTTTCAAAGCACCTGGAGTTTTAAATGTATTTCGGATTATGAATGTAATATTAAAATCAATTATCATGTTAATCAATCATGTCTTCTTAGTAGCTTTCCCCCACAGATGATTTATGTATTCATTTATATAATCTAGTGATGTAAAGAATAAAATGGTATATACTAGCACATGGTCAGAAATGTGCTGTGGAGGCTCATTCATTAAGAGCATGCTAGGAGTCCTCTAGGTGGCACCGTTATCATGTTGGAAGTTAAAAGGCTGTGATTAAGACAACAGTACTTCCAGCAGCAGTAATTCTGACATGATAAAAATATAGCTGTGCAGATAGAAATTGTGTTTAACTTAAAGAAAGAGATCTTTTAGGCTTTTTTTAAACCTTTAATCCATTAAGGAAAATTAGAGTTAGATATCACCTCAACAGTGAACCATGGAAAATGTAACAACTATTTTAATATCTTTAAAGACAATCTATATTTGTTACTTAAGTGTTTTAGGCATTCTTGTCTGATGGAATGACAATCCACCTTAGTGGGGTCAATTACTTGACAGCATGGGATTTGTACTGAGAGTTGTTCTGTTCAATAATTTTGAGTTGGTACACTCCTGCAAGATCACTGAAGTCTGCAGATCAAATGCTCCTAGCTGTCCCAAGGTCCAGATTAAAGCACAGAGGAGACCGGGCCTTTTCTGTGACTGCTCCTAAATTGTGGAACAAACTGCCGCTTCACATCAGGACCTCCCCAACATTAGACACTTTCAAAACCCATCCGAAAACCCACTTTTATTCCTTGGCTTTTACATTAAAATGACTTTGTACTACTTTTATTTATCTTGTTTCTTACTCAAATCTTCTCATTTTTTACTACTTTTTCTTAAATTTTATGTCTTCATGTTTTCCTCTGTGTTTTTTTTATCTCTTTTGATTATCTTAAATGTACAGCAACTTGCTCAACAGTTGTTGTCTGAAATGTGCTATATAAATAAATTTGACTTTGAATTTATGTTTATCCCAGTGGCTGTGCTGAGTCTGACCCCATGCTGTCAGTATACCAGACAGTATGCTTAAAAAAGACATGCTTAAATAGCAGAAAACTTAAAAGAAAATTTTTTAAAAAGTTATATTTTACATACAAACTTTTAAATCACAATCATTTTTAACTAGACTGAGTATAACTCAATGCCATTCATCTGTTGCAGATTACACTAACATTTAACTTGTCATTTCATTGTATATCACTGCTACTTGTAAATACTCTATTAAAAGTAAAATACAGCTGTGACGATTTGGTGCAATTCTTGCCATAGATAACAGATTCTGGTCTCAGGAAACATCTGCATGTCTGTGAAAACGGTCTGTGACAAAGGTTAGAGTTAGAGGTGGAGGACAGGATGACAAGAACACATTTGGTGCGTGTCTGTGTGAGTGTGTGCCGATGTGAGTGTGTGTGTTCACCTGCATGTGTGCATATTTAGCAACTGTGAAAAGGTTGACTGCTGTAAGAACCCTGCTGTGGTTTAATCCCTCTACAGGTCAGTAGGGTTCATATGCAGGGACATGTGGTTTGTATAGACATATATGCGCATGGTTTTCACCTACAAACAGGTATTTCCATCTACTCATCGAAACGCTTCAAGGTTGGTCAGAGTTGAGCAGCACAGAGGGCTCACTGTATGTTAAAAGCCAAAGCTACATTCCTGTCTGTCCCATTGGACCTTTAATTGCTCACAGCAGCACATGGATAGTAAAATACCCTGAAAAGTACCACTGTCTCAGAGTGTGAGAAAGTATGCCTAAGGATATGACTTCAAGTCATCCATATGAGCATGTAGTTTGCAGTTTTTCATATTGAAGTTTTTATTGAAAACTCAAAACTCTTCATTCTTTTTCAGCTTCAAACTTACAGGCAAATGAACTGATATATTCTATGTCAAGTACTGTTGTTCAGGATTCAGATCTCTCGTGGACTTTCACAGTTTCAGTGAATGGAACATCATCATCTATAAAACATTTTTTTTACATAAATTCTACAAAATCTATTATAGTTTTGAAGCTATACATCTTAAGAATTTTGATGAAGGTTGAATTTTATATTACAATATAACAAAACCTTTTTCTGTCTAAGTTCATGCAAGATCAAACACAAAACAGCAAAGACTTAAAGCAAGCAAGAAAGAGAGATGTGGGTAAGAAAGCCTGGATATAGACATTCAAAATGAGCTGTACCACTGAAGCACAAGCACATTTCCTGCTATGTGCTTGCCTCTGTAATAAGGTTGACATAAATCAAATCTTTGTTTGTTTTATATGAATGATAGCAGTGTCAGTTTCTGGATGCTGAATTTTACTTAAATTACATTTAGGTTTATTTGTTTAATACAAACCTTTAAGAAGTAATAATGTCACTTGTCAAACACGGGGTGCTTTGTTTTTGTGCTTAAAGAGAAAGCTTGGGTTTTTTTCCTTTTTACTGCAGGATGTAAAAACATTAAGTTATTTAGTTTATTTTAATTATGCAATATTTATGATACAATGTTGCTACCTACACTAAGTTAGTATCTTTGGAATCATGAAGTGCATTTGTTGTTAGCACGGTGAAATCTAGCATGCCTAGTAAATTAGATTGAACTCAGAAAATAGGTGTTCATCATATATGAAATGATCACCAATAACAGTAAAATACTCACAGAGTAATCGATTGGTGATAGAACATTCATTTAAGGTCCCAGGTACTTCTGAAGCTTAGTCCACAGAACAAGCACAGGACCAAAAACATTTGTTGCTATAACATCCCAGTCACACTGTTCATGCATTTACTGGAATGAAGACTGAGGATGATCTGCTCTGCTGCTTTAGGCCAGGCCTACACCTTGCAACAAAATGTTTTAGTAGGGTGCTGATCATTTCCAGGCCCTCCCATCCAAGCTGAAACTTACAGACTTACAGCTCAATCATAAACAGTGCTTGAGTTTATGAAACAGATGACTGATTAAGATTCTTTTGAAAGTGTTTCAGATGTATTGTTCATGACAAAACATCTAAGATTAGGTGAGAGGAGATGTTTTTAAGGAGCTTGGAAAGAAAAGCGTCTGGACTTCCTTAAGTTGTTTGAAGACGTTTCACCTCTCATCCGAGAAGCTTCTTCAGTTCTAGGGAGTGACCCCCCCAACAGGCACAATGGAAACTCCCACAGGGCTTAAATCTGGGACTCTCCACCATTTGACCCTAGAACCGAAGAAGCTTCTCGGATGAGAAGTGAAAAGTCTTCAAACAACTTAAAGAAGTCCAGACACTTTTCTTTCCAAGCTCCTTAGACTACGATGACCTGGATGACTGAGAACCTTCACAGACACGAGGTGTTTTTGAATTTTTTTCAATCAAAAGAGGGCAAAAAGCAAATCTCCTGACCAAAAGTTCTGCTAAACATGTGTCATGAAAAGTTTGGATATTCCCTAAAGCAGTTCAGAGAAAAAAAAGTTTAAACTATTTGCACTGAGTATTTACATTCAATAAAACAGCAGAGGACTAATGACTGTGTAAGGGTAGCAAATAGGGGAAAACTGTGTCTTTAACGTCTTTGGCTAAACAACTTTTTTTTTCTTTATGGAAGAGCGTGTTTTCCCTGGAAACAATTTTTAATTTCACATGCATGCAATAAAACAACAGGTATTTCAGAAATATTCTAGGTATTAAAATCTTATGTTCAAGTATTTTATTAGGGCTTTCACTGAAATCCCAGATTACTTAGTGTGGTATTAAAAATATTAAAAAAAAAAAAAAATCTAATTTACATAGCATACTGTTAGCTGTAGTCCAAGTAGCTAAAAGGATTTTATGAGACTCATCTGTGAGTATTTAACATAAACAAAGCCGCAGGTCTGAGAATGAGGGCTGCACACATGCTGGATTTCAGGTCTGGGAGGTCTTTACACTATTTTCTGTATTAGTAATATCATGCAGCTTCCCGGGTGACATTATAAGAGAAAGGTGTTTAAAGAACAACCAATTAAGGTGCAGATGTCACACAGTGCACAAGTTTAGAAACTTGTCTTTCCTATATTATTAAACTTCACTTATCCAACCAATTGCACTGTATAAAAAAGGGGAAAATTTGATTAGAATGATATTTTAAGAAAAGATTACATCTTCTCTAAAGCTATATAAGCTCATTATATTTCGGCAATCTTGTGAAATCACTTCTACCCACCAAGGCTCACTGATTCTAAACACTGAGGCAGAAAATCTGACATCAGTGCCTGCCAGAGCATGTCATGATGTCATGCTTTGACTTAATGTTACAACTTCAAAGTTAATGTTTCATAATCTCAATAGAAAATCACCAGAAACACAGTTTTTTTTTATTTTATGGCAGATTTATTTCATCTTGCTGTCTCTTCAGCCACATCTCTTCAAGGAAGCCATGGTTTCAGAGGTTGAGAGGACGCAGCCCTTGCAGTTTGTCAAGTGAAGCATGACCTTAAAGTTTTGATCTTTCTATCCAGTGACTGACCTTAAATTATGTTACACTGGAAAAAAAAATACTGTAGCGACATGTTTCTGCAATCACGAGTGAGGTTTAATGGTGTTTTAAACAAGCTTATCAAATTAAAAATGAGGCTTTATTTGCATGCATTTACATAATTTTCTAACGTTTTCGAAACAGGGTTGTACGTATTTATCAGAAACATTTTCCTTCTCTATCCACTAATTGCAGTGATGTTTTAAAAAAAATTACATACAGAAATACCTTTGATTCACAGGATTAAAGAATGTGTTGTTTGTCTTTCACAGGTAAAGAGCCAGTGTGATGCAATCTCTCTGTAGCACAGTGAAGTAGGGGTTACTAAGGAGGTGTTACTACTACTAGGGGAGTAGGAAAGGCTGGGGCTCTCCAGAAAAACATCTGATGACACTGTGTATGTTAAACAAACAGCAGTGCTCAATTAGAAAATGTGTGTAACAAATGTAAATCAATGTTTCACATGTACTTTATTAGAAGAGACTGTGATGGTTTTGAAATGTGTCCACTCTGGAAAAAAAACAATAACTCGTTTTGCTTTTTTCAGCAGTGAGAGTTATAATTCAGACTGACTTCCTCCAAAACACAATATTACAGTCATTTGACTATCAAACAAATCCAACAATATACACTTACCTGCTATACAGTCTTCAGTCAACAGGGGGAGCTATTCCACATAAGATGCAACACAACCGGTTAACAGTGATTTTAAGTTCAAAGTCTGGGCTCTCTTGCAAGACAGGTGGCTATGATGTCAGCTTACATGTTGCATTCCACTCTTATTTATTGCAGAGCTTTCCATACACTTGTTTACAGTCGGAGTTTAGAATAGCACAGAGGGCTTAGCGCAAGGCTTAGAGAGACACATCTGCAGCAGAGCGCACACAACCCGGTGGAGCCAGTAGGTTTTGGAGAGCAGAGCTTGAGTGACAACTGTGTGGCACATATGACCTGAGGGAATGAATCATGCTTGAGTCAAAAGAGAAGACAGAAGCTGTTATGACAAAAAAGAACATGTGGGGCATCCACCTTTATTTACTGTTTGTGGCTAAATAGAAAAGTAAAGATAGGAAAAAAACACATGCCTATAATTTCCATCTAATAAAGGCCAGGCACTTGGATATTCAGCGTTGCAACTGGACCGAAAAACAGTACATCTACAGTAAACAATTATAGTGAGATCCACTGGTGATGTGTTGCTTGTATTTTAATACACAATCTACAGTATCATAACATTCTACAATAAAATAATAACAGCAAAGCAAAACATTTTCCTTTAACCTTTCTTAAATGTAATAGCTTTACTGTCAAATATGTTGTGATTTAATTGCGTTTAGTTTGGACTCATCCCAAATCTTTTCCTCTGACAAAGTCATACACGTGTATACGTGTGTATGTATGTATGTGTGTGTGTGTGTGTGTGTGTGTACATGTTTAGACGTCCTTGTGGGGAAAGACAATTGGCATACCACTATACTTGTGGGGACCAAAAGTCACTTATGGTGACAAAATGCCTGTCTCCATGAGCTTGAAGGCCTTTTTCAGGCTCAAAATGTAGTTTTAGTGTCAGGGTTACAATTAGGTTATGGTTAGGTATAGGGTAAGGGTTAGGCATTCATTTTTGATGGTTAGGTTTAGGGTAAGTGGCTAGGGAGCGCATTATGTCAATTAGATGTCCTCACTAAGATATGAAAACGAGAGCGTGTGTGTGTGTGTATGTACCTATTAGAAATTACAACATGTGGGAATCAGCTCATTATCTCCAACATTTATGCACAATATTCCCTCTTCCCAGCCTGAAAAATCTTTGAGAAACAAACTCTTTGAAGGACATTGCCTTTAGGTACATCTGCCTTCAAAGCTGTGCCTCTCCTTTTCTCTCCCTCTGTCTGTCTCTAGCTCTTTATTGCTAAGCCTACACATGTGTAGCAGAGGAACGAAACTTCAGTTTTTTACATTGCCATTATCCAAACCCTGTACACACACACACCACTGAGTGCATGTGCGTATGTGAGCGTGTGTGTGTGCATATGTGTCTATACGCTTCTGTTTAGGCAGCATCATAGCTGAGTTTAAACCAAAATCCTACAAAAAAGTTTGAAATCTGGCTTGGCTGTTGAGCTGTGGTGGGTGCTATCACACACACATACAGAGTTGTGGTGGGAACGCTATCAAAGAGAGCTATGCCTGCAAGGCACAGCAGCCTCAAGCCCAAAATTGATTTACAGAATAAAAGAGAAAGAGAAGTATATGAGGGAAAAAAGCAACACATTAGATTTAGGATGCAGCAAACAGAGACTCGGAGAGATACTGAGAGAGTGTGGTAGATTTGGGATAAATACAAGTATGGCTGGCTAAACAGAAAGCTTGTTAAAATAATATGGCCCTTGTTAAATCACATTTTTCCTTCTTGAGGGTTTTAAGGATTTAAGGATTAACAAGTCTTGCTGCTCTATCCTTCTCGATGCTTCACTTGTGTTAATTTCAACCTTGAATTCCAAAACTTAATTTCACAGCTGAGCTTTGCTCATCACAACATTATCAGCCCATATCTTTATTGATTTATGGTAAGTCAATTCAACAGAAGAATACAAATGAAAAATTACAGCTTAATGCAGGAGTTACAAAGTTACATGTGAAGGTGGTTTTCATTTAGACTACTAACAACAGTGATGTACCCTTGTACTTGAGTCTTGATGTTGAACAAAAACTTTAAACTTTAGTTTCCGGAGGAGAGAACAGACATCTTGCTTGCATCGCTTTACAGTAAACTGTTCAGCATGGATTAAGAAGGCGTTGTTGGTGTTAGTGTTAGTCAGAGCTTACAGTACATAATTGCTTACCTCGTTCTGGATGCACAGTATTTTCCCATAACAACCACCTTCTATTTTACACCCAATCTAGAAGGAATGGGCTGGGCTGGGCTTCCTGTTATTAATGCCACTATACTTGACTATTATCTACACCATGTTTGTGTGTTTGTTTTTGTTTTAATTGGTTGATTTGCACCATTCTAATGCGTTCTTTTTTCCCCATCTACTGGGCACTCCGTTCCTACTCTTCAGTGGCAAAGGGAAACAGAGCAGTAGAATAGAGGCCAAAAAAGAAAATAAAAACAGTTGACCAGAAACAGGATTACCTGCACCTGAAAAACAAACTGAAAACAAACCACTCCAAATATCTAGTCAGCCAATTACGTGGCAGCACCTCTGTGTACTTACATGTGTTGGCAGGATTGAGATAAGCCAAGCATCAGAAAGGGGAACAAAGATGATCTAACTTTGAACGTGGCATGGTTTTTGGTACTAGAGAGGCTGGTCTGAGTACTGGGATTTTCCCACACTGGGTGCCGCAGCAGTGTCCCACACTGGGTGCCGCTCCTGTCAGCTAGGAACAGGAAAATGAGGCTACAATTTGCACAGGATGAGCAAATTTGAATGACAGGAGACTGAAAAAATATTGCCTATTCTGATGAATCTCCATTTGCGGTAAACAACATAAACACATGGATCTATCCTGCCTTGTATCAAGAGTTCAGGCTCCTGGTGGTGCATCATTTAACATCATAGCCTTCCTAAGTGCTGTTGCTAATCATATGACCACAGTGGTTATGAGCACAGTGTACCCATCTTCTGATAGCCGTTTCCAGCAGGATAATACATCATGTTGTGTCACAAAGTTCAAATCATCTCAAACTGATTTTTTGAACATAACAATGAGTTCCCTCTACTCAAATGACCTCAACAGTCATTAGATCTTAATTCAGTAGAACTCCTTTGGGATGTGGGGGAACAGGAGATTCTAGTCATGGATTTCCAGCTGATAAATCAGCAGCAACTGGGTTTTTGCTATCATGTCAGTGGGGACCAAAATCTCTGAGAAATGTTTCCAGCACCTTGTCGAATCTGTGCCATGAAGAAGTGAGACAGCTGTGAAAGCAAAAGGCGGTCCAACCCTGTACAAGCAAGGTAAGGTAAGGCTGAAACAATGCAGTGCCTGGTGAGTGTAGGTCAATATTCAATTAACAGTGTGTGAATGTGTGTGTGAATGGGTGAATGACTGAATGTAGTGTGAAGCGCTTTGGGGTCCTTAGGGACTAGAAAAGCGCTATACAAATGCAGGCCATTTACCATTTTTACCATTTAACACAGTTGACAGATATCACTGTTATATACAATGACTCAGCTCCAGACTCCCAGTTATTAGACTCAGAGGAAAAGAAACTCTCGTAAATCACTTGCATAAGTCAAGCACTGCCTGACTTTGAGGTTTGTTTTCACCCTACCTCATGTTTCAGAGAATCGAGCAAAAAATATAAAAAAATAAAAAAAAATAAGCAAATAAGATAGATTCACTTCTACTCTCTCACTTTCTCTTTCTGACACACAGTCTTTCACATCACTGAGGATCAGGTTAGAAAAAACAAGGACCAGAGCTCAAGGGCATCGTGGACTAGTAGTTACTATGCAGAATGTCTGTGTGTGTACACATGACACATTTCAAAACTTTGAGTAATTTTGAGGTGATCAATAAAACTTTGACCATAACTATGTTCCAGAACATGTTCTTGTGACTTGATGTGAGTGAGCTTCGTACACACACACACACATATATATATGTGTGTGTGTGTGTGTATATATATATATATACATATATACACACACACACACACACACATACATATATATATGTGTGTGTGTGTGTGTATATATATATATATATATACACACACACACACACATACATATATATATGTGTGTGTGTGTGTATATATATATATACATATATACACACACACACATATATATATGTATGTGTGTGTGTGTGTATATATGTATATATATACACACACACACACACATACATATATATATGTGTGTGTGTGTGTGTGTGTGTGTGTGTATATATATATACATATATACCTGTATATACTGCAGTCCAGAAAGAGGTGATTTATACCACAAAAAGAGCACCACCTTACCAGCAGTCTCAAATGTTTAAAGACACTCATAGAAGGAAAAGGTGTGAAAAGGAAGTCAAGACCAATGCAAATCTCACATTAGGAGACAACCAGCACTGAGCTGACTTTTTGACAACTTATTGGCGTGAAGATAAGTAGTGCTATTTTGGAAGGCTTGCAACCTCTGAATGTCCTGTAAAACAGGAAATAATATGTGCATAGTAAGAAACACAGTATGATAACCATAACAGCAAAATAACTAACTATATCAGTTGTGTGCTTTCAGTTGTGTGCTTTAGTTTTTACTATACAGATGTAAGAAAATCTAGAATACCAAATGACCAATTTCTAAAATAATTTCGGATTTCATTATAAGGGTCTTTTTGATGCTTTTTAAACCTTTTGTTGCATATTCTGTGTAGTGCTCTTGAAAACACAATCTGGGTTTAAAGTACCACTGAAGCAACCTGATGTGGCAGGCTAATGACATCAAAATGCAGATTGGAAGCTTTGGCTTTGGTACAAAAACACCTCTCAGTGCAGTGACAACTGTACGCTGTATTTCACACACACACATGCGCACACACACATACACAGACACACAGGTGTAAGCCCACACAAGCAGACACACAAACTGAACTGTAAAAGCAACCACTCCTCTACTCACACAGTTTGCACAGTTAAATCAAACTGATTTGCTACCATTGTGAGAGGAAATTAGCATAACAAGGATGGGATCAAATGAGGTAGTTACAGCTTGAATCATAAATTGCAGACTGAGCGGACGTGTGGCTGCAAATGGATTGTAGTTCACATCAGTATTCATGAAAAGAGAAAAGTAAGCTTCAGAATGGTTTGGTTTGTTTTGGTTTGGTTTGGTTTTTTTTTTTTTTAACTTCATTCAGCCAGTTTTACATTAACACCCTGAATCTTTTGTCTTGTTCTCTAAATGACCAATGACAATTTCTTGTTAGGTTTTATGACTCAGGGACCAAGCAAAATGTTACACAACACTGTAAAATTAAATTTTTGGTGGGGTTTTTCATTATTATTTGTTTTCTTGTTTTTTGAGATATAATGGGTAACAGATGGATGGATGGATGGATGTTTAATGGTATTGCATTGTTGAGAATATCACCATAAGAATTCATGAAAACATCAAATTAAAATCACCTTTATCCATGCAAATGCACAATAAGTGCCTCTGAGATGAATGTTTAAAAGGATCCATTATGATCCATGGGCAATGATCAGCAGTGACAGTCATTTTTCTTATGGTACAATCAGCAGTAAGTAAGCACTGAATGAAGTCAGCAATAACAATAATAATAATAATAATAATGGATTGGATTTATATAGCGCTTTTCAAGGCACCTAAAGCGCTTTACAATAGAAATAGAACATAGTATAACATCTATCTATATCGTGATATCTATTCACCAAAACACACACACACACACACACACACACACACACATTTACACTCACACATGAATTACTTTAGGGGACATCTGTGGCTCAGGTGGTAGAACAGGTCAGCTACCAGGCATGTCAGTGGATCGATCTCCAGCTTCTCCTGTCCGTGTGTTAAAATATCCTCGGGCAACATACTGAGCACTACTGTATCTGTTAAAGTGAATTTTGGATAAATGTTCTAAGGTGTGAATGAAACTTCTGCTTTAGGTGCTCAAATTAAGTAGAAAAGTGCTATATAAGTACCAGTCCATTTACCATATATTAGAATCCATGCGTACTGTCTTATGAATATGATTCCCCTTTATAAACACTTCTATCTTTCAGCTGATGTCAATATAGCACTTAATCATAGCAAAATAATTGCACATTATTTTGTATTAGGAAGATGCAGATGACTGCCAGAGTATTAATCCCTTTTTAGCATCACAACTTTGATCACCTTCAAGCTGGAAAACAATTATTTATTAATTATCATAGTTTTAATTATTCATAGAAATACTATTTGGATTTAAAAACTGTTTCAGCAAATAAAACTACTCACTTTATTGCTCTGTCTATTTCTCTTTCAAGATTTTTACTGTCACACCTGCCATGGTTCCTCATTTATTCTATATCTTTTCTCATATTTCAGATTCCTCTGCTTCCCGTTTATCTTTTCAGTAGAGAGTGATGATCAAAAAAGTTCCTATCAAAGCAAATTGTAATATTTGGTTGTATGCTCCACTTTAAATAACAGTATGGAGGAAAATACTTTATAGCTATATAGCGTAATTAGTTGGCAACATCTACTCGTCCATTTTCTTCTCCTTACCCAGTTCAGGGAAGCTGGAGCCTATCCCAGGTGTCACGGGACAAGAGCTGGGGTACATCCTGGACTGTTTGCCAATATATGTTGCAGCGCTAACACACTGACAAATGGCAACATGGATACAACTCACCATTCAATTTTTTAGCCAATGGGAGAATAGGACAGAAAGCACCAGGACCATTTGTAAGTGATTATTAAGAGGGAATCCTATAAGTTGCCCACTGCCCACATCTGTGTCCTCTTGATTTTAAGAAGCATAACAGAGCATGAAGCAACAGTGTTCTGCACTTCACTAAATGATTACACACACAGTTACAGTTTGGAAAAATCTACAAAACAACCCTGCTCAAGCTCATCCATTAAAAGGAAGAGATCAGTATAACAACTTTTAACTGGTTAAAGTCTTGTGTTTTGGGGTATTATAGTGAATGAGGGGGAAATGCCAGCATGATGTGAAAGCGCCCATACTAAACCAGAAACAGAAAGTTATGACTCTTTCCTTAATGGATTTTTAAGCATCTTTTTTCCCCAGCAGCCAGAGAAAGCTATCCAGCTTAAAAGCAGCAGCTATCCTATCCCCTCAAGGAGGTAAATAGCATGTCAGTAATGACTGACGGGAACTGAGTCATCAGCGACTGCTCGTAGAGAAAAACAAAGCTAAGCAAATATAGGACTTAGTCATCAGGTTGAGACAAATACACTCCCCCAAAAAATTGACGTTGCCGGTGTTGTGTCTGCTGGATATGTAAATAGCCACCTATTTTTAATATCAGTGATGTTGATGTGTAGTATTATGGATTGCTTTGTTGCCCCCAAGTGGCCAAAATTCCACTAAGGAAGAATTCAAAATAAACTCCCACAAAATGAGAAAGGCAAGAAAACTGTTTTGCCAAAATAATAATGTATTGATATCAGGGCTGATAACATTACGTTATTCACATAATCAGTGTTGGGTTGTGATTTGTTATCGCTCTTATTTACAGCTGATGACAGCATTCCGTTTCTTCTGACATGCAAACAATGTCTTAATAAAAGATAAGAGGTATGTTAAAAATATCTTTAAAAAAGTGCTGTGAACCTTGTGAAAGTAATTGTATCTTGATGAAAATGTATGAAAAAGATCAACCCATGAGCCTCCTGCAACAACAACATAGCATTAAATTGTGAAGACTTGTTGTTCAGACTTCATACTGAATTCATTAAATATTAGGTTAGGACTGGTTCTTCAATTTATTAAGTGTTATGAGGCAAAGTGAAGTGGAACCGGTCTAATTTCTTTCTCTATCTGTTTGAAAGTGTTGCGAAAAAGATGTAATTGATAATGCAGCATACTGACCTTTCTCAACCGACTGCACACTGAAACACATGCATTTACACACATCCAGACTCCGGTTGAAAAGGAAAAAAGTTTATTTTAATAACTTGCATAGTAAATGATTCAATATCAAAAGGTTAATACCATATTCCTGTGTGACATTTTGCTTGCTAAATATTCACCATCCTGGATTTGGAGAGCCTAACTTTCCATATGAATATGAGGTTATTGAAAAATAAGTTTCAAACTTCCAGTCATGGCTGATATCACAAAGAATCCAGATATTAACTCATAAAAAAATAGAACCCAAAACAGAAACTATGGTCTTAATCAAAAAAGCCTTCTTTGCTTATTCTGCTCTATGGCTGATAGTGATGTCTCTTTGAATGTAATTAAACCTGAGCCTGTAAGGATCAAAAGTAAGCTTGTTATAATACATTCTGAGGGTAATGGGGAAAAAAAATAAAGACAAAGAATAAAATCCACAGATTTTATTGCTTTGAAAATTATATTGGATCTAATAACTTAGAGCTGTGAGCCATCATTACACCAAAAAAACAAGTGAAGGACAGAACAAGAGAAAAGACAGAGCTGAAAGGAGGAGTCCAGGAGAAGAGAAGAGAAGAGAAGAGAAGAGAAGAGAAGAGAAGAGAAGAGAAGAGAAGTAGCAAGTAACACGTGGAAGCAAAAATGTGAGATTAGTGGAGACAACTGAAAGGACACGCAAGTAAACTGAATCAATAATCCAGAAGGCATCCTCTGTCTTTGTATTTCACTCCAACTTAGAAATCTCAATGAAACCAGTTAATTGCATCAAGCCAAAGAGCCCAAGCTGAGGATGATTAATGAGCGGCAACAAACCACTATGTGTTTATTAATGCTGAATTGATCATTTAGGACAAAGAAATTGTCTTTTGAGGCAGGTACTGTTTGAAGGACAGAGTGTCTTAGTGGCAAAGCTAAACATATGAGCTTGTGAGTTTTTAATTAAGAGCATTAATTTACTTATGACATTAATAAACTGTACTTTGTCAAATCTAGCACATTTAGTTTCCATAAATTTACTGTATTTCAGTTACCATTATTATTTGCCTTTTATCTCATAAAATGTATTCAATAACTTCACATTAATGCATTTTTTTTTAAACTTGCAGTCATGTGGATTTAGACCACCCACTTGTTTGCTATGAGCAGTGAAAACTCAATGCAATTATTCAACCTACTAGTTCATGACCTCCATTTCTAGAGCCACCATGCTTTAAGTCAGGGTTCATGCAGTTCATTCAAATGATAATCCTCCCTTCAAATAAACAAGCCTAGACTTCCTGCAGACAGCACTTGACAACATTCCATCATCAGTCTTTTGCTCCTCCTCATCGTCACCTTCGCTTTCATAGCTATATGAATGCATTATGACATCCGTGTGCACAAAATCCCCGCTACCCAGAAACTTAAATTAACACATGCACAGATGCAACTGACTGAAAATCTCCATACGCTTGCTGCACAGGATTAGATCTGAGAACGTGCACTGATGCACAATTAACAAACATCCCCGTCGACGAGCATGAACACATATTCTGACACATGCACTCTTCTCTTTTAAAACCACATGCATTTCTTTGGAACAACAAAAAGAAGAGGGTGAGGAGTTGGGGCAACCACTTCAGCAGCCCTGAGTCTTTACAGTGAGTCACGGTCAAGTCGGCTGGAGAGAGATGGAATATCCTCCCGAGCATGGATTGTGGTAATTGCCTCTGTGTCTGTGTATGGGATAGAAAGAGAGAAAAAGAAAAATTATGTGTGTGTGTGTGTGTGTGTGTGTGTGTGTGTGTGTGTGTGTGTGTGTGTGTGTGTGTGTGTGTGTGTGTGTGTGTGTGTTGCCAGCACCACCTCCAGGCTGAACTGATGAGCTCATTATTTTTGCTCCCAGAACCCCCTCCAGTTTCTGGAAACAGCAACACAGCAGAGGGGTCCCTGTGTGTGTGTGTGTGTGTGTGTGTGCGTGTGTGTGCGTGCGTGCGTGCGTGCGTGCGTGCGTGTGTGTGTGTGTGTGTGTGTGTGTGTGTGTAGGACTGTGGCCTATCCTTTGTAGTTCTGAACTATTTGTAAAAGCGATAAGGATAAAGAGAGGTAGGAGATGTAGAAAGGCAAAGAGCAAAGACAAAAGCAAGTGGAAAAGAGGACAGCGGGTGAGAGCTGTGCTCATGTCATCAGCTCTCAGAGATATTAAGTCAACTTACATGGAACGATATGATTAAAAAGGTAATAATGTACAGAAACTAATCAACATGCCATATTCCAGACAACTAAATTTTGTCTTTAGTCAATAATGTGGTGAAAAAAAGCCAAGTGATCACAATCAAGAATGTGATAATGAATATGATCATAAGCTTCGAAGATTAAAATATAACAGCTGATAAAAGACTGTGTTGGAATGTGTCAGATGAAAACCAATCACCGAATGCTGTCTCTTCTCTGCTTTTCTCAAAATACACATCACAAAGTAAAATACCAACCAAAGCAGATAACAAACAAACGTTATATTTTTGATGCATTTGTGTTTTCGGTGATCACATTTCAGTGTAAGACCCATTTTGGCACTGTGGTCATGAAATTACATTAAGAGAAAGTGGAATTATGTAGTGGTAATAGAGAAAAGAGAGTGCTGTTTTTGAACTCTAGCATAATGTTTTTTGACTAAACTGGGACACTTGTGTTTTTATGCTTGAACGATTCAGTGTTAAGTGGCTCAACCAACATTCCCCTTAAAATGGGCAGGTACAAGCACTGGACTCGATAATGTCCAATGAAAAACATTTTAAGACCTTCAGAAAAGTATTACTCAAGACCACTTTTTAAAAATTCAAAGAAAGCCTCACTTTGAAGCTAAATATAAAGCATTGAGGGCTGGCTTAAGACTTTTTCACAGTATTGTAATGCTTCCAAGCAATAATGTACAGCATAGTGTACTGCTTACATAAGATTTTCTGCATAGATCCCCAAGTTTTGACAATTTTAAATGCCTGCCAGAGGATCCCATACAGTGAGTAGGCTGATATATGGCGTTAATCCCCAAAAGATGACAGAGTTACTGTATAATTAGCATTTCACCCTTCTTACTAAGCAAGATTAAGGAGGTCTATATCTAAACCCACATGCATATACACATACACACAAGGCATCAGATCCCTATCATTTTTATAATTAATGCCAATATAATAAAAGGCGGGACGTTGAAATTTAAGACTCTGGGCAAGACAAGACATCATATGGCAAAATTAAGCTGGGTGATAAAAAACAGACACACACCCAGCTGTGCTGGGTTTGAATGCTTTCATGTGGTTTGAGTTTGGAAAAGGCAGCCTTGGTGTGTGCATGTGTGAGTATGTGTGTGCTCAGTCAATTCATTTTTGGCCAAACGAAAATTTGGTTTTAGATTTTTATGATTTCATTATTTTTGCATGATGTAACTTAAAATTATTTTATTACACTTTATTTATTTCTTTTATTGTGTTTGTTTAAAGTAGGTTTATTTTCTTTACCTTAACAAGCTGAGTTCAGATCAGGTCAGCCGAACTATTTCTTGTGATTTAAATTTTCAGATATAAGCATGTGTGGCTATTACCCAGACAGCACTTGTATAATTAAACCCTGCTGTGTTAAAATGTAATTAACACCACCAGTCATTTCTCATATCACAAACTCGCACAAAGACGTAAGCAGTGTGGAAGCGCACTTCATCATATGAACTAAATATTCACAGTAATCATATTCAGGAAGACCTTCCTTGCATCAAAGTCTGTGTCCTGTAATTCAAATCTTCTACTTTCAGTGTATATTTTTCGCTTTATGGACCAAATTTGCCTTTTCTTTTCACAGGTCAGCTTAAATAAATCGAGTGTGGTCTATTTACTGCCACTGCAATTATTACTTTTTACAGTCTACAGTGAGAACAGCTCACAGTTTTCACCTGTTATATATTATTGATATGTTAAGCCTGGTATAGCCTCAGTTTTGATATTAAATCAAAAAGTATGCATTCTGATAACTGTGTAGAGTGGTGGGCTGTTCTCTTGCAAAGGTTAGTAGAGGGGAAATGCTAACATCATAACGTTATCATTCATCGTCTAGAGTCTGGCCCACATAGTACTTCTGTGGGTTTGTGATTAAATCAAACGTGGCCAAGAGTCAAGCAGCGCTGGAGGAGACAGCCAAGTAGAGGCTGTACATTGTTAAAGACGACTTGCCCATGAAGTGACATTAGCTCAGTTGAGAGCTTATTTATAATTGAAGACAATCAACATTGTAGGCTACCTGGAAGAGACAGCGGTGGAATATTACATATGCATTTCATGTATTTCTGCAAATGCCTTGAAGAAAATTTGGTCAACCCTAATACAGTACACATTAAATCTGTCATCACCTCCAAACTGGAAAACTCCAAGTGGAAAAAATAAGTGCATGCAACGTGCCAGCCCCACAGGTACTGGGATAATATCTAATGATTTCCAATTATTTATTATTTCGAATAACCACAGATGTGCACTTTAACGATATGGCAACAATGTCCAGTCCTTGTTCTCCCGAGGCTCCAACATCAGACCTTTGTACGTGTCTGCCCTCGTCAGCAGCTGGAGTTGCAAGCCTCATTTACTAGATTCAGATCAGTTACGCTGCACCATAGAGTAGCTGCTGAAAATACAGGAAAATAAAGATAGCATCTGAACAAACATATAAAAATGTCCTCTAACCATGGCTATTACACTTCAAAAAAAGCCAATAGTATTACGAACTAAGTATTGTTACATGGTCAAAAGTTACTTATAAAGCAGTTTTTGTTTAAGAGCTGCCTGTTTAAGAATGGCTAGGAAGGGGATGATGTACTGGAAAAATGATGGCAAAAGATTGCAACAGACTACATTACTATGTTACACAGCAGAATTTCAGCCAAGTAGGATAGGGTAGGAGACCTCAGTCCATAAACTACCAATGTCTGTAGCATATGGAAACATAACAGTATGGGAAACAGCAAGAGGATGAGAGGGAAGGGAGGAAACTGGAAACCAATGCAGAAAAGTCTGAAGAGAAGAGAAGCAAAGTGAAGACTGCTGCCTTGTGGGAAACTTGAGCTGTGTGTCCGGCTGTTGCGTAACTGTAATGTAAGTGAGCTGTAAATAAAGATCTGCTTCCCATGGCAGACCAAGTCACTCTGCGTCACTGCAGCATCAAGCTGCTCATTGGAATGCTGCTTTCGTGGTACATCTGAAATTACACTTTCAAGGTAGAGTTCTTTTTCTCTCAAACATCGCATCAACTACCTAAAACTTGTCATTATAGGCTGGCACGACAAACGGCAACACACTGTGGTTACAGTATGCAATCAACATTCCCTACATTGTTAACGTGGTTTCATGTGCTGTGTATTTAAGCTATCACAAAATTATGAGGTCATCTCATCAGTCCTTTGGAGGAATCAGAAAGGCAAACAGAGCAGAGATTTGGTGTAAAACGTTATGGCAACTTCCTGCAGTGGAATAAAAGCTTTCCCTGTCCTTTCTTTAAGAAAATGTTAGCTTTGTTAAGGAGAAATAAAACTGCACTTATACTCCTCTGTACAGTACATGAAAAGCTACCACCATTTAAATGCACCACCAAGTCCACCAAAGTGTAACTTTAAAAATGAATGATGAGGTTTATAAATCTTTTTGAAATCCATACAGAAAAAGTTTAATGCTTTAGGGTGGTGGGGTGGGGTTGACACTTCTTGTTTTTAAAAAAAAGGGTCTATACTCTATGAAAAGAAGAGTTTTTAACCTAAATACATTGAACTGTTAATGGGAGTGTCCAACTCAGAGCATTATGGTTTTTTTAAATGAAAAGCTTGGCTTGTTAAAAATGCAGCTATTAGGGTTATTACAAAAAATGATGAGTAAACTTACCTTCATCCAAAGAATTCTCAGGAAGCCACCATGTCCGGCCAAGAAAAAGTCTAGTCTACTACACAACCCCACCCCACCCCACCACCCTAAAGCATTAACCTTCTTCTTAACCTGAGATGAGAGCACCATCTCAGAGACAAACACATTGTGGTTGTTGGAAAAGGTAGAGGGGACGAGCTTTTGTGTTGAAGCTTGAAAGCTGTTACAAATTCTTTGGCATGTGTTAAGAAAAGCAAACTGGGTTGAATATATACACATGCATCTCTTTTTTTTGGTTATTTTTCCATTTTCTTTGTTTTTCCCCAAGAGATATTGCACCCACTGACAGACTGAACTTCATAATACAGAAACTGTGAAGCATATGACTAAAGAGGATTGGAGGGGGAGAGGAGCCTAGAGGAAAGGAGAGGAGGTAAGTTTAGCGTGACAGGCTAAAGAGGAGCTCAGCAATGTTCACATGAACACAAGAAAAATTACAGGGGAGTTCTTTGCAGAAAACTGCCAACTACAGCTCAGAAGGTGCGGCCCCAAAGAAGGGTGCATTTATGTGTTTGGTCACATGACTCTCTAGCACTTATGCAGCCAATCAGCTGTAGCGATTCTGGTTCACTGCGAAGTTTACTGGGTCACTACAAAACAGAGGGAAGGCATTGAATGAGATAGGAAAAAGGGAATAAGACTGTTACACTTGCCAGCTTTTTTGAAGGTCTTATTTTTTGTCTCTTATAAGTCTCTTTTTTTCATTTATTACTTCTTGTTATATTTGCTGCTGCCTAGTTTAACTAAAAGAGCAGTGATACACAGATCGCTGTCAGATTCAGTCTCCCATTACTGTGAGTTAACAGCATAAAAATATTATTCATCCTTCACTGTTTCTGAATTCAGGTCCCAGGTGTAAATGTCAGACAGCATGACAGCACACACCTGAAGTTGTTAAGAAGCTACTGTCAGTATATTTATCACCAATATCCTGCTGAGTGTGTAAATGTGCAGATCAGTTTGTCCAACATCTTTTGGTTTCCTGTCTACTTTCCTCCAGCTATTATTGCTTTCTCAACTCTTTTGGACCACATTCCAGTGCAGTCATTTTCTCTATCCTCTAATTTCTGTCTCTTTTATTCTATCTGTGTTTTTTTTAGCTGCTGTCTTCTTCTCTGACCCCTGCCCCTTCTATTTTCCACGTTTTTCTATGTTTGCTGTTATTTTAATCAGCCAGCCTGTCACCACACTGTCACTATCTGAGATGTCAGGGAGGAGCAAAATAAATAATTAAAGAGAAAGAGAGAGAGAGAGGGAAAAAAAGAGCTCAGAAATGGGTGAAGAGTGAGGAATTTTTGCGCACTATTTTGATTTTGCTGAATTAGATGTTCAAAAGGCTTCTTGCCTCCCCTTAAGACACCTTTTCTGCAGAATGATATCCAAATATACTGTCTGTGGGGAAAGAGGGCTGGGGAGTGGGCAAGAGGCATGAGAACAACACTAGATGAAAAAGATAGATCCTGCAAAGGAAAGAAAAGAAATCACACAGATCAAGAGTAAAATATCAAGAGAGTACAAGATACCAAAAACACAGGTACAGAATAACAAGCTGAGACAGCACAGAGATAAGCATGAATCGTAAAAGACAAACTTGATTGGGATGAAAATGAGACAGAGAGAAGGAGAACTAATATATGATTACCTGACAGCACAAAGACGCCACACACATTCCTTCACAATTTAAGCATATTTCACATATAACATATTCTTAACTTATTCTGTGCCATATGCTTGTCTTATTTACTTACGACTTTGCATGCAAGCAGGGCTGTGGATATAATTTAACTATAATTTCCTCCTGCTGTTTCATTTGCCTGCATCTTATTGCCGGCCATATGGCCAACCAGTGTGGCATTCAGTTTACATACAGTTTGCCTTTATTTCCAACATCTCCATCAGATAACATTCAGCACAATCACGCTCGATATTGGCCTGGCTATTCTTTCTCGCACAGCACAATGTTTTTCTGATTACCATCGGAGGCAATATGGTGCATTGCAATTCACTTGCAAATGTTGCGTGTATAAGACCGCATTAAGCTTTTATTGAAGACTGGAAACATTTTTAATATAAGGACAGATAGAGGAGGAATAAGAAAAGCACTGTACTGGGTGCAGACTTCAATAATACAATTTGGTGTTCAGCAGCAATAGAATACTCCCTCCTGTGCCACAAATGCAGTACTCTACACTGGCCTGTCAAACCAGCTTTTATTATGAGAGGCGGCAAGAGAAAGACAGAGAGACAGCATCTGAGAGAGCGACAATTACAGTATTTTCTTTTTTTTGTTGTTGTTGTTTTTTTTTGGGGGGGGGGGGGGGGGGGGGTATTTCCTGCCACCCTGTGTATGTTTATAGAAACATGCAAGCATGTTTGGTTGGGTTTGTCCCAGGTCTTTTCCCAGATGTTCTCTTTTGTTCTCACAGATAAACAGGAAATGTGTGTGTTTCCTTAAGCTGTAATGCTGCAGGTGACAGGACTGGGCATCTGAAATACTAGATGGACAACAGTGATGGTGTTTTCATTTATTTATTTTGCACTTGCCTTGAATTTTAATCAGGTCTCTGCAGTGAGTTTTGCTCCATGTTTTGTGCTTTTCCTAAGTCAGAATCACACAGACTGTATAACGAAACAACAAAGTTATGCAGTGATACGATAATTAAAACCAGTTTCTTTTCTGTGCTGGTGAAGATGATGGTGATGACTGCATTGTATGGTTCACCAGTCACTCCACAGCTAATTATGTGCTATTCATTATAAAACTTTGAGAAATTAGTAAAAATACTTATCTCAACCCGGTTTTCATCCAATGAATAAATAAATATATAAATATCAGAGTATTCCATCAGCTTGACACACAGTTCACTGGGTTTGTTTATTTGTTGGTAAATCCAAAGTATTATTGTGCTCTCACCTGTTGCTTGGCATCTGTATTATGTGAAATACAATATTGTTGGTTTATAGAAGACTATAAACTTTATAGGGCTACAGAAAACCTGACCTATTCTTTTATTTGTTCTCGATTTAGGCTAATGGATTGTAATGATCCAATGCTGAACTGCAGCCCAGAATTTTATAACATCAGCAGCTGTTTTCAAGTGTAATTTTTTTCCAACTCCAATCTGGCCGTTAACTCAAATTAGGAGGAACTTCTCGCTGGTGTAGCTGTTTGCTGTCGATGAACTAGGTCTTGTGAGGTTCAGCTAGCACATTCAATGGATTATTTTTACTGACTTCTACAAGAGCTATGTTCCAGAGGTGAGATTTTGTTGAGGTAGGCAGGTACTTCGAGGAGTAAATAAATAAAAATGTTTCTACGTATCAGTTCATATTTGAGATAAGGGGGTCAATATTAAATGCTTATGTTACTGAAACAATGGAACACACTCCATAAAGATAAAGCAATAATCTTGAGTAAAATGCAACTGAAATATGTAAAATCAGTGTTATTTAAAATGACTTAATTACTTAAAATCAGTATTTTGGAACATAAATATTTCTCTGAGTGTAGCACACAGTTTTTTTTAACAATTCCTGAACTGTTTGTCTGTTTGCGCTTTACAACCAGTGACTAATGACTAGAAGATTGGTTTTAGAAGATTGTCCATGCTAGCTCTGGTTCTTCGGTAACTGCTTATGGGGACGGAGGCTTGCTTCCACACCTGCATCATCCACCTGTGATCCAGCAGCAATCAGCAGGCAGGAATTTAAGACCAGCTCATCCTTCCACTCATCCCAAGCCCATCAGCAATTCCTATGGTTGTAACTCGGCTGTTATGTGTATTGTTGTTATTTCCCTTATTGTATTTTGCTGTTTCCTTGAGTGTCCAGTTTTGTCGTTTCTGGAACAACTGACCTGCAGCTGGCTTCGCTGACTATCTGACATCACTCATCCACTCTAGCTACATACATTAGCCACGTCCACTTCACTTGCTCTCCATTTCAATCTGGATCTCTGGAAATAAAGGATTGGATCAACCACCTTTTTGTGCTTGAAATACCACGGCTGCTCATTCAGGGATAGAGGCTGGTCAGTGCTCTGTGTGTGGCCTATTTAGCAAGTTATAAATATACAATAGGGGCAGTACAGACTATGGGTTTTGCAGTTTTACTATTTATGTTCCCTGCCGCCATCTTGGATTGTGAATTCTGGACTGGTGGTGCTTCTTTGAGTTTCTGAATCAGAAATCTGTCTTGAAGGGGCATTCAGTTGAACCAGAACTCTGATTTCGCACTTTTGATGGAATGGAATGTTTAGCCTTAAACACAGCTGCGCGTGTCATTGTAAATAGAAATACCCTGCTTAAACTAATCAATTAGCATATTAGCATAGCATTTCTGTCAGTATGTTACCGTTTTTAAGGCCTGTGGAGCAGTGGTAAATGGTAATAGGCAAAATGGAATGATGGGACTAATATAAAACTAGTTCATCATTAGCAACTCACATAATCATATTGTATATAATTTTCTAGCCAAACATGCTAAAATTTTGTATCAGTACATTGTTACACTACTTGAAACAGATTTGCTTTTCTCTCACAACCAAAGATTAACCAAAGGCATTTGAGTGCTTCTTCCCACAGTTTCTGCTGTAATCAACTGTTGGTGATGGTACTGATTGTTTAAAGAGGAAGAGAGCAAAAAAAATGCGCTAATTGACTTCAGAGAATGTCCACCTGTTAAACAGAGACAATTTCAGCTCATTGTCAGTGATGTAAGTCAATGCAAAGTAATTGGCTGAGGTCCATACAGATGTGACATTCTAATGTTTTGGCACCCTGTTGTTATTGCTTTACTAAATATGGCATGACACACTAATTATGAGGCAAATGACTGGCAGCTTTAATTAAAGGCCGCATTTAGCCATATAAAGTGAACAATTAAATAACTGCTGTCATTTCACATCCAAGGTAATTAAGTTATCAGTGTTTCATTGTCTAAATACTTAGAATACAGGGAATCATAGAAAATACACTGAAGAATCAGCTCTCAAAGCAAACAGCTTTTCTTCCAGATGAAATATATTATTGATAATCTGACATTCATCAATGACAAGAATTAGTGACCTGGTTACGCAAGGCTGAGCCTGATTGTAGAGTACTGTAGGTATGGTTTGATTCATAAATACATAATAGAAATGAACTATACACAATCTGACACAAATCTGATCTAGTGATTGATTTGCACAAAGCATGATGTGAAAAAGAGCCATATTTAATCAGTCAAACAGAAGAACATTTTTATTTTGTTAATATCATTGTTATCACTTGTAACAAATACATCATTCTCCTTTCCTCCTTCGTATTGCCATCCTGTCATAACTTTCTTCTCACTCATAGATTTGTAACATTTACTTGTAGCAGCTCAGCAGCAAATGTATAAGCAGGGGCAAGCTTAGTTGGCTGCCATGAAGGAGGCCAGATCTCAGTAGGCAACTCATCAAAGATGCAGTAAAGATCTTGTTTCTCCTATAGAAACAGTGTATACATAGAAATGTCTGCAGTGCTGCAGCACCTGTTGGTTTTCAATTCTGCGTTTTGAAGTCTCAAAACAGCATTTTTTTCCACTGCCATGTTAGATTTTTAGGGAAAGATGTTATCATATTTGGACTTGTCATTTGTTATATTGGCTAGCCAGCTTCATTTATTAAGATTTAGTGTGCAATACACAGCCACAAATCTGCTGCTAAAGTTATTTTTCTTACCATCAGTATACCACAGACTAAATAGTTGACATTTTACTTTGTAGATAGCAAATCATTTTATAAATAAAGCAGTTACATTAAATTTTATTGATATAGCACCAAATCACAGCAGCTGCCTCGGGGCATTTTATATTGTAAGGTAAAGATCATACAATACTACAGAGAAAACAGAGAATCCAGAGAAAACAGAGATATTCCAACAATCGTTTGACCTCCTATGAGCAAGCGCTTTGGTGACAGTGGGAAGACAAAACTCACTTTCCTGGGGCTCAGGGATTGGGAGCCATTTGATAGGACTGGTTGGGGGTGATGGGGAGCAAGACAGGACAAAGAGACACGGTGGAATAATTAAAAACTGTCTGGTTGTTTTTTACGTGTTAGACAAATATAATATTGTATTAAAGTACTCTAGTTATGCAAACATAACATTACATAACATTTGCATCATCATTCTATTTAAATGGTTTTTAACTACATATATTTAGACATAGATTGTATTGCAGCTGTATTGTTAAAAAGCTCAGTGATATTTCATTGTTGAATGATTTCATTATACTAAATGAAAAAATGCTGATCTTTAGCCATTACAGGAGACAAAGGAAAAAGGCAGAATGAACCAAGCTCAAATTAGAAACATTAAATATAATGTCATCCACATTTTTATGTTGAAGATGTCATAAAATTCAGTGGACCACAACATTTGTATGGTACCCTGTTCCTAATGCATTTGTTTATTAGCTAAGTCTCCAATATTTCAAGTTACTTAGGGGGTTAATCTGTGGGCATGCAGAGTTTCATGTTCAGCTTCATCTTTATATAAAGGTCAAGAGCGAGGCAATCAGGAAGCTGTTAGAAAAGTATAGAGTCATGGAAGAAATCAAGTAGAGTAGCCAAAGGGTGATCAACTCTCAGAGAGGAGCTGGAATGGAGCAGAGAAACTGAGAGAAAGAGGGAGGCTGAACTAGATTAAACTGAGCCAGGCTTTTCAGGTTGAGAAACAGATCAAATGTACCCTAGAAGTGTTAAAAATGGGTTATGATTGATCTGATGCTGTTGTAAAAGCAACCCATAGCTCAAGTTAGAATCCATGTCATGTCTATCAAGACACAAAAATCATTTGTGTTATACATTTTTTGTTGACTCTGTTTTGGCTCCTCTCATTCGGGCACTATTTTTTTTTTCCATCCTTAATTTGTGTACTTTTGCTTTCACTTGCTGTTTGGTAAAATTTGGGAACCAAACTACTTTACAAAGATTGCAGTTTAGATTGTGATACACCCATTTCCAAATCTAACCATGCACCTTTAAAAAATAAATGGCCTGCTGTGCTTAGATCTGACGTCAAGTCAGTTCCAAGCCTTTATTTATTTATTTTCATGCCTCATATATGGGTCTGGACATGAGTCTTGGCAGACTGGATGGATGGATAAATACACAAAAATAATAGCAGTTTTCACCTACAACAGTGACAAATAAGCCACAACAGTAGCACTGTTCTGAGCAGACTTATTAATGGATTTCAGTTTAAATTACATGGCACAGCTCAAGTGGAGGGATTTTCGGATCATATCACCTACAGCCAAAACTTCAGCAAGATACTAGGAACAGGCCACAATAGATACCTGCAGTTGCATGAGGTAGTGATGAAAATTGCCTTCAGGCTGCACTGTAGGAGTGGAGAACAGAGAAAACATGAATTTCTTATGTACATTAGTGACAGGTGCACACTTAGACACCTACACACATACAGTACACAAAAATATTGACACTGATTTGTACACACACATGCACAAGCACACACATGCAGCTCGATAGGTGGTCTGACAGAAGTGGTTCATTGTGCATGATTGCTCCTAAAATTTCACTGTGTTGCATCAGCCAGCCGACTCTGTTTTGCTAAATTAGTTTGCCCTTGTTTCCTAGAACAAATGAAACAGTAGAGTATGCTGTGCAAATGACATTTAGAAGGCATATTTTATGTAAATATATACGCTGTATACATATAATAAGATACTGATAATAGCTTTTTAAAGATTCATAGAATATGTTCTTTGTCATTTAATACTTTTTTCTGTCATAGACTCCCTCTGCTGTGTATCATATTGCATATGTAAGTGTTGATATTTCTGTATGTTTGCGCAGTCATGATGTATGTTTTACTGTTGACGTATCTGTCAGAGATCCTGAATTGTTTCACTTGCTCTGGATTTTCACTTCTGGCTATGATGGATGTGATTCCCTTTACAACTGTACTGCTTGCAATTTCGTGAACTTACATGCAGAGGGGGACTCTTGCTGGAGTATAGACATTATAAGCCAGCTAGCAGCAATTGAAATAACTGTATTCCAGCTCGGTAAAGTTGACATCTCTATCCTATTACTGTATAAGAGTATAAGCAAAATCAGAACAAAGGACCCTACAATCCTCAGGTAGTTGATGCCTCTATGCCCCTGAGGGGTAGCCTATTGCTTGCAGTCACCAACAAACATATTCAATACTGAATATGTGTCTCGCTGAGATATGTTAATTCCACAAAGCTAGTCGTGTTTGCATCAGACAAAGAGGTGAGCGCTTCCTTTCTGCTGCCGGTCCCTGTCTTTACAAGAGTAATAGCAGATGAAGTATGGCACGCCACTAGGGACATCCTTGTGCTATTTTTGTGCCATGTAAAGATGATCATGATAAGTTTTTGCCCTGTTTGGGAAAACAATATACTGAATACAGAATACAGTCCAGGTGAATAATCAGCAATCATGGTTCAGGCTTCCACTTTTTAGTACTCAGGGTAAATTAAAAGTATTGAAACGGTCACACTAGGAAGAGAAAAGTGCTTCCACAGTCCATCACATACTGCCACTCTAGGACTGAAACAGGGGGGAAAACACGAGGAGGATGTAGATGTAGCGACTGTCTTTCCTCTAAGTAAAAATGAGACGTGTGAAAAACCTTGTGGATGCTACCTTTAATTTTAAGGAGAGTGCAGATGTGTGCCCCACACTGGAGGAATCTCTTCTGCCCGACTTTAGTATCAAATATGTTTTTCTTACATACACAAGGAGCATATATATTGCCCGTGGTTTTCTCCCTCTGGTGGAGCAAGACCTCACTTGAATAGTTTCTCTCTCCTGCTGCTTTCTTGGTGAAGTCACCTGCCCTAACAGGTATTGCAGGGTTACAGATGGCCAGCTTACAAAACAAAGCGATCAACTTGTTAATAGAATTCTGAGAATACAGTCTCTTGATCCAGGGAGCTACTGAGGCGGCTAAGGCTTTCATCCTATCAACATATTACAGTTCTATTTCACTTGTTAATCTGAGTCAAATATTATTTAGTTAAGACTTAACTACCTACAAGTGTCCAACTATCCTGTAAGTGTCCAAGATAGCAGTATTTTAATGTTTTGGAAAAGATAAAAAAGATTTGGACACTAAGCTAAGGATCATGATTTGTTTTTCTTTTGGCATAAAATAAGTCAGCAGTCACTTTTTGTGATTTTTATTTATGACCGTTTTAAACTGCCTTTTATTACATTACACTTAATATGACTATTCAGACTTATCTCCATCTACCCTGTAGCCATTTGATTCTGCGTGTCACAGTTAATTGCAGTTTATCAAAGGTGATGTTGCTTTTCCCACCAGGTTACATGGCAAAGTGGCATGGTCATACTTGGCTAGTGAGAGAGAGCACCTTTGTAAGGTGTTTATTTACAAAACCTGACTGGTTGCCCCGGCCCTTTGATTAAATTTAACTACAGTGCTTTCGATGTCAGGTTGCAAGACATTTTAAAATTAGTTGTGCCTCTTAGTCACACGGTACTTCGTAAAACTGTATTTAAAATAATATGGTGCCTAGAAATTGAATGAGCTACAAAAACCTGTGACGCTACATTATTTCTGTCTGCCCATCCTTCTACTCCTAAACTGTATATGTCTTGTGTTTATGTGTAAACACTCGCTTGAAAAAGAGACGTCGATATCAGTGAGCCAAACTGTTTAAACGCATGCTTTAATAATAACCTTAATAAGCTGTTATAGATGCAGCAATACTTTTTGCTAATTGGAACAGCTTCATTGTTTGACCACCGCATTTCATCATGATGACCCTGATGACCACCACAAGCACACATCGGTCAAACAGTAACGTTGTTCTACATTTTAACTTCTTTAGTCTTTATCCTCTTCCCTGTACACCTTTTTTTCTTCACCCTTCATTACAGGGAAGCCGGGTTCTTAGTTTCCTAATGGGTAAAAGGAAGCCTTGTTTTATACCTCAGGACACACACCAAAAAATATATCTGGATAATGTTGATGGTAATGAAGTGGGGCAGGCTATTACTGAAAGCCACTGGTTTTCAAAAAAACGTAAAGCTACATGCTTCACGATACCCTTCTTACGCTCACTCGTGGCTCTACATATGTCAGGGCATTTGCACATGGCAGCAGACATCATGTCAAGAATTGCGACAGTGGATATTTGGGATCACAATATTAGACTGATTCACTTCCAGAGAGTTATACAGTGTAGAGTCTGCCTCTGGAATGCAATGCTCTGTCACACCCATGGCCCTATAATTTGTTCTATGCCTTTTCTTCCTGATTGTCTTCCAGCTACTCTTCTATCAGACTGATGTGTAGGAGCAGGGGTTGATTTTCCAGTGGAGATAAAGTCTTGATCTAACAGAGAATCTCTGATTAATTGTAACCTTTGTTTTAGTCCCTTTAGAAATCTTTAACTATCAGTGATTCCACACTAGCAGGGCTGCTTCTAAAGGTAAATTGTAGGATGTAGACTGGTATGTCTTAAATAAATATCTTAATTTGACAACAACATGACATTTATAAAGAGCGGAGCAAAGTGATAGTCATTTAAGAACCAAGAGTTCACATGTTCTGTGTGTTTTCTGAGAAGTGCATGCCAATAAAGTATGCAAAGTGGGATTTAGGTGTGCGTGGTTAAAAGTACATAAATAGGTTTAAAATGGTGTTAAAACCGTGTGACATTTTGTGCAAGGGTGTGATTATGCAGGTATGATAATGATGCTTTTGAGCATTGTTAGTGTCTGACGCTTGCTTGGTTTGTTTAACTAATTAAATAATTAATCATTTCATTACCTATTCATTTATTTGTTCGTATATTTACCCGCTTCATCAGTCACTCATTGAATCACGTAATGTGTTACAAAGCCTTGAATATCACCATATGTTAATTATATTTTTCGGTCAGGTGACAGTTCACAGCTATGAAACATTAGTATTATTTTTGTTACACTATTATTATTCATAACTTCTGCTGCATTTGGCTATTTTTTCATCAAGGCAAGTTTCTGTCTGACAAAGAGTCCCATCTGCAGACAGAGATTAACATTTCTAAATTTTACTAAGTACTTTTAATGGCCCTTAAGTACAAAATGGACCTCATTATATTTGAGTAAAGGGTCATGCATACATTACTTATCTGGTATCTTTTATTCGAAAAGAGTGGCTTTAATACAAAAGCTGCTCTTCAACAAATATTCATACATGCGCCACTACACGGTCAAGCAGATGGATCGGTGAGCAGTTCAAGCGACTAAGTTATGAAGTAAATAAGAAAGTGATTGACAACTGCAGAGTCTCTGATATACGAAGGGAATCCCAAAAGCAAGGTCTTCGTTAGAAAATCACTCTGTTTACTTTCTATAATATCTACATGATTTTTAAGGCTGAAGAATTATTTTCTTTTCTACATAATCACCATTTCGGTCGAAGCATTTTTGTAGATGCTGTGGCAGTTTTAGAATGCCCATGTCATACCAGCTTGCTGCCATGTCCTTCAGTAAGCATTGAACGTCATTTTTGACCTCTTCGTCGGAGCAGAATCGCCTTCCGGACAAATGCTCTTTCAACTTAGGGAACAAACATTTTTGACATCTATGCATGAGTGTCCATACACGTCTGTCAAGTGGCGATGAATTTCAACTGGTTTAACACCTTTTGCGTTCAAAAATCAAATAACTGCGCGAACTTTGCACTTGGTGGTAGCGTTCAACGGGAGCTCCATTTTCAAGGGCTGCCGAGCCAAGATTGAGCATCCCAGCGAAGCCATGCAAGCTTGTTTGGAGGAAGCACCCATCACAACAGTGTGGCCAGCAGCCGTACGAACAGTTTCTCTACGTCAGGGGTTTAATGAAAATAGAACATAAACTTAGCATAACAAAGCAGGTTTCTGCTAACTGCAGTTGTGTATTGCATCTCAAGGAGAAAAAAAAGTTGTTGTGCTTGGATATAGTGTACATGGTTGCTCCTTCTTCCTGTCTGTGCGCTCAATGAAAAAAAAAAATGCAGTGTTTTCTTTTTCATTCTGATGTGCACTGATGTGCGTGCTGAGATCAGTGTATAGAAATGCACAACATATACTCACATCCACATGTGCGCACACAGTACTGCCAGGCCTGGTTTCCTCTGTGAAGTTTCGAAATGTGTTTTTCATCATGGTAACAAGAATACGTACAGGCCGTAGCAGCAGTTACTGTATGAGTTTGCCCACAGAATTGGTATTTTTAGCTATTGAAACATCATATTTTCCAAATATATTATATCTAAAAGTTAATACAAGTAATTTTCTTCTTTCTTCTGAGCATCACGGGGCTGTTTCGTTTTAATGTGGTCTTGGCTGTAATGTTTTAGTCTATTCTGTTGCCTTGTAAAGCAAAATGCAACAATGTAGTCTTGGTTACGCATAGATTCAGCCTAACTTTAACACTGTTATCTTTTCTACCAGAATATGTGTGATTCTAAAAGCTGCACATCTTTCTTTTCTCTGTTCTCTTCTGCTAAATTTGATCTGATCTCATTGTCTTTTCAAGCCCATCCCTTCTTTAAGTTCAGTTCTAGTTTTCTTTCATATGATTTGCTTTTCTCTTTGATGGCTCTGCTGTGTTGATCGTTTCTGTTCTGTTCTGTTACTGTTACTTTCTGTTACTTTCCTGTTATTTGCTACATTTTTAGTATCTCTGCATCAGGTGCAATGAGTGACAGTTATTGGTCTGGTGTCAGTGGTTCAGGCTTAGGCGTTACCTCTGTTTAAGGCTGATCTCATTTCCTGCACACTTCCTCTGTGGGGTTAACGGCTGGCAGACTTGTGCACATCCTGGCTGAGGTACATAAGAGGGAAAAAAAACAGTCATGGCAGCTAACAAGTGGAAAAAGATACATTCCAGCAATTAATTGGACATAGCAGTCATAATATACTATTACACACTTAATTGTCTCTTACAATTATTTAAGCCTGAAAATATATACTGGTGACATTTTTTTTAAATTAATTAATAAATTGCAATTACGTAGTGAGAGGTATTGACCAACAAAACATGAAACTTCAATAAAATCATTCCAGTTTTGGAATAAATTCATGTGATAGGGTAAATATAGCTGTTGCCCTACTTATTTTATTTGATAATTATTTGATGTCAAGCATGTAATTTAAACATTAGTGAGTTTTGTCCTCAAATATAGTTTCATTCTTGGCCTGAAACTGTGAAACAAGGACAGCAATTCAACTGACACCTTGCGTGCAGTTAAACATGCGTGCTTGTACGTGTGTTCATCTGATAAGTCGGCTGTGTTTCTCGGCTCTTTACCAAATTAAATTAAAGTTTAAAGCACAGCTCGTGTTTCAAATACCAGTTTGCATGAATGAGGACACAGATGAAAGCTAACTTAAATTATGTCCATAACTTCCTAAGTATCTAATGAATTTATTTTAGTTTTTCTTAAATAGATACTGTGTAACACTACTGAATATTCAATGAGGTACCTTGCAATGGTACAGTGTAATATACCATTTGGACCATAATGATAGTCCCAAAGTCTTTGTTTTTCCTGTCTGGCAGACAGACTAGGGGCCTTGAGCAGAAGAAGAGGAAGTGCGATAAACTGTAGGTGGAAAATATGGTGGGTGAACAAGTGAGGCGGGGGGTCGTATGTGACGAGGGAAGCTGGTGTTAGTAACCGCATGCAAAGATAGAAGGAGAAAGATAGGCCGGCCTCGAAGTTCGTCCCTAAGCGAACCCTGCTCTGGTATTTCACATGCTCTATGCTGGCTGAAAATGGACATTCTTATATAAAAAACACTTTTTTTCTACTCTTTAGCCATGGCAGTGGAGTTATGGGACAGGATGATGTAGCTAAAGAACCTCTAAAGAACTTCTGGATGGATTAACATAAAATTGTGCATTGAGTTGCCATGGCGCTGCGCTGAGTAGGAGCCTGCTGCAGCATTTTATAGTATAGGGATTTTTGACTTCATATTTGGTACTGCGATATGAACTTGTTGTTTTTATATTGGCCCTATGAGGATAAAGAACTGGTCAATAAGCATATTGTAAAAGCAAGCCTACGCCTAGGTTTCCCTACCCTATGAGTTAAAAGTCACCTCCGATCAAACTCAAATCAAATTACAGACGTGAGATATTTTTCATCTAAAGTCACCACCATCATTATCGCAGCATACTGTAGCGAGCTGCTCAACTCTAAACTATTTAAAGAGCTTTAAGATGCAGATGTGGAAGGAAAAATAATTACCTCTCTTCTCTCTTTTCTCTCTGAAAGCAGAGGAAGAGGCACTTGGTTCTGTACCTCTGAGCATTCCCAGACTGCTGGTATTCTCATATGAAAAGTAAAGCTTCATATTTTCACGAGTCTCCTGAGTGATCATTAAAGTTCTTTATGTTATTTTAGATTTTTTTTCTCAAAACAATGCAATATTCATTGATAATCTATGTTGTGACGATGAAAGTGGAAGTCTTTAGATGTTTTGCAGTGCTGGACATACTTCTCCAGAGTTTTACATATTGTATGAATAGATGTTCTTAATGTAGTATTTGTTCCCTTGTGGTCAAATTGTAAAAGCTACTTCTCGAGAGTTAAAATGCACATATATAGAGAGTATATATGTGAATACACTGTTGTGTTGGAACTTTTCCTAGATACACTGTTCAACGAAGAATTTGCAATGTAAAGATATAAAGAGGGAATTTAGTCACCTTTCACCTGTGTGTGTGTGTGCATGTGGATTGTCACTTGCCGAGTGCATGTTATTACATGTGAGTCGCTCCCTTTGAAACTACTTTCTCTTCAGATCAGTGTAAGGGCAGACAAACACACATGTGCACACACGCACAAAAACACAGGCGTGCGCACAGAAACAGAAACAATAGTGACTTTCATCCCAGTAAGGGACTCGACATCAACGGGCTTTTAGCGTGTTTTACCAGACTAGCACAGGTTAGTGGCTATGATTGTTGTGACATCCACCACTTCTGAATGTTTCACATAAAATCCACAGTGATGTTCCTATAGCATACAGGAAATGCCACACTGAGGCCCTTTTCCCTTTTAATTACAGGCCCTTGTGCAGACATATTGTTTTTTTTTAAAAACAGATTTACAAAAAAGCATTTAAAAAGTGCTTTCATTGTTTTTTTTCTTTATTTCCATACAACATATTAATAACACAAAAACAGATTGTTATCAAACTTTATTTTGCAGTCAGAGATACAATGAGTTGCGAAATGTAACTCTTACAGATGTGATTGCATATTCCGAGCTTCTGACTCGAACCGCTACATGATACCCGTATTTTTAAAATCAAATTCTAGCAGTTTAAAGCGATGGCAAACAGCTATATATGAGGACTTTTAGTGATGCAAATGCTCAAAATGTTCCACAAAAGTTAATATTTATCACTGGCTGCTTTCATTCTTGTTTTTTCCATCGTGCTGTCCTCTTTAACCTCACCCGTCTTCTTCAGTTTCCTGTAAGCTTCTGTGTAGATCTGCACTGTGCAAACACATACATAAGAAACAGATATAAGAATTTTTAATTTTAGTGCATTTAGTCTTTATGGATAAAAGTTTCAATTAATTCAAAAGGGTAAAAGAAGGCGAATATCTTCTTCTTCTCTCCCTTTAGTGGTTGCCACTTTCTCACCACTGAAAATCTTAGGAATACAATTCTGCTGCCGCCTCCTGTTTTCTCAGTGACACGGTCTCCAAATCATACATCATAGCAAGTCTCACTAATACAGTGGGGCAAAAAAGTATTTAGTCAGCCACCGATTGTGCAAGTTCCCCCACCTAAAATGATGACAGAGGTCAGTAATTTGCACCAGAGGTACACTTCAACTGTGAGAGACAGAATGTGAAAAAAAAAATCCATGAATCCACATGGTAGGATTTGTAAAGAATTTATTCGTAAATCAGGGTGGAAAATAAGTATTTGGTCAATAACAAAAGTACAACTCAATACTTTGTAACATAACCTTTGTTGGCAATAACAGAGGTCAAACGTTTACTATAGGTCTTTACCAGGTTTGCACACACAGTAGCTGGTATTTTGGCCCATCCCTCCATGCAGATCTTCTCGAGAGCAGTGATGTTTTGGGGCTGTCGCCGAGCAACACGGACTTTCAACTCCCGCCACAGATTTTCTATGGGGTTGAGGTCTGGAGACTGGCTAGGCCACTCCAGGACTTTCAAATGCTTCTTACGGAGCCACTCCTTTGTTGCCCGGGCGGTGTGTTTTGGATCATTGTCATGTTGGAAGACCCAGCCTCGTTTCATCTTCAAAGTTCTCACTGATGGAAGGAGGTTTTGGCTCAAAATCTCACGATACATGGCCCCATTCATTCTGTCCTTAACACGGATCAGTCGTCCTGTCCCCTTGGCAGAAAAACAGCCCCATAGCATGATGTTTCCACCCCCATGCTTCACAGTAGGTATGGTGTTCTTGGGATGCAACTCAGTATTCTTCTTCCTCCAAACACGACGAGTTGAGTTTATACCAAAAAGTTCTACTTTGGTTTCATCTGACCACATGACATTCTCCCAATCCTCTGCTGTATCATCCATGTGCTCTCTGGCAAACTTCAGACGGGCCTGGACATGCACTGGCTTCAGCAGTGGAACACGTCTGGCACTGCGGGATTTGATTCCCTGCCGTTGTAGTGTGTTACTGATGGTGACCTTTGTTACTTTGGTCCCAGCTCTCTGCAGGTCATTCACCAGGTCCCCCCATGTGGTTCTGGGATCTTTGCTCACCGTTCTCATGATCATTTTGACCCCACGGGATGAGATCTTGCGTGGAGCCCCAGATCGAGGGAGATTATCAGTGGTCTTGTATGTCTTCCATTTTCTGATGATTGCTCCCACAGTTGATTTTTTCACACCAAGCTGCTTGCCTATTGTAGATTCACTCTTCCCAGTCTGGTGCAGGTCTACAATACTTTTCCTGGTGTCCTTCGAAAGCTCTTTGGTCTTGGCCATGGCGGAGTTTGGAGTCTGACTGTTTGAGGCTGTGGACAGGTGTCTTTTATACAGATGATGAGTTCAAACAGGTGCCATTCATACAGGTAACGAGTGGGGGACAGAAAAGCTTCTTACAGAAGACGTTACAGGTCTGTGAGAGCCAGAGATTTTCCTTGTTTGAGGTGACCAAATACTTATTTTCCACCCTAATTTACGAATAAATTCTTTACAAATCCTACCATGTGGATTCATGGATTTTTTTTTCACATTCTGTCTCTCACAGTTGAAGTGTACCTCTGGTGCAAATTACTGACCTCTGTCATCATTTTAAGTGGGGGAACTTGCACAATCGGTGGCTGACTAAATACTTTTTTGCCCCACTGTATCTTGTAAACCTTCCCTTTCACTCTGGCTTCTGTCTTTCTGTCACAAATCACAGCAAACACTCGTCTCCACCCACCCCACCCTGCCTCCACTCTCTTATTCACCTCTCTTGTGCACTGCTTGTTCTCTGGAATGGTGAACCCCTAGTGTATAAACAACCTTACCTTCACTATCTCTTTCTCTCCTTGCATCTTCACCTTTCCACCTGTCTCCCTCTCACTGTGACACATGAAATGTTGCGCTTGTACTGTTCTTCCTCTTCTCACTGGTGAAAACCTCCACCTCTCCCAGCTCTCTTTCACCTGTTACCTAATCTCACTACACATCACAATTCTTACCGATGATCTGCATGTTTGCGACTCTTCAGACAAGAGGAGGTATGTTTGTGGCCCCCATGTGGCCGGGTTTTAACAAAGCAGAAATATGATGGGTAAAAACAACAGTTGCTATCTTTCGTTGAAATCTTTTGGTTACCTTGAGTAACAGGTATTGCATCAAATCACCACAGATGCTTAACGTTGCCCCTTTAGCAACAGAATTCTTATAACAGGACTACCACATAGCACATACGTCTATAGTACATACTCCTATGATGAGATATTTGTTTGAAACTGGTGGAATATCAAGTTAATTTTTAACCTCCTAAGACCCAAACTCTTCCACGGCATGCATTTTTAATTTCTCTTTGATAGTTGGGCATATTGGGGCCCAATTAACGTAAATACAAAGAATTACCAGATCTTTTTTTTTTTTTACCTTGTTTTTGTTTTTAAGAAAAATAAGAGCCACATATGAGGATATTTGTTTAAAAATTTGATAGAACAGTAGCAGTATAATGTCCTCGTAAGTGGATATCAGGCCCTTGTAGAGCAAAATTGAGTATTTTGGTCTAAATAACCCAAAATGTGATGTCCACATATGTGGACGCCAGGTCCTAGGAGGTGAAAGGATCCAAACTACCTTTGTGATAACATTCAGTGCAGCTCAGATTTGGGCCTCAACAGTGCAACATGCTCTTTCTAAATTTCATAGGTTGCCTTGCTTTCTGCCCTTATCTTTTACCACTAGCTGTCCAAAAATTTAAAAAAAATCCCAAACTGTCACTCTCCTTACCACGCTGTACTGTTACTGGTTGGAAAAAAGCACCAACCACAGGGCCAGCTTTTCTTATGAAGGATCTGCACCGTAGGGTATCTATGCCCAACTGGCGTTGTCGTCACTGAATCAATATTTGGAGCACAGGGGCTGTGACTATTATCTACAGACAAGAATTCAAAAAGAAAGATGCTGGCATTTGAAATTCTGGGAAAGTTATTGTAGGATCATTACTAAGCATACTGGAAAGTGTAAACTATAGCCTGAAACAAGTCAGAGTTTCGATGTGAAATGAAAAGAGCCTCATGAATCACTACTCTTTAATACTATGTCATTAAAAAAAAGAAAAAAAAAGAACTGACATATAAATCACTAGATGTCTGTATTATTCCCAGGGGGCATGTATGCTGTGCACAGTCAGGCTGCTTTTTCCCCCAACATGCCAGTCTGGCAGACTTCACATCTGGATCACTGTTATTATCACAGTCATAACATTCAACAGGGCATGGTATTCCAGGCACAACTTCCAAAACTGGAAATCAATTTTGGAAATTAAGTTTATGGGTTGTCTATAAGTGCAACATATTTTTAGGCCTAAGAATATGCGATTAACAGACAACAGCACTCAGCATGTCTGTGCCACATGTAAAAAGTTGAAATATACCATAAGTATACCTAAACGCAAAGGATGAGTAGCTTAGATATATAGTTACAGTACTGACTCCCATAAGATTCACTATGCAAGTGTAGTATAAGATAAGATTTTATACTGATAATAGGGGAATTAAGTGCTATCTTCTTAACTGTAGCCACATGGGAATATATTGTGAAACAAACTAAAGACAGCTATTATGGATTTATCCTACAACATTAATTAGACAAAATTAACTCCAGAATGGATCTCTCATACGCCAGACAGTCAGACAGTCCAACTACTATATATTACTGTGTGTCATCTAGCAGTGAACACTGTAGCTGTGATTCACCATGACATATCTAAACAGCCACTCTGTCTCTTCTACGCACATACACACACAGACACACAACTACAAAGAACAGTTGTGCTAGCATGTATTCCTGCACAGTTCTTAAAATGGAACCGTTCACACTTCATTGCAGTAGCCTCAGCTTATCAAACGCATAATCACCGTCTTTATCTGAGCTACTGATGTGTCACAACAACACAATGGAAGAAATGTTACCATCCAGCATATGAATGTCTGGTCATCTCTGTACAGTGTTTGTACTGTCATCATCATCATCATCTTCTTGGCCATGCAAGACCAACAGCAGCCTTAAACGCTCTGTTTCTTACTCACATCATTGGTCTAAACAATTAAAATCAGCCAACGCAACAGTCAATTCAAGTCATACAAAGGTGATGTTGAAAGGCGAGTAAATGAAGGGTTGTGAAGAAAAAAAAACACATTGTGATAAAAGGAAAAGAGTAAACGACAAAGAAAGAATCAAATAAAATAACATCCCAATCCTGATCCTGCCTTATTCCCTGGCTCACTTCCTCTCTTGTTCTGCTCTTTCATTTTCAACTCATTTTGCTGGCTCACTTCTTCCTCCAACACCCCCTCCATTCTTTCTGTCACTCTCTCCCTCCATGAGCAGACAGGCAGAGACAGGGAGACTGTTGTTGTGCTTGCAGTCTGACACTATCAGCTCATAAATCCCTGTCAGCAGCTTGTATGCCTCCTCTCCTCTCTCCCTCCCCGTCTCTTATCCTCCCTCCCTTCACTGGTGGAGAAACAGAAGAACCCAGTGACCTGCCAGTGAAGGTTTGACTGGCACAACCACACACACATTTAGAGAAATATATATATATAGAGCATATACAGTATATACAGATATATAGATAGTCAGACAGACAAGCAGACAGACAGACATCTCTGATTCTCATGCCTCCCCTCGACTGTCTCTCTTTTGCTAGGTTCCTTCCTCCCTGTCTTTCTTTCCCTCAGGCAATGTTTGCCGGCAGACAGTCGTCACTGACAAGAGCTTCCTGTGGTTAGGGGTAAACACCTGGGTAATGAGGCCATGCTGCACAACAACCCCAAAAAAAGCAAAACAGATTCACAGACCTCACTCACTCTGCCGAGTACTGTAGACTCACAATCGGGTCACGCAGCCACACAGGGTCACACGCGCAGTCACACATGCAAATAAATCTCACAGGAAAACAAGCACAGACATGAACACATTTAAGCACATACACAACCGCACATGCACATAACTGGTTCAGACTGAAAAACAAGAATCTAGACGGAGTGGACATGGATTCAAGAAGGTTCTACTTTTGTGCCGTCACTAGTAATTTGTTCCTCAAATGCAGAAAGAAATCCTTGTCTAAGTCATGTCAGCGAAACACTCAGTCAGGATTTTTGACATACTGCAAATGCTCAAACTGAGTGTGAAATGTGAGTGCTGCTGCAGGGAAGAACAGAGCTGCCTGTCTCGACTGCAAAGTCACAAAAGGACTTTTCCACTGCAGGCAAGTTATTGGCCCACACCTGAACCTGTGCCAGCTGTCTAAAGTGCTGCCTTTGTCACTCCAGCATTCTTGCAGCCTACAGGAGATGGTACAAGCTGAAGTTTGGTGGGTGGTCACAGGACTGCGCCGACTTTTTTTTGTGTGTCTCTGTGTGTGTCTGCTTTCGTGTGACGAACAGACACATCATCACCACTCAAATATAAGTGGCTATCTGTCTAACTGTGAGTTGACTGTAGGGGGAGCAGTAATACATCGTATTTCTGCAAGTTTGTGTCTTGCTTGCTCAGCAAGGGTCAGATAAATTGCTGGTATTTTTTATTACTGACAGATTCTGTTGTTCATGGAGTTCTAGTGGGGAAAAACAGCTCTTTGTCACTAGTTTTTGATGAACCTTGAAAAGAAGGATCCAGTGACCCACCTCTTACACTTTTTCACATATCATATAAGACTAGATAAATAAGTGTGGAGGAGCTGCAACAGAGCAAATTAAATTTTTAAGTATGACAAATGTCCCTGTTCAACATGGGCCATAAGCAAAGACACAAGGACACATCTCTCCAGATTACAACTATTCTCGGAGAATACTGAGCCACTTCATGTATATTTTAAAAAGCTTTGATTTACAGACGTACATTTAAATGCATCCTGGATGTGAAACACAAAAACCCATCACGTGACTGGGTTGGGCAGCAAGCACAGTATGTTTGTTTTTCCCCATTCCTCAAATTTTCACTCTTTTTATGAAAAAAAAATGAAGATGCACTCATATTCAAAGCTCTGAGGCAAAATAGACAATTTCCCTATCAGCTGTAACCAATACTTCATTTTCATGCCACTCTTGCTTTTTACATTGTGCTTTTATCCAAATTGATTTTGTCACAACAGAATTACATCTTACTGCTCCACTCCTTCAAAATATTGTGCAAGTATCAAAGCCTCAAGAATCTTCCATGTCAAAAGCACTAGAGTGCAAATGATTCACTCAGCAATCATGTTAATCTGTTATCTCTGGACAACAAGGCGCAGCCTGCATCGCATGTCTCATAGAAGTAACAGGGAAGCTTGCGGTGAATCATCAGCCCTACCAGACCCGCACGGTCTTAAGGGTTGTTTTAGTTTTGAGGAGGATTTTTTTTCTTCTTCTTTAATGGTCTTCATGCAAGCTATTTTAGATATGGTTCAACTGAGCAAAAACACCATGTGTATTGTATGGTAGTATCTGGGTTTGCACATGTCTGTACGCGCACGCTTGTGTGGCCCGCATGTCTTTGTGTGCAAAGGAAATGGCTGACAGTGAAAAATGTGACCAATTCTAATTTTAATTGCCGAGTGAAAAAACAGCCTCTGCATTTGTGGGTTCTGTCCAGACGAACAGAGGAGAAGGGGTTTAAGCATGAAAGCGTATTCCTTATCACAATCAAAAAGTGTTTTAACATACCGGCATCCCTTTGAAGTTAGATTAGCAGCAATATTGGAAAGATCAGCCCCAGTCTTAAACAATGGAAATTGAATAGGGGAAAAGAAATGACTTAACAGAGCCAAAGGTAAAGTTTTCCTTTTGTTGTTCATCTTTTTTCCCCCCTTGAATTTGGCCTCATACAATTTTCTGATAGATTCTCTTGTGCAGAGCGACTCTTTTTTTTTTAGTATTATTATTATTTCTTTTTTAACATAAAATTGCTTCATGTCCAACCTAGGGAATGGATTGAGGGGACTACGGCAGAAAAGAAGAAAACTTAATTTGACAGCGCAATTTGAATTGGAGATCCTTCTTAGAGGATTTGAAGCCTGGAGTGACAGACGAAATTGTACATAGGCACAGCTAAGAACTGTAATCACAATAAGCCTATATAAGCGTCTTGATTGTAAGGGTCTGAAGCCACACGGTGGCTGTCTTGTGGAGCAGCAATCTACATGCAGAAGCGCACAGTGGAAGACACACACATCCACATGCAAATACACAACAACAATCAGCTATGGACTTACAAGTCAAAATTCCCATCAATACAAGAAAAAGCCACTCCTTACATAAAGACATGGAAACCCATGGGAAGACACAAGGGCTGGAACTGAGAACAGTGTAATTAGAGAGAAAGAAAGATAGGTTAACCCCAGGCACAGAGGCAGAAAGGGAGAGAGAGGGGAGGAGAGGTGACAAGGTTGAGAAAAGTCCGATGTTAACCTGGAAGAAAGAAAACAGGAACAAACGGGGCAAAAAGGAGCAAACAGCTGCTAAGGATTTACATGCCGTAAATTATTTATGCAATCAGCTGTAGGAGCACAGAAACAGAGAGAGAGAGAGGGAGGCAACAGAAAAAATAATCAGGGTTGCAGAAAAGAGAACAGGGGGTGAAAACTGAGAGACGTAGACACGTCTTTGCCGTAAGTTACAACAAAGAGAAAATGTAACACTTACCCTCACACTCCTGTCTAGACACAGCAACCTTTCCCACTGAGCCTCACTCTGACACACCTGAAACAAACAGTAACACTGTTTACCTACACATGTTACTCTCCAGTTACACGCAAAGCTTCAGATGTCTGCTTCCAGGCTATGAATGACAATGCGGCGTGCTACACGAGATGATTTTACGTCATCTCTGAGACGGTTCTCTGTGAGTTTGAAGTCTAAACGCCAAACCTTTATTCATCTTTCTGAAGATTTCTTTACATGTCTCCTAATGCATGTGAGTGCCTATGATCTATATCACAAGCCAAACAACCCATGAAACAAACTTACTGTGCCTCTACTGAACTGTGCATTATTAATTTCAACCTACAGCAGGTTCAGTTCAATTCAATTTTATTTATGTATTTTTTAAATTTGCTGTATGTTCCTGCTGCAGGTGCTAATGATTCACTGTTACTGTGCTGCCGTGTATGTTTAACGTTATTTACACACTGACAGCACTTCAATACGAACATCTGCTCCGCATTTACATAAAACACTGTAGTTAGCTTCCAGTCTTGACATTTTTTACACAGTATATATATTTAGCTTAAATTACAGCAGCTAAACAGCAGCTAAACAGCAGCTAAACACTGTAGCTTATACAGTCCTTAAATATTCTGGTTAAAAACAGCCTTGTAGGCTGTATTCTGAGTGTTATTGTGTGAGAATAATAATACAGTGTGTAAAACCCAATAGCAAAAGTATGAAAAGAAACATACATCAAAATTAATTTCAAGAGCCTCTTAACTTTCTGCAGGACTCAGAATGAAATATTTACTAAAAGAAACTGAAAAGGACAAACTGTATATGTTTACATTTTTTTTTCGCAGTGATTTAGTAATTTAATGACACTGTCAGTCTTAAACTACAGCACTGCCTATTAAATTCTACCATAAACTATGGCATATAGAGTACATCTGAAATACCACATAAAACTAACAGCATCACTGCACCCATTGCACTCGCTCTGTGCTCACTCGTACACTGTGACGCCCAGGAGCTTTTTGAGAAGATGCTGATCCACAAATTCCCATGGGTTTGGTGGAGTGGACCGGAGCCAGTGGAAATTGCAAACAAACACTGGGGCTGCTGTGTCTGATGTGAGCAAAAACAACCTCAAAGACCTCATTCACACATCACATCTGTGCGTGTGCGATTGTGCATGTGTTGGGAAGTTCATGAAGAAAAGTGGGAAAAAATGGGAGCAACTGTGCGTGTATCTGTGTGTGTGTGTGTGTGTGTGTGTGTGTGTGTGTGTGTGTGTGTGTGTGTGTGTGTGTGTGCGCGCGCGCGTGTGTGTTTATGAATCTGAGGACTTGAAGGCTGTTCAAAGGCATTACAGCATTAAATTTATGAAGGCATTCACAGTAACACTGGCAATAAAATAGATCTCAGCTCCTGGCAAAAGTTCATATTAGGTCTTACTGTGGCAGGAGAGAGTGGGAAGGAGGAAGAGCGTGTGTGTGTGTGTGTGTGTGTGTGTGTGTGTGTGTGTGTGTGTGTGTGTGTGTGTGTGTGTGTGTGTGTGTGTGAGCGAGGGTGAAGGAAAAAGAATGAGGTGACACTAAAGGTCAAGAGAGAAACGGAGAGATGTTGAGAGGAAAACAAGAAAAAAAGCCAGAAGAGCAGAAGAACACAAACAGAAAACAATTTCAAAATGGGAAGAGAGAAACTTCTCATGACAGGCCAATGGCAACAAAGACCAGAACCAAAAATGCAAAGAGCAGCAGAGAGAAGCAGCAGCTCTCTCCTCATGTCTCTCCACCCCATGGTTTCAGTGGCCAAGTCCACACCACATTATGGGTCCCTAGGTTTTTTATAATGGCTGGGTGTGTTCTGATTCCGCGCTAAAGTCATTGCTAGTTAAATTCCATTCCTAATTAGTGGTGGGAATGAGAATGGAAAGGGGAATTGGTTGAGGAACAATTAAACATCACTGAGGGAAAACAATATTTTCAAACAACATTTGACACCACGAGCCGTGACAGTGTGGGACGAAGCATACGTGCCCACACGGCAGATTTTTCTTCCCCCCCCCAATCAATTTCAGACTTTTGAGCCAATTCATGTATAGCTGCAGTTAATACAACCTGCAGATATACATTTGTTGTTGACAGAATACATGGTGGGCAGTGCTGGGCAGCAACTAATTACATGTAATGCCAGAGTACTGCGGTCAGTTTTATACTGCATGTAGGCCCTGCAGAGCTTAACTAAGAACTATTAAGAACTGTTTTGTTATTTCAGGCTAAATCCTGAAACTGCAAATATGGCAGGAGGCCTGCCTATTCCACATCAACTGTGTTGTTGCACTGATGTGAACGGCAAACATTTGAGGTTCACAGCAGTTTCAAGGACTTTGCTGGCAGTGATATCTGCTTGACTGTTGAGTGCTCCTCTGGGGTTTACATTTACTAATCAAAATTTCTGTTTTGAGTTGAGTCTTTGTGATGATATTTATGCTTAATTTCTATGAATATACACATCAAAAGGGGCAAAAGGACGCAAATTTGAAAAATCAATAGCTAGTATAATAAGCGCTGACATTATGGGTGTACTAAATTAACCATAGAAGACAGCACTATGGCATTTGTGTGGGATCACTCTGAACAAAATACCCATTCACAGAACAAGTTCTGACTCAATAAACACATTTATTGCAATAACATTTGGAGACTGAGAAATTTAAAATAAGTGAGCAGTAGCTTCAAGGCACAACTTCAAAAATCCAAAGTGTCCAAAACATGATTTATAATAAAAGTGCAGTTTTGTGGAGAATAAATGGAATAAACTGGCATCCCCGTTTGTTAAAATAGCAAGTTTTTTGTTAGCACTTTTACTCAAGCACTTGTAGTGAATGACACACACTCACAGACCCTGATGCACCTGATGTAAAGTGTTAATATGAGAGAATTAAGAATGACTATCTCAATGTTGTGATGTTTTAATAGCGTGCAGGTGACTAACATCTCGCTGATGGGAATTTGTTAAAGACAGACGTTTAATGAGCAGCTCTTGAGATTAAATGTGCCAGGATAAATAAGACTGGAATAAAAATATTATTGTAAATACGTGCTCAGTGAAAATATCTTGTTATGCCAAAAAAAATACGATTCAGAGAAACCAATAGATTTTGTATGGTCATTTTTGACTAGCATTACTTGTAGGGAAACCCAGTGTTATGTTACGAACTCCAAATTTTTGGAGTGGTGAGCGGATTCTCCCACTTTAGGACAAAACACAGGCTCACATTCTTTGCTGTTTCCTTTTTTTTAATGAGTCACTCACTAACCCTACCTCCTCATAATGCTGACCACATAAATAAGCTCTCCCAAAAACCTCACAAAGCTCACATTAAAGTATCATTTTTCAACTTTTTTAAACGTACTAAACAGTAATAGTTTGTTTTTCAGATTTCCATCACCACTGCTGCAAATTGCAAATGTGACCTTTTTTTCTGGAATGACACCGGAATAAATTATTTCAGTAAAGCACTCAGGCAGATTTTAGCTGCTCAGCTCTGTGCTTCACTCAAGCTTGTGGCTCTGGATACATGTGTGCAAGGGTGCAGAAAGCAAAGCTGCACATAGTGTAAATCTCACAAGATATATCATAACATTCGAGTCTGTGAAACTGTCAGTTCAAAGGCTCTTGGTCTCTAGCATATGGAGCAGTGATTTGGCAATTTAGACTATTAAATATAGACTAACAGTGAGCTAATGTTTGTCTATGTAACATGATCAAAGCTGCAAGCATGCAATTATGAAATGAATGGCCTCCCTATCTCTACTGTTGCTTTACTCTTTTAATTTGCCCATAAAGCATTTTCAAGCAAACATTGTCACGATAGAAGTCAAATGTGCTGACTAGCAGCATAGCCATGAAGTCAACACACTGGAATGCACTTCCATCCCCACAGGAGCGAAAGGATGAATTAATATTTGATTGACATGTAGTGAGCCAAGCTACCGAGTGTAAAATGTGCGCTGAAAGCAAGGAAGAAAGTACAGAGAGAGGGGCATTATGATTGATTGACTGTACCTACTGAGCAATTTAGAGTGAGATTAATTGGTTAGTTGTCACTTCATTTGACTGTTATTAGCCAAGGAACTCCTCTCTGGAAACCATTTAAATGCGAGATAATTGACATAATTGTTCTGCAGACGACAGAACTCCTGTGGTACTACAGAACACAGTCTGTGGGCTAACAAGAGAAAAAGATTAAAGGAAGAAAAGAAGGTTGAAAATCAGGTAAAATCAAGAGGAAGAAACAATATTTTGTGCATATTTTAACAACATTTGAGTTCAAGGAAACTTACTGCTTGTGTGTTTTGGGCTGTGGATTAGCCAGGATATGTCTCCACACTAAGTGAAATTCTTCTTTATTACATGTACATGCACACGCACTCACACACATACACACACGCCAACACAAGGTCGGACTTAAAAATTAGAGCAGGGTATGAGGCGACCTTGTGAGGCTCCCGTTAACCAAATAAAAAGTGTATAGGATTTATGATCCTATCAAAGCACTAACACATAACACATCGTATATTCCTAAGCTCATTATCCATTAATGATCTTCCTAACTCATTCACTTTAAATGTTCATAATGTTTTTTAATATTTAAATATACTGCAAATATTGAATCGTTGTATAATTAATCCAATGCCTACTGCAACTGAGCGCATATTTTTAAACCTCTGTCTTTCCCGTTTTCACTTGTGCGATAAAACATTCAAACATTTACACTCTGCATATCAGTGTGGGAGATCAAGAGAAGTCAGCCTGCAAAATAAGCTGTCACGAAGATTAGATGTCATCAGTAGCATTGAGGCTCTAGCCCAATATTGCAATAGCATTCATTAAAAAAAGACATCAAATTACACTCCAAAGTGACGGTAAACTATGCGTTTTTCAGAGATATGATACAAACCAATTAAGGATAGTGTCTGTTTTCACAGTTTTAGGATTATCAGTGTGATAACTAAGCAGAAGACTAGAAGATGCATTGAGATATATCCGGCGCTGGAGGATCTTCCACGGGTTCAAACAAGGATGGTTCTGCACTGCATCTGCAGCCAAATCTGTTTCTTGTGTCCAATTCATAATGAACTGTTTGGATGACTGATTACATATAAAGTAAGTATCTCAGAGAGATGACACAAACAATAAATAATAATGAATAATGTTACAATAAAATGATATTTTTTTGAGCTTACATAAGCTTTTTCACTGAGTAAGAAACAGAACAGCTACACATTTGCAAGGCGTGGAGTTTACTTTGGGAGTTTAAAACAGTTACACGCCCAAAGGAAATAAAGGGCCCAGATGACTGTTAATTCAAGCTGACCCTTAAGGAACCCACATTAAGGATTACAAGACATCTTGTCCTGTATGGAGTAATTTAAAATGACTGCAGGTAGTACACTGGGTTTAACTCCATGTTTTTATTTCAATATTTTAGCATGCACCCATTAAAGAAATGAAACCTATGAATGTGTTTAAAGTATTCTGCATTACTGAACATGTCTCCTGTTAGTACTGCACTTTTTCCAACAAGATCAAATCTACCCAGCGTCTGGAAAGAATTACAGTATGTTACAGTTGAGCATATCGTTCCCTCGGTGAACAGGAAATGGTTTATTTCTCCTGAGTGGAGCCTGTCCCAGCTAGGGAAGTGGCTAACCACATGAAGCTAGTGCGATCCAATCTGTTTACACACAGTAATTTGCACAGGTGAGAGAGGATGGGCTGCTGGGATGAATGTAGGAGCCTTGTTTAGTTCTCACCACTGAGGAATTCAGGTTGTTTAAAAAAAAAAAAAAAAAAAGTAAAAATCATGAATTGATTTCATTTATTAAGCCCTGCTAAGATTTGTTCAGGCTTCAAATCATGTGTGCAAAAAAGGTGTGATGGATTTGTTTCAAAGTGATAACAAACGTAGGGAATGAAAAGACGTCTGCATTTAATTAAAGTGCAGCTGACATGAATACAGTCACGTAATATGGTATAGACAAGAAGGTGTGACGAGACACTATCTGGGAGCTATAAATATACAACAGTTCGTTATCAGGTTTAGTTCTATGACAGAAATGCAAGCAGCACAAAGTGGTTTAACGGTCTGCACATTAAAAAGCAGCACTACTGTTTGACTGAACCAAGGGTCAGCAGGGGCCTTTTGGAGCTTTTACTCCCATATATTTTTGGGGCTTTTAAACAGATGTTCCCATTTCCTCCAGTTCAAAGACATATCAGGTAAATTGGACTTGAAAAGAACTTCCCTGCTGCATATATGGCTGGCTTCACATCCAGCTCAATTCATCATAGCCAAATTTTACAAAGAAAAATCTGTCTTACAAAGGTAAGCCTGTCAGGAGGAAGAAAAAGAAACGGAAAAAAGTCTTACAGTTGAGCCGCCCTGCTTTATTTTCACGTGCTCAAGTGTGCTCATTAGGTCCGTGGTATCAACTGCTTCTCCTGCGTTAATGTGGAGGTGTTGTTGGCAGGTCATGGACGCACAGAAGTGTGAGTCTGACCCGATCATCTGGGCCTTGTACAAAGAGGCAAACAGGCAGACATGCACAAGTGCACAAAGAGACACACTCTTGAGTCTTCCAAAGATTCTTGTATTTATTTAAAGAAAGCGAGTCTTGACAAAAGATGATACAGCTCCTAATCAACCTGGTCTCTCCATACAGCAGCCTCATTGAAAACACGTTTGTGTCGTCTACAAAGCGCCGACATCTTATTCTATTTGTACTTTTGAAAAGCAAACAGAAGGTTAGGTATTTATTTTACATGTTTTTCATTATTCTGTGCTCATTCCCTCTCTCAACAATCTGCGTCCTTGATCTCCATGCTCTGTGCTAGATTTTAACTTTGTCACTTTCCTACTTTCCCTTTCAATCCAAGGTCATGCAAAGGTTACTTCATTGTGACAACTTTCCTTTATTTTTTGTATAACATACAACAATCCATCCTAGCTCTGGTGGATATGACATTCTTATGAGGTTATTCTGACTTGTTTACAACCTTTCCCTCCCCTTTCTTCTCCTCAAATCATTCATTTGCCCGTCCACATTGCTGATCGTTCATCACCGATACAGCCGTCCCTCCGTCTTTATCATCCATCTTTAGCTGCAGTTGTTTATGTCTGCTTGACTCTCTGCCGTGCTGTTTACTGACCGCCCTTGCTTTTTTGGGCTCCTCTCCTTCAACTCTTTACTCTGTTCAATTTGTTATAACTTCTTTCATCCCTTTCCATCTGTATCACTTGAATGCATGCATTTTAAATGGACTTTTTCCCTTTGTTTTCAGCTTTCCATTCAGTCTGCTCACCTCTGCTGAAAGTTAGGTCTTTATTAAACAATCCTTTCCCTTATTCCCCATCTTTCGTCTGTGTGTAGTATACATTCAAAACTTGTTCCTTTCGGAGACCTTATGGAGCTCTTCCAACTCTCTGAGATCACATACTGATAAATGCCTATCCTTATTTGCCTCCAAGGATGAAAGGCAGTAAAGAAATCACAAATATTTGACCACAACAAACTTGGTAACACCACCCCCCTGTAACGGGTACGTGCGTGTGAGGGGCCTGAGGTGTAGCGTTTGAAGGCAGACCGAGGGGCAAGAGTATGCACACAAACACACACACATGCGCACGCATACATCGTCAGGCCCTGTCAGACATCCATCTCACACTTCAGTAGGCTATTTATTTTTTCTGTTTTATTTATGCAGCAATCTCCTTTCAAATTCAGCTCGCACCCATTCGTCTGACTGAGCGGCTGCCCTTTCTTTTCAAAGTGTAAAATTTCATAGACCTTGGGCAAAAATGGAAGAATGGGTGCGAGGGAGAGAGAAGAAACACTGCTAAGGTAATAACCTGATTTCGCCTCAGTTGGTTTTGATTTAAGAGAGGAAGAGTGTGTCAGAGAAACAGCAGGCGCTCTTCTGTCTCGCTTCCATGGCAGATTTTTGAAGAGCGAGGAAAGAGAGGGAAGGAGACGCAGAATGAAAGGAGAGACAACGCGAACAAAGAGAGATAGAGACAGTGAATCACACCCCATGCCAATAAAGTGAAGTGAACTGACACAAAGAAACAGAGATACCATTGAGAAAATGAGCGTTCTACAGAGGGAGACAGGGGAAGGGAGATGGAGAGGAACGCGTTGGGGGTGGGGAGTGGGGGTATTATCAGTGAATGAATTTTTAATAGCACAGAGATCAACCATGCCCAGGAGCTCAAACAGAAATAAATACCTTGCCTCCTTACTTTAAAACTCCTTTTAGAAAATATAACCACAGTACACAGTGGGTTTTTTTTTCCTTCCAGGGTTTTTAATCATTCAGGAAAACGTGACAGCATACCTGACACCAGAAAACAAGGAGGAACCCTGACAGCAAGACGGGCAGGGACAGAGAGGCTTATGGGTAAATACAAGGTTGCACGTCACTCACACCACATACACACCAGCCAGCTGATTACCCCAGGTGTCTGCATTCACACATGAGGAGCATTTGAATTTTAAACTCTTCCAAATACATGTGTCAGCCCTCGCCCATCTGTCTGTCACCCTGCAAATGCCCTGACAATAGCACGAGCACAATTAACTTAAGCTGAGAGAATGTGCCAATTTACCCCCAATTTCCTGCGTACAGCGTCAGACGTTCCTTTCAAATGTGTATTTTTTTAGCATAATATATGAGGCAGGCCATTTCACTTGCCAAAAGCATCTCCATTTCAGCAAGGTTGTCCCAATTTGCTGATTTTGAAGCACATACCAAATTAGCGCGCAAAACATTGCAATTTTACCAGCTGCTGCGTGTTCTGTTCAAGTGTACGTCAGCGTGAAAGGCGATTTCAGTTTAAAATCTGGTCCGTGGTTCTTTCTATTTACATTATAGACTCTTCCAATTCTGTAGTTGTTCTTTTCCCAGAAGGTGTATTCAGAGAGGAAGAAATGCTGTGAATTTAGCCTTTATATTTAAAGAAACAAAAACAAATAAAACAAGTTTATGAATTGTGCATTACTGCTAGCCAGCAAAAGCTAGGGAACTTTGAGTCTGCACTACAAGTGTATAAGGATATGTATTAATAATTATTAACCATATTCTTATCATCAAAGGACATTAATAATAATTTCTACCTTAAATGATGCATATAGCTTCTTTAGACATGCCCAGATAGCTGTGAGTAACTGTCAGTGTTGGAATAATCTCTGTTCCCTGTGAGGTTGACGCCCATCGTTAAGGCTACAGATATGATACAGTACCAAGTCAGTGGGAAACCAAGAAAATGGGAAAAAGATCACCAAAGTTCTTTAGAACAGCTTCAGAAGAAGCGGACAGCAGCTGCACTGAACTTCTCATTGCATTTCTTGCAGAGGGAGATTTATGCAATTACATTAAAAAATCATATATGTCTTAAAGTAAGTGTGTGCAACTCTTTTATTCACTTGGTTAGCATTTGCAGAATTTATTGGCATCCAGATCCAAGCATTTGGACAGTTACTTATTTGTTTGTTTGGCAGACCATTCAAAATGAACGCTCTTTCAAAGTTAATGGGGTGTTTAATACGTTGAACCTGGGAAATCACAGTTGGAAACTCTTTGAAAAAATGGAATGGACTTTCATAAAATACGAGCTAACAAGCTGATATAAGAAATATCTAATGAACTACATAGCAATCTACACTCAGTACATGCATTTCTACTCAACAGCTGCAACTCTGAATGACGCTTCCTTTTTGTGTAAATGGTTTTTTCTTGTGCACGTGATGGTACGTTCTAAGGGATCCATGCTCTACAGAATAATTCTGCATTAATTTCACAGTTGCAATTGATCTGCATATTGTGACAGCCCACACACATGTGTGCAGCTTCAACTGACCCCTTTGCTGTTTTCATACTTAATTTGTCACACCCTTACCGATTAGTCGACACTATAAATGTAAACGTTTCTTCATAAAACAAAGACAAATGGTTAAAGTGAGACTTTACGTATGTCCAGTTATCCAATTAAGGTGAATTATTCTTAAACGTTTCGTGAGTTATTCGACTCAAACCTGTCAACAAATCTTAATACAGAGAGTCAGGTTAAATAAAGCTCAGTTTACCTTATTCAGATTTTCTTAAGTAACATTCAGTAGTGTTCCTAAACGACATTATTTATTTAAATTTATTTGCATCATTTATTGTTTACTTTGCCCCTGCAGGAGGAGGATCAGGCTACTCTTTTCCTGGTTGAACTAAAGAAGCAGCGGAGTCCTTCTTCATGAAAAACCTGAAGTGCTGTTTCTTCTTTTGCAGGCACAGTTCCTGCAGATCTTTGTTCTGCGCTGTGAGGTTTGTCATCTCATTGAAAAGCTCTGTATGCTGCAGCTCAAGTTTCTTACACCTTTTCTCCAGGTCTTCTATTTTTTCCTGCTTTTCTTCGTGCTTTTCTTTGAGCTCTTTGTTTTTCTCTTGCAGTTTTCTTTTAATGTTTTTCTTCTTGAACTTTCTTTTCCTTGTGCATGACGTTGTTTGTTTGTTGTACTTTGTCAGGTATGGCCAGTAACTCTTGATGTCTCCTCTGCAGGTCGTGAAGTGTACACTGGATGTCTTTATGTATTTATTTTCTGTCGTTGCTTCTCCTCTTGCATTTCAGTGTTTGTGTACTGTACTTTGTTGCAAATGGGTATTTTTGCTCACCATTGCTTAGATTTTACTCTGCTTTCTGTGCATATTTTTTCTAGTTCTTGTTTCTCGTCCTCAATTTTAATGTTTCTGTCATTTGCTTTGTTGTATAATACTCTTAACTGTACTTTTCTTCTCAAACTCTTGGAGATCATGTTGCATTTCTTTTTGCATCTCTTCCAGTTGTTCTTTGTCCTTCAGAAGTTGTGCATTTCTTTTGAGTGCTTGTTTAAACATCACTTGAAGCCCTTCATATTCTTCTCCATGCACTGGAGCTTGCATTGCATCTCCTGGTCTTTTTCTTGAAGCTTACACTGAAGGTTTTTGATCTTCTTTCTCTTGTTGCAGTTGTGTATTTCTTTTGAATGCTTCATTAAACATCACTTGAAGCCCTTCATTTTTCTTCTTGAATTGCTGGAGCTTGCACTGCATCTCTTGGTTTGCACTGTATGTCCCGGTGCTTCTCCTGTGTTGTTTTTCCTTTATACAAAGCTCAAATGCTCTTCTGAGGGGCTTCAAAAAAATCATCGCACTGAGGAGTGCTGGGGTAATCTCTTTGTCTTGGGTAGTGGGGTTTTTTTAGACATTTTGATACCTTGTAACAACCCCTCTGTAAAGGATCCGAATGTTTTCAAATTCTTCTTAGTAGATGAATGTTTGACAGCTGCGAACCAACTGACGTATTGACTGAAAACTGAAATTAGACTTCAAATTTATTTTGCTTCCTTAGGAGTTATGACAACAGGCTGTGTATATAAAATTTAAAATGTATCATGTTAGAGTGTTTAATACACTGAACCTGGGAAATCAAAGTTGGAAACTGTTTGAAAAAAGGCTTTCATAAAACACAACTGTTACAAGTCAGATGAATCATGGGATATAGCACAGAAGCTGGAAAAAGGCACAGACTGCACAGTTCAGAAAGCTAGCATGCACTGAGTGCAGATTGATATGTAGTTTGTACATGATTAGATATTTCTTACCGTCTTATTAAGAAAAAATTGTGATTCCCAGAAAGTCACTTCAAAAACATACTTGGTCTAAAACTGCATAAACCTTTGTTATTGTTACCTTGTTATAGCTAAAACATGCTGTAGCAGCAACCTTATTAGCCAGTAATTTCTCATGGGACACTGACAGATCCAAACCTGCTGTGGTCTGGCTACAAGAACATGGCTTGAAGCCTGGATGGATGGATTTTTGATGGATTTTGATGGATTCTCAAGATTGAGAACCTTAAATGCTTTCCAAATTAACAATGCTCCACCTCTTTACACTGAAAAATGTCTTTGGCTGTATATTCTTAGTATCATTATCCTGTTAAATTATGAGATGCTGTCCAGGTTAATCATTCTCTAATGAGTTCTGAGTGTTATGATCCTATATACAGTACTATACAAAAGTCTTGAGTGACCCCCTCCTTTCTTCACATTTTGGTTGGAAAATGGGATATAGGTTGAGTGATTTATTTAAATGTGCAAGCACAATTTGTGCATTTCTAATGTGCTCGAAAGTCAATGTTTGTTATAACCACCTTAGAACTTTTAGGCAAGTGTCCCAATAATTTCTTTGAGTAGCCTTCAAGAAAACTTCTCAAAGTTCTTCTTTGGGGGGGTTCTTTAAAACGCAAAATACATTACCAACATGGCGTGCAATGTTCTGTGAACACCATTGTCTTTAGAATGTTTGATTTCGGCAAAGCAATTGGCCTTGATTTTATCAGATGTGCTTTTTGAGTGTTTCTATTATGCTTACTTCATTTGCTTTTCTTGTCTTTACTTGCAGATGGCACGTAATTACAGCATATTTTGTATGAAAACGTTTAAATAACTTAGAAAGGCGAGAGAGGACGGTGGTGCAGAGCCAAAGGAGATGATGTGGTCTACGCAGTGATGGAATTCATTTCTTTCCCAGTCTTTGTGTAAGAGTCATTTCTGTTGTTTAACAAATCTATTGACTTTTTATTTTTAATTTTAAGTCAACAGACTGATGAAAATTCCAGCAAGCAATTTCAGAGAGCAGTTCAGCAGTGAGTTTTTCAAAAGCAATATGGATCAACAACCACAGAGAATTTGGGATTTGATTGTTGTAATCTCCTACAGGGGAGATGAAGCCATTTTGCACTACACAGATACTGTGCAAAATCTAATTAATCCAACCTGAATCTGAATTAACTAAAATACAACCCATCTTCTTCTTCTTCTTCTTTTTTTAACCCCAACTCCAAACAGCTCTCCTTGTATGTATTAAAACACTTAAATAATTTTATACTTCTAGAAGTAGAAAATATAAACCCAACAATATATAACATCGCATCCACTGAACTGAAAACCATGATTTTGTTGTTGCTCGTAGAGAAAGTATCTTCACTCTAGAGAAAAAGCTTTTTTCTGCCTCTATTCATGTAGAAAAAAATGAATGATCTATAAACACCACTTACACGTTTTACTAAAATTGCTTACTTCTAGGATTATATTGTTAGGATTATAACAATTGCCAGAGTTGTATCAATAGTATAATAAGAATATGACTTTGGAATGAACATCATATCATGTTTCTGGGCTCTCTCTGTTTTGGAGTTAATCTACCATATTTGATAGCAGCTGTTGTTTATTTTGCCTAGAATGGAGGACTGCAAGCACTGGGTTCTATACACAAGAACTGTTTCATACTGGTAATGCACAAAGAATAATAAAATATAAAGAAAACAGACAGTGTTTTCATCCCTGGGTGTCAAATAGTACTCTTCTGTCAGAAGTTGCTGCCATCAGCGAGGGTAGCAGTGGGTTCACCTATTGGCTTTAGTTTAGATTTAGGTACCTAAACTATGTAGACTCAATCCCACCATGTTGCAATCAGTCTGTCTGCATAAATGAGTATTTCTCATCTGTGATGCATCTCTTTGCAATAGGGAGCTGGAAGCCAAATTCAGAATCAATCCTTTAGAAAAGATAGGTTGTCAAGCGCCTGTCATTTTGCCCTCCTAGAGCAACTATGTCACTATTTGTGGAGCCGTTTCTGAATTTCTCTTTCAGATCTATAAGGTTCTTACTGGACTTAAATTTCTGTTTAATGTGAATTTCTTTTGTAAGCAGACAGAAACAGATTTGCCATTTTCACCAAATTCACAAACAGATTGCAAGCAAATGGCAACTTAACTCCATTCACTGATAGCAGACTGATAGCAGCGAACTACCTTAGTCTTATTGCCCTTTTCATAACCATCTTGATGCACTGAAGTTGCTTTGAAGACAACAACTGACTACAAGTGGACCCCATCTTTAGAACAACCATTTCAAAGACAATGATACAACAAATTCATTGCACAAAGTCAAAATAATTTTGGTAATGCTGCCTTCTCCAACCACTGTTGGATAACACAACAGCAGCATTTGATCCTTTAGAGTCAGAACAGGCTGAAAAGCAGTAACATGCTGATACAAACTGATGAGGATTGAGGGGGAAAAAAGCAGAGTAATGTTTGTTCACTGCAGATCTGAAATCTCTAAAAGTGGAAAATCTATAAAATAAATAAATAAAATTCCAAACAATGCATTTTGCCTTCTTTTCATAATAACTTCAAAATTGTTTTGGGCACAATAAGCAGCTAATCAGTGACTCTAAATGAAAACTTTTTCCTTGAGCCACTCCAATATCTGTGCTAGCCATAGTGATAATAGCAGGTTTCACAGACTTATAAAGCTTCTGCGTGCTCATCTCCAGTGAGACAAACAAGGACAAACACGCACGCAAACAATGTGTGTTTCACCGAAGCCGACTCAGCTGTAATAAAATAATATAGAGTTGTACCACATTTCAGTTCATATCGGAGCAGTGGTATTATTCCCTGCACCTATTCCTATTATCACGGGCTCTCAAAATGACTCAAATTAAAACTCACATTAATCCGACAGTGTAATCCCTCTACTGCATGGAACAGTCTTTTCAGTCTGAGTGTGGATTAGAGAACACTGAGACCCTGTGTTGGTGGTCACTGGTGTATAACACCTCATAAAGATAATATGCTATGTGTGTGCGCGCTTGTGTTTTTCCTGCTGCGACGGTGGTCAGCACAATATAGCACAAAAAGCTTGCGTGTGTGGGAGGGGTAGGGTGTTGTACATGTGGATAATGTGCTTCTTTTACCCTTTGTGGTTACCTGGTGAAGAGGAAAATCCCTATGAGGTGGTCTTCTTGCTATGTGGACTACAATGAAAGCGGCCTGTAACAGAGGAAATGGTGAATTAATAAAATAAGCCCCCTGAGTAGAACACTGTTTGACTAGTCAGAGGGCACAGAAAAGGGATGGAGGGAAGGGTTTGGCAGAATAAAGAAAAAATGAGAAGCACAGATAAAATGGCACTGTTTGTACATGTTTTGTGGCTGTCTATAGGTTTGCACTGGTGCACTGAATATATAAAGGCCTAATGCACGCTGAGTGTATTTCATATTATCCTTTAGTGAATCAAGAAGGAAATAAATATATAAGTAAATGACAAGTTTTTGTCTCAGTGATCCCCGAACAAGACACACACACACACATATCTTTTTGCCTGCCCTTCTTACTTACAATCAAGCAGCTTATCATGCTGCTCACACAGCATCCTGTACAGCATCTTTAAGTATCAATAAAACCCTAGCTGCAATCACCACATTAAAAGAGAGGACAAATGCACCTCTTGACCCAGACACATCTGGTTAATGGAAATCTGAAACATTAATAAAAACGCTATCGGTGAACAATGCTCGGCTGCACACGACTCAGTGGAGCTGTGAATGAATATGCTCATTTTGCGCGGTTGCTACATACCGAATGGGCACAATCTTAAAGGTGTTCCTTACTATAAAAACAGTTCATCTTCATTTGAAACAATGATATTATTTGGAGTCTGTGTTTGTGGATGTGTACGCATGATCCATAAAGAGATGTACACTATGTATATATTCATATCTGACTTTTATGGCTGTGAAAACAGGTCGCACTAGTCTACAGTGGCAAATAAGCAGATATTATTTCATTCATCACCCCTAAGAGCTTATACTGTAGACCAGTAAAGCTGAATGCTGATGAGCTGACCATGAATCACTGCAACATCAAGTATGTTTATTAGAATGCTATTCAGATTTATTATTTAGTCTGGTATTGTGACTTTGTTAAAATCTAATATAAATGACAACATTATTGTTATTTGACGCTTTGGCAAATGGTTAAATAAAAAAATAATATGCCTAAGATGTATTGTTTCCATAGCGGCAACAACAACAGCAACTTCGTGTGTACCTACTACTGCACCCATTTTTGCAGAGCTGCTGGAATGGCACACCAAATGAATCATTTACAGAAAATTTTGATTTGTCAGTGCAGGATAGATGGATCCTGGTCACGCTGTATGACAAAAGCATGGGTGGGCATTTACAAAGTGTCAGGTACAGTGCAGAACAAAAATCTCCTAATCTCCTTACTCTTTGCTGTTCATTATTATTTTACAGGGCAGCCGTCCCAAATACATAAGGCCCCTACCCTGCTCAGCCCAGTCTGCCAAGCACCAATGCTGGGTTTGATATTCTTCCAACATCCAACAGGCTATGATTATTTCATTCCTTTTTTAACATAACGCATCAATTATTCAACCTTTGCGAGACCAGATTTGATTGCGTTTTTATTTAACAAAAATGACTGTGTGTGCGCGCACCTCCACCCATCTAAAGGAAGACTGAATATAAAACGTTCCGCAAAGATAATACCTCATGGCTTGAAAGAGTGATGGATGGTGAAGGGGGTGGAGTAGAAGGAGAAAGAGAGAGAGAGAAAAAATACAAGTACTCTGGAATAAATGATGACTGCATTAGCATAGGATAGCACAGGGTCCCTTCACTCTACAATAAATTGCTCCCCGTCTTCAAGGCAAACTGCCCACACAACAAGTGCAGCCATGACATTGGAAAGCGGGTGTGCACGGGTGTTTGCTTGGACTGATTCTGCTGGAGTGTAGCACTGCTGCAGCACTGCAACAGCCATGGAAAAAAGATTCGGTTATTATGTAGCAACACAAATCTGTTACATCCAGGTTTTTCAGTGCAGTTAAGTAAAGTCAAACACCCAGTGGTTAGCGGGGTAAACTTTCACTGTTTAAATGTAATGAAGGCCTTAAACTTAGCGCTCAAAGCATTTCATTTTTGTATTAATTAGTCTGCGACGCCCAAGACTCATTAATTCACACCTTTTCAAAAAATTATCCCTTTATCCCTTCGCCTCATTTCCTCTTTCTCTCTCTCTCTCTCTCTCTCTCTCTCTCTCTCTCACACACACACACACAGGCTCACTTCACCTCTCTCTTCCCTGCCATTCTTCTCCTCTCCTCGCATCCTCATCTCTGCTAATGAGCCTACTTAAATCTATGCCAAAACACAAACAGCATGAGAAAAAGAAATAGGTACAGTGCTTAGTCTGTTTGTTAAAGGATTCATCATGTGAGCTGTTTTCAATAAATAATAAATGCAAGCGCTGACTTTTGTCTGCAGACGAGACTTTGGAACATGAATTATGCATTGTTATTCTTGGATAGGCCAACACAGGGACAGGGTGGCAGTGTGTGTTGTGTGTGCGCGCGTGGAAGTGTGTGTACATGGGGGTAGATCCTGATACACACTGCGAAGACAATGTTTCTGAGGCTTTACAATCAAGGCATGTGGACACAGCTCACTGTGATTACAACTCGAAAGACATTTTTTTGTTTGCAAATACACATGCTGCCTAAACCTTAAGCTCCTGGAAACTCAGCAAGACGTTTCTGTTTCCAGTTAGAAAGTTGAAAGGATCGCAAACAGCACTGCTCGACTATTATTAGTCGTTTATCTTATTCTAATCAAGTCTCTTTTATGGTTGGATGATGAAGGGCAGGATGTGTGTGTTTTCACTCAATTGCCCTGTGTGTGTGTGTGTGTGTGTGTGTGTGTGTGTGTGTGTGTGTGTGTGTGTGTGTGTGTGTGTGTGTGTCTATGTGTCTGTGGGAGGTGTGTGAGGTGGTCCTCCTAGCACATTTGTGTTCACAGTATTTTTCCATTTGATCCCTTCTCTCTCCCTTTTCTCCTCTTTTTGCAGCTTTTCCCTACCCTATAATCACTACGACAACAAAGGAAGCTTCGTTCCCGCTAGACAGTGGAAAGGTTTCACTGGCAATGCTAAAATATCTGTGTGTTTTTCCCCCCACTTTATTGTCTGTTGTCACCAGGAAATATGAGTAAAGAAAAAAAGCTTGATTGAAAATCAGCAAAGAAGAGAACAATTACAAAGAGGAGAAAAGAACTCACATCCACCCGTGACAGCAATCATCACTGATCTCTGCTGTCATTTTTACTCCACAGTAAATAATTCATCAAAAGAAACAAAGGGGAAACAAATATGCAAATAAACCCCAAAAAGGCCAGTAACATCGGCCTAATGCCACAAGGGAAGAATAGCAGTGGATTATTATCATGGCAGGTTATGACTGTGATGAATCTGAATTTTTCTTGTTTCATCTACCTTGACAGTACTGAAGTCACACATACACACAGGGGGAAAAAAACCTGGAGGGATTTGAGGGTTTGATTGAGGAGAGGAGGGAGGGGAGGGATTAAGGACAAGGGGAATGGAAGGATTGGGTGGAGGGGCAGGGGGGTAGTAGACATCGGAGGGAAGAAGAAAGAGATTTGGGAGGGGATGGAAGGAAAGGAGGGAGGGAAGCTTTTGAGGGTGTATTCGACAGTACTGTGAAAGGTAGCCATCAACGGCTTTGATGAAAAGTGCAGGCCTTCTAAAGCTTAGGAGTGACAGCATATGATTTGGTCAAAGCATGAAGCTTTTCAAAGGTAGACATTCTCACTCCCATCCATCTCTCTCAGGTTGAATATAACTTTTGGGCTGAGCTCTGGCAAAATTCTGAATTGGTTTGACAGATTGACTGCATATTGTCCCTGTGACTTACTGACAGTCGGCTGCCTGGAAATGTAGACATCTCGAAATGAAAGGGGATTATATGTAATGTTTCAACAGCACTAAGATCACAGGGTATTCAGAAAGACACATTTTGTATCTAGAAAGTGACACAAAATATGTATGTCCTGTATACTTTAAAGAAACCTAATCATCATTGCCCTGTTTCTCCAACAGCAGCTATACAAAACACCAAGCTGTAAGAGTAATAGCTTTGAATGGATTTCCAAAACTGAAATTTCAGTGTTAAAGACGTACAAAAAGACATCAAACACTTTTTTTACATGTTATAAAAGTCAGTCACCCTTAAAACTAACTTCATCACTCCTGCAAATGCACCTCTTGTGTATGTTATGCAGCAGAGTGTGTGTTTCCTACATTTGGTCACATATTCTTCTTGGAGTGGTGCTTGAGGCTTATTAGCAGTTTGGCTTGGTAATGTGACAATATGGACAGGCTTTCTGTGCCAACAGTCGTTAAAATCAAGGGCCGAGGTTTACAGTCCCAGGTCAGTGATAATAGGCAACGAGTCTGTCAGATGATACCACTGTGTCATTTTCATTCACATACATAAATACATAATGTTTGAAATTACATGCAATTTAACACCTACGCACACAGATGGACAAACACACACTCGTGATGCTGCTCTTACATGTAAAAGCATGCACAAAATTGAAAACACATGTCTGTGAGGCTCTGGTCCGGCAAATGTGTATAGCTCTCTCTCTCATACACACACACACACACACACACACACACACACACACACACACACACACACACACACACACACACACACACACACACACACAGATAATAGTGTCTAATTTAGGCCCTCATATCTGTAGAGTTCTCCAGAGGACTACATTTCATCAGGAATACACCGATGACCTACATACTAGGAATACACACACACACACACACACACACACACACACACAGTAATATATCCACAACATGCTTCAACACTGCCATACATCCCTAGACTATAGGGGTCTGCATGCAGACACATATAGTTCACTCCCCATACACTCTGGGTGCCACTCTTCACACCTAATCAGTAGCACATAAATGCAGAAGTGTAAACATGCCTCAAGTCAATGTATATGTGCTTCCATTCACCCACTGCAAACACACACACATACACACTGACTGTATGCAAAAAAGATATGAACTCACATCCACATTAAAAGTTTAAACATATCCAAACAAAGACCTATAAAGTATAAAATGTAAATCACATATATACACACTGAAAGGCTGTAGCTATAATATCTGGTCACATTACAGCACATTAGAGTAGATTAAGATTAAATATGGTTTATGCTATACAGAGATAAGAACAAAGATATATGTGTATAACAAGATTAACAAAAAATCTATTCGGGTTATTGTTTTTATCCTGACATGATCATTTCAGCACTCACCAGAAAACTCTTTGTAATGCTGCTTCATTTAGGACTCCAACCGAAACAACATTCAACATTGCGGTTGATTTCCACTTTGAGTGGTCCTGCTGTCCTGCTTGGGGCAAATCTTCCAATAATGTGATACAGAAACTGCACCATGTTTCTGCTGAGGAGGACTGCGATTGCTGTATCGATGCTGTATTATGCATTCTGCTGGCACCAGACAGACCTCCAGTCATCATTCATCATTCATGGGCATCGTCTGTCAGCATTTCAGTCTATGGCCAAGAGGACCTGACAAAGAATGACAGTGAGCAAGAGAAAAAAGGAGGAAAATGTAACTAAATGCACCAGAAGGCCTGATTCATACACAGTCACCAAACACTAAGAAAGAGATTAAGTCAGAAACACTGACAGAATGAAAAATAAGGAGATAGAGTAAAATGTCGACTTTTATGAAGGAGAGAGGAAAGAAGAGTTGCCTGCAAAAAACAGACATATATTATTTCTATGAAACACATCCTGAAATCCTGAATACTGAAAAAACATATTCATCAACAGGTTAAGAAGACATTTAGAGTCCCTGCAATAAGACTTTTGGCAATAGTTGGAGACACAGGCAAAGACATTTATGGGTGGCTGTCTGCTCAATGCCATGCTTATAAATGGCTAAAGGAACCTGACTCATACATCTTATTGGTTTAGAGAAGAAGGAACTGAGGTTGGGACCACAAATGATGCAGAAATAGACATTTGAACCAGCATGGAAACACATTAACTATTTTCACATTTATGGGTGGTTAGAGGACCTGACTCATACATGGTGGCGTCTATACTTCCTTTTAGCTCAAAAGTTTAAAATATATAGCAATAGCAGATTTTGGAGCTGATGTTGGACCACAGCTGATGGCGTACTCATTGGATTGTAATATACTGTATTTCCAATTGAAGCAGACACACTGCCTTATCTGTGATGTTTATGCAACAAATGAAAGATTCTAATTACGTTTCCATCACTCAGTAAAGACCATATTAGGATAACTGATAGGAATCTAATTGAGACACAGAAGTTATTGGATGTTACTAAACAAGTGTCAACTTTTCAGGCTTTAGGCAGTATTTTATTATACTGCTTCCTCTTGAACTAAAGCAACCTCGGTTATGTGTAGAAATATCGATTCCAGCTTCACTCCCTAAATGAGTATACAACACATTCACAGCCTATGATTATATAATTATCTGTTGCCTCAGTAAATCACTCTAATTATAGGCGCACTGCATGCGACAACTGAATGAAATGCAGGCTGTGTTTTCATGTACATAAATTGAGCTCGTAGAATCAAAAGATTCTGGTGTCGTTTATTTCAATAATAGCACGGACTGTTTGAGGCAATGCATCTGAAAGTTTGCACATTAGTAAGATGATCAAGATGCTGATGCTGATGCTGATTAAATGTGCAAATATTGGAAAAACTTACACAAGACAGCTTTTTGTCTGTCTGCAAGGGCGATGACATTAATTCCTACTTTAATAATCAAAAGCACAGACACTCGTCTGCTGACACTTATACTGACCTTCTGAAGCAAAAAGAATGAGGCGCAGCCTGAAAGTTCTGCTTGTGCCACAATATTACAAATTTTCTATCCACATTTCTAGAGTAACAACAATAAAATTTGTTTTTTTAGACTCTTATAATCTTTGTAGAAGTAAGTTGTAGTTTCCACTGACAGCTGACTTACAGCTATCTTTCTTCAAGCTACAACCACTATTTGGGATTGTCAGCATCCTTTACATCGAGTTCCAGATGCTTCTATTAGGGCTAAAGTTTAAGTTGTACGAAGGTAATACTAATAGATACAGGTTGTCCTTTGTTCCATCTGTTCTTCTTTTTGTTTGTTTTTGTAACAGTGTAGGATATTTGGACCTTGTATTGTGTTTTGTACAATGTACTATAATTATGTATCGTGTTGTGATGGTCTACTGTCTGCTAAGGAAATTGCCTTGTGGGGAAAGGTTTTACTTTTGTACTCTGCCTTTCAAAGATGGCCTCCAGACAGATTTATTTCCACATATAAGTGCATTAATCAAGGAACAGTTAATAACACATTTTAGCTAGTGCACGACAACATGCCCAGTCTGGAGTGCTTCAACGGGATTGCTGAGGTTGATAAGAGAAGTGTCCTGACATATATCGAATGGACTGCCATGTAGTTTGGTACACAAATGTCCCCATCAGGATTTGAACAGATTTTTATTGATTTCTTTTAAACTGGCACATAAAATTAGGGATTTTTTCACTATCCAATTGTCGTTAACATGCTAGCATTTAGAACTTCTGTGATGATGTATAGTCTCATAGACATACAAACATGACCATAGATTTTCTTTACATTGTTTCCCTTTGCTTTGTTCATTTCAAGCATCATTTCTAGTTTAAAATTATAATTTATTCAAAATTATTTCTACATTCCATCAATGTTAAAGCAGCTACATATAAAAAAAATATTTAAAAATTAAAGGTATCCCAAAGTAACAAAATTGTACAAACAAGGACCTTTAGTTATAGTTAGTTATAGTTATACTGTTGTTTTTCTTTATGTACTCCTGTCTGCAGAATTTAGCAACACAAACTGAATGTTATGTAATGAGGTAAGTTGCAATGAAAAGTATTTATCTGAAATAAGAAACAAAGAAGAGGGAAATTTAAAGAGCAGTCAGACAGAGAGTAAGAAGAGGTTGAGTAGAACAAACAGCACTTTGTAATCACACATTCACAATGTGCTACCAAAGAGCTCAGCTACTGTTATGTAAACCAGGATGAAACATTCATAGCCAAAAACCTCATCGGACTATCGACCCATTGAGATTGTGCGTGAAAGACACATATGGAGGGCTGGCTACTATCTGAATCTCATCCATAAAAACAGGAATGCTTAGAAAGGCTCAGTGTGTTAGACAGATGTCAAACTTACTGAATTACCGGTACACTACTTAAGAAACACTTTTACTGGTATGAACTGAAAAATGCTTCCAGAGAAACTAAAGTTGTATTGATAGGGATTGTTGGGTAGAAGGGAGAAGATGAAGGGCAATAAGAGGGGTATATAAGAGGGGAGAATGGAAGAAAATACATATAGGGATTAGGCAATAAAAAGACAGATGAGATCAAGAGACCGTTCTGACACGCTCAAGCAGCCAATGCTTTCTGTGAGCCTGGGAGCAGCTGAGCTGAGTGGTTGCACACACTCCCACATGCACAAACACACACACACACACATATGCACCAAATTGTGATGTGGTTAGCCGTGACTTTGTGTCTGACTGGGTGTATATATGAGATGTTTAGAAAGGGGCTGTACTGTAGGAAGTTGTGCCAGATCCCCAACACCACACCCCGCCACCATAAGGAGTAGGAGACTTAGTGGGCTTTTGGCTTCTGTTGTGGTTCCTTTAATTCTCTCCCTGTCTTTTTTTTTCTGTCTCTGACTCTCACTCAATCTCTGTCCTAGCTGTCTGTCTGTTTCTCAGTCTGTTTCTCAACGCTCTGCTTCCCTTTGGCTGTTTCTCCGGATTTTCTTCTCTCTATATCCATCGATCTTTCTCTCATCCTTAAACCATTCATCCTTCACTTTCTTCAAGGCAATACACATCCATGAATAACATTTGAAGTTATCTAACATCATGAGTCCTGCATGTAACAAATCAAATAGGAAGGCGCGACTCAAGAGCCAGCAATCGAAATTCAGTCGTGGAAAAAAGAACATGACAAGAACTTGGGCAGTACAAAAGCAAACTTTTTACAAAAAGCATCAGTAAAACCTGTCCTACAAAGAACCTGATCTTTTACACATGTGTGAGCCAAAATACTGCAATTTGACCACACGGGCAGTTTAGTTTATGACTGTAATAAATATGGGAACGTCCTGTCAGATAAACCACAACACTCATACGGTGGTGTGGTGTGATCATACGGTGGTGGGCTTTGTTAAGGTTTTGGGCTTCTGTTGTGGTTGCTTTGTACCTCGATGCCATTTTTTTCCTCTAAGATTATCCTGGCATTTTTCATCAATCAACTTCTTCTCTGTTTCACCCTGCTTTCTTTGAATATGACTTAATTTTCCTTTAATAACTTATAACTGAATATGAGCAATAATTACATTTGTTCCTTTAGTTTTTCTAATGCTTATTGCTACACAACTTTTTTTTCTTCCTTTCTTCCTCTTCTCCTCATCTTTATTTTTTCTTTTTTTTAAACTTAAAAAGTTTTAACCTGCCTTTTGCAACACTGGTCGGCTCAAGACTGATTTTTCAGTAAACCTATGTGTATATACCCACACCTTCCACACAGAAGCACTGAAGCACACAAATACAGACAGAGCACCACGGGTGCATTTGTACACACATGGAACCTGACAGTCTCATTTTCTGCTATACACACGCAATCTTCTAACCTTCTATCAAGCGACCCTGCATGCCTTGTTCACCCATTTCCTACACCTCAAACACTCACACGGCAACTTAATTAAACCACACTTAAGTCTAGATTGTTCAGCTGGGTTGTTTGAGAAAAAGTGAACCAGGTATTAATCATGTCGTGGGGCCATAAAACTGTTTACACAGACACATTGTGGGGTCTTCTCTTTCGTGTGGGGGACAGATGGGCAGATATTTTTAACGCTAGGCTAAACCTAGCATTGGGTCAAGTGTCAAATTGGAAAAAGCTTCATACAAACGTGCATATGTGTGTGTGAATTACAAAAGGTCATGGCTTCTTTTGCATTGGCTCTTTTTCCTTGTTGTGAAAATGAAGTGACCTTTGACCTATTAATACATTCTAAAGCTACCCTTACTTGCCTCCTGCCCATCTTTCATTCATTTGGTCCCCTGATTTTTTTCTTCCTATTTCTCTGGCTCTCTGTCTGTCTGTCTGCGTGTACCTCACTCTCTGTTCCCTAATGAAATCTGTTCCCGGTGGGGTAAAGGGTCAGAGCCCCAGATACACACATGCACACGTAAACACCAAGCCGTGGAGGGAACACATACATACACATGCGGATAGGACACATGCAGACATGCACACATCCGTGTGGATAAAAGGATAGACCCCCACCAACATTGCTACAGCCACACACATACACAACACACACAGACACACACTGACCCAGAAATCCCCTCTCTATTATGCAGAATATCAGTTGGCTGATGGTAGAGCTGATTATGCAGCTACCCTCTGCTAGCCCACAACTCCCTGGTGGATATCTGCCTTTAAAACTCCAATCCCAAATGTCTTTTTAGCATATCAATAGAGAATTATATATTCCTAAACAGTGGGACTTACATACATACAGTTTTTCACAACTTTCTCATCTCATAATGTCACAGTGTGAGTCGGATTTTTCTTTGTTTTGTTTTTTTAATGTGTGTGCAAACATTCCACACAAAACACACTCGAAAGTAACATTTAGCCGTCACACTGATGTAAAGACTACAGAGGTTTTCTGTCATGATTTCCTTCTCCCTCTGTCACCATAAATATTGCATAAGCAAATTCAGACATGTTATTTTCTGAATTATAATACGTTTTTGTTTTGTTTTTTTTAAAGTGTGTGGCAAAGTCTGGAATCTTAAACCTTGTTTATCTTTGGCCATGTGATGCTGGGCTTGGGTAAATGAAATCCACCAGACCACATGACTTCAGCAGGCTGGTCAATGCTCTGTGCCAGCACTACAGCATGTAATATATATACACTGCATAGAAAATACAAACACTTAAGTGCAAAACAGTCCCAGTTTAATCAGTAATATTAAATATTGGTTATTCACTCAAAACATTTAGATTATAAAAATGTAAATTGTACAAGACTGCTTGCTTAAAACTTTTATTAGATAAGTAAAATATAAATATTAAAGACTACTGATTTAGCAAACTTCAAATCACTAACTGTATTTCAGTTGTATATGTGGGTGGTTGTGGCTCAGGAGGTAGTGCGGGTCAGCTGCTAATTGCTGGTTTGGTGATTTAATACCCTGCTCCCTGTGGCCAGTGTGATTTTACAGTTAGAAAAGAATAATTATGGTCCTTCTATTCTCAATTTTCACCCTCCTTGTTCACATTTTAATTTTATTTAATGCAAGTTTCCTTAATTTAAATAGGCTATTATACTTGTGGACTCTAACAGAAGAATTATCATGGCAAACTAGAGAGAGAGAAATAAAAAAAAGTCCACCCTCAAATAAATGGCTTGATAACTTCAGAATTAAAAAAAACCTGACCCTCAGTGTTTCTTGCTGCCTACTCCATTTATAATAAATGTAAAAGCTCAATGTGATGTGCAAATGAGTCAGCAGAAACACAGTAACTCTGCATATGCACTGGCTTGCCTTGGCATCAGAGGGTTGGATTTATAGATTGGTGCAATGTAGATGAATGGAGTAGTGACCCTAAGAAAGATTGCATGCTAAGCAAATAAGAAAGGTAATCTTGGTTTGTGTGTGTGTGTATATGTGCATGGCCATATATGTGACTACACATGCTACATGCTTGTATATCTGTCTGTTCACGTGTGCATGAGCATGTCTGCAAATTTGTGTGTGTGTGTGTGTGTGTGTGTGTGTGTGTCTCCGTGTTTTTGTGTATGTGTGGTTTTGCTTGCTTTATCGTGATGAGATATGAATACAGCCCCTCTTGCACTTCATTAATAATGCTATGCATTGCCATTCTGCATGTTTTAGCTCGGTAATTGAAAGGCCATCTGTGGTCTACTGGGGAGGTTTAGTAAAGGGTAAACTGCGTGGCTCGTTATTTTAGGTGAAGGAAGCCCTCGGAGGCCAAAGCAAATTAGTTTGTGTCCAGTTTAACCTTCAGAAGAGTCAATTACAGGAGGTAAGGCGATTGCATGCATGTTCTTCAGGACTTTTTGAAGAATTGCTTATATGTTCTCAAAGAGCAATAATAAAACAATGTCAAATTGACCCCGTGGCTCAGGCTAAACTAAAGCACATACTACTTTGTCAAAAAGACAATATGCAAAAACAAAGATAACTGATTACGCCAGGTGTGCACGTGTGGGTGTGCACGTGTCTGCTTTAATATGTCTGTAAAGACTATAAACATGGAAGCGGACATGACCCGCACGTCTCAGCAGTTTCCTGTGTAAGCTGTAAGCTGTGCTCTGTGTGTGTGTACGTGTTCTCTCGTCACTCGGGTCTGCAGAAAAGCCCTTTTCACTCTATTATTGTGTCTCAAAGTCTGTGCACCAGCCCACGTGTGTCTGTCTTCGCATGAAGGTTACTTGCCATTCGTCTCCTGTCACCCGCAATCCTCTCTACATCATTAGGACCTGGCAGGGGTTTTTCTGGTCAAAGTTCACTCTTTCAAAGGTGGGCAGCGATCAGGTCAGGTTTGGTGTGAGGTGACAGTGAACAAGCACAAAGCTGTAGCACTGACACCTCTGAGGACTCAGGAAACATCCAAAATGGACAGCAACTTCAGTGTAATAAGAAAAGGGCAAGAAAAGGTAAAAGCTAATAAAAAATGAGTAAATGACTTATATTATTTTAACAAAATCACATTAGTAATTGTGGCATTTAAGGCTCACTGTGACACAAAGCAATGCACACCACAACCCTCATATTAGCATGAAAGTAAATAAAGTACTCTCTCTGTCTCTGTCTTCCAGATACCTTTAGTTTGTTGTTTTATGTTAACTTCAATCTTAATAAACCCCTTTCTTTGGTTTATTTAGTGGTAATCATTGTGCGGACAGCGTCCTGTCACATTCCCTGCCCCTATGGAGGCATGTTGTTAAAACAATAAACATCTGTACAAAGAAGAATGAGAAAAAACTCTCCGAAAGATGACTCATTCATCTTGTGTCAGTCTGTGTTGGAGAAAGGAAGAAAAAAAAAAAGACTTGAAAGGGGAGGAAGTTCAGGTTCACCCTGGAATTAAGAATAGGGCATGTTTAGCTTACATACACAGAGACATCTGTTAACATCCACACACCAACACAGCAGTTCCCTCACACTAACACACTCACTCTAACACTGCCAAAACAAATATTTCACACAAGCACTAAGTCAACCTATTCACCCAGTCCCAGCAGTTAAAAGCAAAGTTTTGCCCTCCGGCTAAACTCAAGCCTGACCATAACCGAGCCTGCGCTTTCAACTCATTTTATTGAATTCCACTTCACTGCTGTATTTTTATTGTTTTTATTTTGTTTTCTATACTGCTGCATTCTGTTTTGACGTTTGACAACTTGGGAAGACTTGGTGAAAAAAAAATTACGCCGTGTGCCAATACATTCTTTTTGTGTCTTACATTTCAAGACATTGTGTGGTTATGCTTTATTGCTATCACATTTGTGGATATTTGCAGCGATGATTACGGCAATGAATGTATGCCGCTTCAAGTACACATAATAGTGCTGTTAAACACCATATGCAAAAATGGTGAAGTGCCATCCAGTGTACCACAGCAGTTTATCGCTTCAGCTATAGCTGCACAGACGAGGGTTATGGTCTTTGGAATGTAAAAAAGAGATAAGAAGGTGAGTATGCTATAAAAGGCACTGACGAGTCTCTCTCCCCTTTTCTGCTTACAGATGCAATATTTGACATGCACAGCATATGCAAACATAAATTTACAAATTGTGCATGCCATATATGAGTGCAAGTGTTGTTTACACAATGACTCACAAAAACCATCCAATGACTAGACAAGCATCGAGCATAATGAAGCTCTGAGTAGATAAAATACCACGACTGAAGAGTAATGTAATGGCATCCAGCGGGACAAAGCTAAGACCTCCATCTGATGCTTTCCTTTTTTTTGTCAGTGCAGTGGCAGCAGCCTCTGTCTAATCATCTTGTTTCTGTTTAGTTTTTTTAGGAGGGAGTGCATATTCTTTTTTCACAGTCTCATTGTTCAGATTGAAATCTCTTTAAATCCTGTTACAAAACACATCCAGTTTGAAAACACGTGCAGACGGGTATGTTAGGAAAGAATATTTAGATATAGACTCTAAAAAAGCTGTATGCCTTTACAGAGTGTGTGTATTTACGTCATTTCTGAGCCACCTTTGATCATCCTCGGCAGCCTCGCCTCTGTCAGTGCGCCCCAGGGTGGCTGTGGCTACAATGTAGCTTGCCATCACCAGTATGTGAATGTGTGTGTGACTGGATGTATAAAGCGCTTTGAGGTCCTTAGGGACTAGTAAAGCACTATACAAATACAGGCCATTTACCATTTACAGGCCATTCTTTATTTTTTATTATTCCAGCACATTCTATCACGGATAAGTCGTGTATGCTGAACTACTCACGAGAGAAAATCGATAAACCTTTGATTTCACTTCATTTCACATAAACATGAACTCTTTGTGACTCCAGCGTGTCTGTTGGTGGCCAAGAGGGCTGGGGGTGGCGCTGTTAGGTTGGTGGTGGTGATGGGGGTGGGGTATTGAGTGGGTGCATGTGTATGAATGTATGCCCATCTCCCCAGATGAACAGGATGTGGGAGGTCAAAAAGGAGAGGGTCAGAAGTCAAGCCTGACTAAATAATAACCAGATACTCTTTTCAGTAATACACACATGCACACACACACATATATGCACTCACAGAAACACAGACACACACATTGTCCAAACGCAACTCTATATGTTGTTATTTTTGAAAAGTCTGGACAGTGTCTTCCTTTGTGACCTCCTTACACAAAAACACACTTGAATATGCTCTGTTTCTTTGCCTGTGTCTTTGGCACTTAGACACCCACCTTCACACACATATGCACACACCACACACGCACACACGCATATGCACATGAGGAGCAACATAGAGGATTGGAATAACCAGGGTGTCCTCATAAGAGAAACAAGTCTAATTTTACATCAACTAGCAAATACTCTGTTCCACCTGCATTCTCTGGGAATAGTGCATGCTGACCTCAAACCTGGAAACATAATGGTTGTGGAACGCCATCAGTATCCCATCAAAGTTAAAGTTATTGACTTTGGCCAAGCACGTCCCATATCTAAGTGATTCCTGGTTCCTGAGAGCAGACGGTTTGGTACAGAGAGCCTAAAATTATGCTTCGTATTCCATTTAACCCTTTAAGACCTACCATAGAACCAAGTCCGCCAGAGCTTATATTATATTTTATATGCTGCAATGCCATTTTTGGAAGCATTTCAAGTTGCTATCAATACAACCAATACAACCATTATAGCCCAAATTTTAATAATATGTATGCATTAAGTGCATAGTAATTACATAAACTACAAAAAAATTGAAAATCGTTTTTGTTTTTTTAAACATACATTTCTAGTTAGAGAATTTAAAGAGCTTATCCCTCAAAACTGTAAATACAAAAAAGTTGCACAAAATAGTTTCCCACCAAGGGAAATTTATTTTGAGTGTCTTCATAGTTTTATTTTTGAAATACACCAATTTTTATACACTGCAGGAAAAACGAAAATACATATCATAGTGCAAATTTGCAAAAAAGCAGCATATGCATCAAAATAAACTATTTCCAGCAGTGCAATAGGAGTCCTAAGCATCCCAGAAACGACACAGAAAGTCATAAAGTCAAAGAAAACTTTTAAAAACACCAGTATAGGCTCATGAGGCCCTGATGGTAAAAAACTACATTTGGTAGGTAATGGCGGACATGCGAAAGTTCGCGATGACGTCTAGGAAATGTTATGAACAGCTGATCGGATCGGCAAAGCGTGTTTCTGGAATATTATGTTTTTGTTGCTGCAAGTGCTTTTTATGCAGTTTTTGCAAAGCTATATGTGGAAGGAAACCGTGACCTAGGACAAGCTGATGGCATAAGATGTAAGTACAACTCCTCCGGTTTCATATGCAAAAAAAATTATTGCGCTAGCTTACGTGGTTGCAGTGCTACCGGGATTTAAAAATAGTTACGCAAAACAGGCTTTAAAGGGTTAATGAAGCAATTGACATGTGGACACTGGGGAGGGTAGACATGGAGCTTGCTACAGGGGTGCCACTCTACGCTTGCGATATGGATTATGATGTTTTGAAATTCATCATACACACTCAGGGTCAGGTAACAGATTATGTCATAGACTCTTGGATGGGCACTGCTTATTATTTTGTAAAAGACAACTGCAGCGAATAGCAATGGATATTTAAGACGAGACAGGATTCCAGTCCCAGGAAACTCGATATATAAAACCTAAGCATAATGATGACCTCAGACTACTAATGAAGCTTAAGACCCAGCATTAAGTGGCCAGAATTTGGTCAGCATGATTAAATAGATACTGGACTTGGATGCAGACCAGCGCATCACAACACTGGAGGTTCTCCAGCATCTATTCTATGACACTGACCTCTCTACGAGTTCCCTTTGCATTGACATTAGAAGGACAGAGGGACAAAACCTTGTGATCTCTCAGCAGACTTAAAATTGGAAACAAGAAACACCACACAAAATCAATCTCCTGCAATCCCCAGCATTGTTTCTTTGACCCCAGACAAAAGTAAACATTCAATTTAAAACCACAAACAGGGATTGGAAAAAGCAATTAACAGCAAAATTACAGATGCATTCCAGTGCAAATGCTTATCCACATTGTAAAACCCAATACTCAATTAAATCTGATTACAACAGTTTAATATTTTAACAAAAAAATAATTAAGTTGCTCCAACAATTATCACCTTGGCTCTTTTTTTCACTTCCCCCACCCCAACCAGTCACTGCTGTGACAACAGTCTGGTTCTGCCAGAGGTTTCTTCCTCTTACAAGCAGGTTTTTCATTCCCACTGTGGGTAAATGCTTGCATATGGGGAATCGTCTGATTGTGGGGATCACCAATATTCTACAGGAACAAGCAATTCTTGTGAAAATTTATTTTTAAAAAATAAGACTAAATGACAAAAAACAACCAACAAATCCGGTCTTGAACTTGGGCAAAATTTTGGTGAAAATCCATTCAGTAATCACTGGGTGAAGTTCTTACCAGTATTCGAAGCAGAGCAGCAGGTCTTGTGAATTATTGAGGGACATAACATCATTTCTGCACATCAGTCCTTCAGCCAGACCTTGCACAACACATTAAGACAGATAACTTGGATACAATTTACTGTTTATGTCATGTTAAATAAACCAGCTTTAAGCATCAACTAATTGTTTGTCATTGTTCCTTCCCCTCAGTCTCCTAGTAGGTGTATCTGTGGTATTGATTTGAAAATTCTAAGTCGCCTCATTTTTAAGTGATCCCATTCACAAACTTGGGTGTGCTCTGTTCCACCTGCCTGAGCAGATACCGCCACAGTGCCAAAATGAAACTATTGTGATTTTGACAAAACTATTTTAATGTTATATAACAAGATATATAAGGTATATAAAATCACTGGACACTTTGTACCGTTGTAGCACCAGCTTGGACACTCTTTTACATTAAGTACTGGCACAGATTCCACAAGATGCTGAAAACATTCCTCTGAGTCTTTACTCTGACATGATAACATCACACCATCGATGCAGATTTTCGGCTACAAATCTGTGATAGAAATCTCCTGTTCTGCCACATCCTGAAGGTGGTCCTGTTGGATTGAGGTCCGGTGATTCTGTAGTCCATGTGAGTACAGTGAACTCATCATGTTCAGTAAACCATTGGGAGATGATTTGAGCTTATTAACAAAGTGTTGTATCCTCCTGGAAGCAGCCATCAGAAGATGAGTACACTTTAGTCACAAATTAATTCCGTTCTAGCCACTTTGTCACAGGGATGGCTACGACCAGCAACAACACTCAGGTAGGCCGTTATAAATGATGTTCGATTTTAAGAGGCTAAACGCGTGCCAAGAAAATATCTCCTACACCATTACACCATCAACACTAGTGTGAACTAGCTTGAGAACTGTTGATTGCTGGATATTTTCTCTTTTTCCAACAGTTCTCTATAAACACTGGAGATGTTTGTGTGGGTAAATCAGCAGTTTCTGAAGTATTCTGAACAGACAAAACCCATACCAGGTTCAAAGCCAGTTGATCAGGTGTACTTAATAAAGTGGCCATGAATGTACATGAAAAATATTTGAAATATTTCTCTTAGGTAGTGAAAAAACCAGAAACAATTAATAAGTCAACAATAATTCTAGCTTGTCTAAAGTAGTGCTGAGCGTCTGCTGACTTTGAACCATAATCTGATCGGTGATCACGTACAGTTGGTATGACAGGCTTCCACTGTTTCTGTCACTGGCAGAGTTTTCTCAGCCTCAACCTGCGACTTTAAGGCTTTAATATGACAACAGGCCTAGCTCCCACATTAACCATTAACGTAACTATCTTTTTATTAGCCACAGCCGCTAGCTAACTTAATGATTAGTCTAGTCTGACAAAATGAGGAGTACAAGAAGGATTGATATGGGGGTGGAGCAATCCTTTCAGCAAAGGCAAGTTTAGACCCTTCTTTTGTGGTGCTCAAAGACCCCCAAATTTTGTGACATTGCCATCATTGAAAGTGTCGTAATTTGCCAAATCATCTACTAGAGACGGGACACAATGAAAACATGTCTAACTGTCCCGTGTTCTTGATATCACAATGCTTCTACAGCTGGGGACATCACTGAGACTTAGAAAGTGTCTGCTTATAAATATTTTCTGTCTAAATAGCATAAATAAAATAAATAGCATAAATATTAACCAATATAGGCTAGATATCTGGAGATTACTAGCTTCATTTAAACCTTCCAAGTTAGTAGTCCTATAGCTTATTGCTAGCTGCTAGCAATAAGCTAGCTGCTTACTTCATGTCAAAAGGATGTTAATGTCAATGGCCAACGGCAGCCTGTATTCAGTTTGAATATGGCTGTAAATTAATATGGATCAGTTTATGCCTTTTATTGGATTGGAAATTTCATCTCACTGCTACATTTAACGTTTAGGTGACAGCACAAAGAGTGAGAGGGGAGAACAGAGAGGCAGAGAGGAGGATAAAGACAACAAAGAAAGAGACAGCAAAAAGAAACAGGAGAGCGTGGATAGGTAGTTATAAAGCCAAAGTAGCTTCTGTTTTGCCCATACACACTGATGATGAATTCACATCACTAAGCAGGGTTATCAAATGTGGATAGAATCTTATGAGAATCTTATAAGTTTCCTAAGATTATATTTTTGTGTTATTTTCTCATTGAAAACAATGTGTTTGTGTGTAATTGTCTGAGCAAAGAAGGAGCGAGGAGGATGTCGAAAGAGAGAGAGAGAGGACAGAGAGATTGTAGAAGAGCAGAAAGAACCAGGTGAGCAAATTAGCAGATAATGAAGTTCGGTGGAAAAACACACATTATTTTTCACAAAATAATTTTAAATGTATTTATGAATGCTTTATGTGCTTTCCAGTAGACACTTAAAAATGCCAGTGGACATTCTACACAAAATGTATTGATATGAAAATTTGCATTTGACGGGGTTCGTTTTATTCAAAAAATGTCTGCCAGGATTGTTCCCACTACACTGATGTGACACAATACAAATCTACTCTTTGTATGGGAGTACATAATGGTCTGTGATGGGTCTGTACAATACAGGGAGTGTTTTTCTGGATTCAAAAACGTTGATGTAAAAGCTTCTCTTTCAGCAGTTTGTTCCTTGTTCTGGTGAATGGATTGGTACTATGCTGTTTCCCCGTCTTTATGGAGTAATTAGCCCTCCTTTTATTGTTGAAATCATATATATATATATATATATATATATATATATATATATATATATATATATATAGTTGAAAGCACTTTTAAGCACCCCGCTGCCATGTTTATATTACGTATATACTGTTCGGGTCAATTTGACCCAACTGTCAAAGTGGAGGTTAAAGGGGTCATAAACTATTTGTTTCTTTGGATCTGTAAGACATATTTCACCCCAAACACACACATACACACATATACACACACATGCACACACACACAACCTGAGAGCTTGTCCCGTTGACAGGGTATCAGTCACGAAACAGGGGAAAGAAAAGGAGACGAGAGCCATACAGAGAACCAGGGAGGCTAGATTTAGCCTGTCAGTCTTAAAAGGTCAAGGGTCACAGTGGGAGCCAACTGACATATATTCACTCAAATATGCACACACACACACACGCATACATATATATAAACACACAAACAATCAAGTTCATTAAAACAAGGTCAAAAGTGGAGGGCAGGCAGCTGGCTAGGTTTACAGAGAGAAAGAGAGAGTGCAGACAGCTGGGGAATTTTACTAGTGTCTGCAAGCAAGTTTAAAAGGGCACAAGTGAATGTTTATAGTAGGGCAAAGAGGTGCAAGAACTTATTTCAATTGTTCTGAGTGGACTTTACATCAATAACATGCTTTTAAGAATTCATGGGCACTTTGTTAGTGAATTCAATCAGCAAAAGCGAAGCAGTTAATGATGCAATAAAGTTATGGGACCGGAGAAAAGTTGTCTTTATGTTTTACCACAAGCATTCTGAAGTTAAGCCCTCATTTCCTCTCAAAGCAGAAAAAGGAAGCAGGTAAAACATAAACACTCCCCAAGCCAAATCCTCTTCTTTTAAACTTCATGCCACTATGGCACACTTTCTAATCATCCAGATTAGTCTAGACTTGGACACGCTAATTCAGCTCTTGTCTTGGGACTGAAGATCTGCTTTCCTTTTTAAGTCCACATTGGAACAGCTAGTGCCATAATGAAAAGACATAGACAAAACTCATGGGTAGAATATATCCTACCATTCAAGAGTTTTATGGAAGAGAAGATAGAGGCTGTGCATAACTAACACAAATGTAGTGTTGTGAAAAAGTTTTGACCCACACCCTCAATTCTTTTTATCTTGCTTCCAAGAAGCCAGACTTTCTTGTCTTATATTTTCCCCAAGTAGTCTTGAGCAATAGTTCTCCAGGCTTCCTGGAGGTCTTTTAGGGTTTGGTTGCTTTTGTTTTGTTTGTTAAACCACTTAACACTGACCGACGAATCATTCAAGCATAAAAAAGGCACCTAACCACAGAAATGACCATTGCTGTGTCTACACATAACAGACAATACAGAAAAAAGATTTTAAACTTTACAGTTTGTTTAGTTTGTTACTAGCAGCCTGACACAAAAACAAGTCATTTCTTCACATTTCTTTAGTTGAATCTATGAAAAATGCCAAAGAAAACATAGTTTGATAGAAATAAATAGCAATTCTACACCATCAAGATGATTCCCAAAGAGCTATCAGCCAAAAACTTGGCATATCTCAGTGTGGTATACAGTGTTTCCTAAACAATTTGAAGAACCTGGACAAGCTCAGGACAAAGGATGAAGCAGCAGACCTAAAAACTATCTACAGCATAGAAACAGTATCTGAAAGTCATGTCTTTAAGAAATGGGAAATTAAGCAAACACGTGACACAGGATCTGAGAGATGCATCTGACCCTTCAGTTAATCCACTGCTCACTGAAGGAAGAAAAAAGGAAAGAAAAAGCTGAGGTATGCCAACTTATACAAGAACTGGACTAAAAATCTGTGGAAACAGGTCTGATAAAGCGATGAATCCAAATTTCAAGTTTCTGGTTCACATCATATTCAGTCTACAGGGTGGGCCATTTATATGGATACACCATAATAAAATGGGAATGGTTGGTGATATTAAAGTCCTGTTTGTGGCACATTAGTATATGTGAGGGGGCAAACTCCTCAAGATGGGTGGTGACCATGGTGGCCATTTAGAAGTCGGCCATCTTGGATACAACTTTTGTTTTTTCAATAGGAAGAGGGCCACGTGACACATCAAACTTATTGGTAATGCCACAAGAAAAACAATGGTGTGCTTGGTTTCAACGTAACTTTATTCTTTCATGAGTTATTTACAAGTTTCTGACCACTTATAAAATGTGTTCAATGTGCTGCCCATAGAGATGGAAAATGTGACGTCATTCAGGGGTAAAACCGCAAAGGATTCTGGGAACTCGTGGCAAGAGGTACTAGCGCACACAGGCTTTCAATTGAAATTACATTACACAGCGATAAAAAGAAACACAAAAAATGGCCAGAAGCTGTTGTATTATTAACTGCAATAGCCGGTCGCATGACAGCCACGGGAAGCCGACGGGTAAAGAGATCGGTTGTTATCGGATTACGTCGTTGAAGAGAAGTTGTTCGAGCCATGTTTCCGAAGTAACAAAGAGGCAACGGATGGCCTGGATTGCAGCCATTCAAAGACCAAATATAACGTCCCAGAACACTCCAGCTCACATGTTAGTCTGCTCCAAGCATTTCCACAAAGGTCAGAGTTTTGTAGTAGTTAATACGTCATTTTTCATAACATAATTGGTGATATAGGTTAAAAGCAAGTCTGGCGCTGAACAGAAATTGTCGCACTATGCTCCTTTGCTCCTTTGTTTATTGTGCATAAATAGTAAATTGTCCTGACACAATATTGCGTTTCGCTTCTGTTATTACCATGGTACATTGACAAAAACATATACTTTTATTCACAGGATAAAACAGTTGTTTTGTATCACTAATTGCCCAGTACGATTACAGCATACAATATTATTGTCACTGCTACATTTCTGTAATGCGAACCAGAAATTATTTCCACTACTAATTAATTACCGTTAAGCTTAAAGGTCCTATTAATAAACGGTTAACCAATGTGTATTTATGAAGACGATTTGTGAGACTGGTAAACTTGTGATATGTACGATGGTCTTTCGTTCTACACGGTGCATTTCAAGGTCCTGTACCCATCCGTCGGTAAACTGTACCTGGGCTTGTTGCAGTGACCTGAAGTTACTAAACTTCACGAGTGTATGCACTCACTCCAAGAACCGTATAATTATAAATATCAGCATGGTGAAAGTTGGGCAGCACGCTCACATCTTTTGTACACTCTGTGTGCTCGTAAGGGTCCAAACCTTTCACTCCTTTGATTTTTTCCTCGTATCTTTTCTTTGACTTTTCGTCGAGTCTGTCTTTGTACGGACCGGCATTGTTCTCCTTTGTTTTGTACATAACTTTTTTGGGGGACAAAGAAAAAGCAAGAAGGTATTGGAACTGGAGAATGAACGTTTCGCGGTGCTGCAAATGTTTGCATTTGATGCATTGCTTTGATTGTTTTGCCACAAGTTCCCGGCATGCAATGCGCGAAAGTCACGTGGTCTGTCAATCTCTATTGTGTTGGATTGTCAATGCAACCCTCTTCTCCCACTCTTCACACACTGATAGCAACACCGCAGGAGAAATGCCAGCACAGGCATCCAGTATCCGTAGTTTCAGGTGCTGCACATCTCGTATCTTCACACCATAGACAATTTCCTTCAGATGACCCCAAAGATAAAAGTCTAAGGGGGTCAGATTCGAAGACCTTGGGGGCCATTCAACTGGCCCACGATGACCAATCCACTTTCCAGGAAACTGTTCATCTAGGAATGCTCGGACCTGGCACCCATAATGTGGTGGTGCACCATCTTGCTGGAAAAACTCAGGGAACGTGCCAGCTTCAGTGCATAAAGAGGGAAAACATCATCATGTAGCGATTTCAAATATCCAGTGGCCTTGAGGTTTCCATTGATGAAGAATGGACCCACTATCGTTGTACCCAATATACCACACCAAACCATCACTTTTGTTGTTCCAACAGTCTTGGAGGGATCCATCCAATGTGGGTTAGTGTCAGACCAATAGTGGTGGTTTTGTTTGTTAACGTCACCATTCACATAAAAGTTTGCCTCATCACTGAACAAAATCTTCTGCGTGAACTGAGGGTCCTGTTCCAATTTTTGTTTTGCCCATTTGGCAAATTCTGTGCGCCGATCTGGGTCATCCTCGTTGAGATGATGCAGTAGCTGGAGTTTGTAAGGGTGCCATTTGTGAGTAGCTAATATCCGCCGAAGGGATGTTCGACTAATGCCACTCTCCAGTGACATGCGGTGAGGCTGTGGGCTCTTGCTGAATGAAGCTAGGACAGCCACTGATGTTTCTTCATTAGTGACAGTTTTCTTGCGTCCCCATTTTGGCAAATCCAACACTGAACCAGTTTCACGAAACTTAGCAAGCAGTTTGCTGACTGTAGCATGGGAGAGGGGTGGTCTCGTAGGGCGTCTTGCATTGAAATCTGCTGCAATGACCCGGTTACTGCGTTCACCAGATATCAACACAATTTCGATCCGCTCCTCACGTGTTAACCTCTTCGACATATCAATGGCTGTGAACAAAGAGAAACTTGTAAATAACTCATGAAAGAATAAAGTTACGTTGAAACCAAGCACACCATTGTTTTTCTTGACATTACCAATAAGTTTGATGTGTCACATAGCCCTCTTCCTATTGAAAAAACAAAAGTTGTATCCAAGATGGCCGACTTCTAAATGGCCACCATGGTCACCACCCATCTTGAGGAGTTTGCCCCCTCACATATACTAATGTGCCACAAACAGGACTTTAATATCACCAACCATTCCCATTTTATTATGGTGTATCCATATAAATGGCCCACCCTGTAGAGGTCAGGATGGGGAAACGGTGAGTACATCCATCTGTAAAAACTGGTTGAGGCTCTGTCATGGTTTGGGCTGCAGTTCAGCCATGCAAAAAAGTACCATAGGATTTTGATCCACTATGCCATAGGTGTCAAACTTTGGCCCGCGGACCAAATTTGGCCTGCAGCCTAATTACATTTGGCCCGCAAAGCCATACCAAATTTCTATTAGAGCTGGCCTACTGGTATTATACAGCTAATGTATATATTGTTTAGTATTAAGCTTTGCTTGTTCCATATTCAGTTTTTCAGCAAAACTTGTTTGAGTCCATGAGAAAAGATTCATTCTTATATCTGGAGGAAGATTTTTTTTTTTCAATAAATATTAATGTTAGCCCGTGACTTTGTTCCAGTTTTGAATTTTGGCCCACTGTGCATTTGAGTTTGACACCCCTGCATTATGCAATACCATACCATACACACTGCCAATGCAACGAAAGTTTAACTAGATTGAAAAGCACACAGTTGAACACTATAAGTCATGGATTGGAGTCCTGAAAGCACTGAAGTGGAGTTGGATCACAGAATAAAATCCAGCCAACATCTATAGAGCTTTGAATGTCCTTCAAGAAGCATGGAGAGCTATTCCTGAGAAAGAATGACAAGAAATCTTGCCTAAGAGAGCCTAAGAGCTTAGGCTCTTGAAATGTGGCTTTTAAGAGCTTGACTTTCAACCTCTTTAGAATTGTAAATACTCTGTTTGCACATATTTCAGTAAATCACAGCACATAATATAAAGAAACAAGCAAAACAAGTACACAATACTTGTATTAGACTGTAACTTGCAGTTCCAGTAAAATGACACAGACTTAGTTGGACAAAATGCAACTTGATAGGTCAAGAGACCATCAGAGATAAATGAAAGATGCTGGATAAGTGATTGATGGCATCTCCCAGGCAGGGTTTGGGAGCGTTTTTGTAGTTTTTCAGAGACAGAATTTCACAGGATAAAACGAGTCTTCAGGAACAAATACTTTATCAATACCTTATCATTATGTGTGGACACCACTTAATTAGAACACATTTTCACATGCAGTGACCCAGAGCTTAACTGTAAGCTCTACAAGAACTATTTACAGAAGAAAGAAGAGTTAGGACTGTTTATAATGGAGTAGGCAACACAATCAGTTCTGCTGAGTTGTTGGGGTTGACCGTGTTGGGAATAGCTTTGACCCTATCTAAGAAGTTCCCAGTGTATTGAATATATTCCTCAATTATTTTGTAATTTATTTACTGAATCAAGCAACAGGTTTTCATTTAAAAAATTCTCTGAGCCCAGCCTTTTGACTGGTAGTTTATTTCTTCACACACTCAAAGACAAATGGGCATATCTACACACTTAATCTCTAATCACACAAGCTGCACATGTTTTACAAACAAATATGTCATGCTTTCAGACAGGTAAGGTCATACACAGAGACATGCATTTCTCCTTGAGTCTCAACACCATATGGTCTACTGGCCAGGCATTTGCACTCACAAGCTCTCACCCAGACAAATTAGACCATTATTGTCTCTGACTTCTGGAGAATGTGGCTATGAGGAGAGAAGGAAATAGAGCTGCGATCAAGTGGAGAGATAGAGAAGGAGGGATTTTGTTGCACTTTTTGGTGGTAATGATAATGAAGATGACAGTGGTGCTGAGTTTTAAGAGTACCTCTCAGCGCTGGCATTAACAAAGAAAAATCAGAACTCTTAAACATGCAAATTTAGAGCGCAAGGCTTCTTTGAGGACGTTGTTTTTGTTGGTTTTGTTTTTTATTATTCTTTGTCATTCAGTATGCAGCACTGTGACTCTATTCATTTCCATTCAGTATTGTTTGAGTCACTGTAGGTGGTGCTCATTGCATTATCTGTTGAGTGAAAGGAACTATAACTGCTCATGCTGTGGTTCCTAGATATTTATCTCCTGACACAGAGGTGCCGTAAAACACCTCTTTGGCTCCAGGTGATTTCAAAAGAAAACGTGCACGCGACATTTACAATTTCAACTGCGAGTAGCAAAATGTATCCATCTGAATCCTTTGTGTTTGTCCCTGTAGGCTTTCTTTTCACAGTGTACCAGTTTTACCTGCAAGGGATCCCCATGAGGTCCAAAACCTCAAGGATAGAATAAGGCCCAAAACCATGACCATTCACTACAAAATGAAAAGCCAGGCAAGACAGAACAACATGGGTAGTCAAGGTAGAGCAGCCAAGTGGGGTAAAAAGCAGCACTGAAGGAAAGGAGAATGGAGCTGAGCATGTGGTCAACACAGCAGGAAACCCAGTGGTCATTTCACCCATGGACACACACATACACACAAACTGGTAGACGTACCGATAAAATAAAAACTGCATGGTCAGCCAAACATAAAGACAAACTGCAAGATAGGCCGAGAGCCAGGTGAACAGATATGAATGCACACGCACACACACACACACACACGGGCGCGCACACACACACAGACGCATCCACAAAAAACACAGATAGATAAACTGGTCAAGCTGGTCAGACAGGCTGAGTATGCTTTGCCTGCGGGAATGATCAAGGCTAAGCTGAGATACACAGACTGATCAGTCTGTGTATCTCAGGTTATTATGTGCGTAAAAGAAAAACACTGTTTAAAAATTAAAGCATGTTGCTCGTCTTTTTATACACCAAAAAACAGTACCGTTACAAGACAGCTGAGACTTAGAGAACAGCTGAGCAGCTATAGCAGCTAAAGAACTGTTATCTGTGTATCTACGATCATCTGAGCCAGACTATAATAGTGCATTATTACGATGTGGTGTGACAATCCAATCTGATGGCAGCAAAATCTCCCAACCACACTGGGAGGAGAAAGATTGCATGCAAACATTCTCTCTTGCTAAATCAGGCAAAGGGAAATGACGCTTTGCACAATGGTTCTGCTGTATTATTAGCCCCTCAGAGGAAGCTGCAATTGTTGGATCAGACTCCGAGAAAGAGTAAAGTAAGTCTGGGAAAATATCAGCTTCCTGCAATGACTTCAGGCTTTAGCCTGAGCAAGTATTTGCCTCTGCCTTTCTGGCTTTCTCACTGCTTCAAGCACTTTCTTACCCCATTTCTATCCCTCAAACAAAGAGACGATTATTATTATTATTATTATTTATTATTAGTAGTAGTATTATTCCCAAAAGTTCTTTTAAGCCTCTGGCACAAGCCTCTACAAGCAACAAGCCTTGGCATATATCAGCAAAGTGAGAGAGAGAGGGATTGAAAGCATACTTGAACATCTCCTTCAAACTTATTCTGGTTCTCTGGTTGGTAGCCAATCTGTGTATCCCCAGGGCAGCGCACACTATCTATCTGACCTCAGCTGAACTGCCTCAGTAGTCTCAGACAGAAGGGATATGAAAAGCTAACGAGAGCAGTAGAGAGCATGCAGGACGGAACGCAATGACTTCCCTTACAGGGTCCTGGTGGAGATGATAAACCCAAGACCCTTCATTATACAGCTGCAAATAAAATAAACGCAACTCAAGGCTAAACTGAGTCAGTACTTTAAAACCAATAAAACATAAGGCCCGTCTCCTAAGAATTACCTTCCTACACCGCTAAACTGCATTCTCAATTACATTTCAAGGGCGACTTAATTCTTCAGATTTGTGACATTTCATCAATAGTTTCAACCTCATGATATCATTTGTTTTCCTGCTTTAGCTGCTCTTCAGTTGAACAATCATACAATAGATGGGGTGGAGCTCTTTCACCCTGGTAACCCAGAAAATGAAGGAGGAGCTCCTAAGGTGGTTAATGTGATAAAAGGTTACATTTTAATCATGATCCCTTTCCCTGAAATAAGTAATCAGTTTTAGTGCCCAAATCTAAGCAAATAACAATTCAGAACAAAATAACAATAACAACATAAAATCTAATAAGGGAAATAATAATACAGTTTGCTTGTAGAGACATGGTTGTAGTACAGTATGTTATCCATTTACTGGAACCAGGCAAAAGAAGATTCTGCAAATTGGTTGATTTCAAACACATTTCAGGTCAATACGCTGTTAAAACTATGACTGAAACCGCCATGGTGATATGAAAAATTAATGTTGAACAATTGACTTTTTGGCTGAGAGTCAGAGAAGAAGCTCAATATCACGCACACATGTGAATACTAAACATGAAACCAGACAGCCAGATCAGATCAGATCAGACAAGTAAAGCTTCACCTCCTAAGTTTTACTATATTGACACATTATCTCATTTGTTTTATCTCTACTACTTTCTTTTTTCTTTTTTTAAAGCCTATATTAAAGGTTCGGGGGGGGGGGGGGGGGGGACAGATATCATCACAAATATATGGGAAAAATCATAAATACAAATAGGATGACAGTTTCATGCTGATATAAAACTTAAACTGATGAGAACTAGTAAAGGTTTCAAACATGTCAGGGGAAAAGACTGTTGGGCTTCATTCCCATGTCTTCTTCTCACTGTCAGTGGTGATCATACTCATTCAGTAGCAACTTTAGCTCTTGTTTTCCAGATGTGAATGTTAATGATTACCCAGTCTTATGGCTAAGCTAACCAATGCTAAGCCTGTAGTCTTATATTCAGTAGACAAGCATGAGGGTTCATGACATTTCCCATGTTTTGGTAAGAAAATTAATAGGTGCCTAAAATAACTAGTAATGATTATCAATGATTATTGTAAATGTATAGCTATCATTTGCTCTTGGTATTGCAGACAACTAAGTCATTCCATTTTATCACTGAATAATACATACTTACACCAAGCCATTGCTTTTCCACTATACTTATAACCTTTTTCATGCTTCGATCACCACATATGTGGCATTGGAGCCAGACTTAAAGCCAGTAAAGCACAAAGAAGTTTAATATGTCAAACAACAGAAAGAATGTAATGATAGCAAAGGATCCAAAGGAAAAAGTGTGGAAAAGGAATGGAGTGGAGACGAACAGCTGCTGAAAGAGGTTGGGTGTTGGGCATGAAACGATGGAGGACAGAGGAGAATGGAAGGACAAGTAGAAAGAGGAATAAACTGAAGGAAAAACATGAAAGGAGGAGAAAAAAGAAGGAAAATGTGAGTGGGTGTTCATAAGCATAAGACATAGTGAAGAAAATGATGGAGTTGGCACTAGGGAGCAAAGGTAAAGAATAGGAGTGATGAATGTGGTGGAAGGGTTCAGCAAAGGCCTTGAATCCAATCAAAACACTGTTTTTGATTCTGTTTTTCATTTCACCTAAAATAATGCTTCAATAGTCACTTGTTGAAGTTGCTAAGAACCAACCCTGGTCTTTGAATGGGTACTTGTTTTGAGCAAAACACTTCTCTGTGGCCTCAGCTGAACTGTGCAAGCTCACTGCAGCTGGAGCTTGGGGAACAAGGCATTGTGGGGATTAGCTAATGGTTTTTCACACTGGCAACCCAAGAAGAATGGTTCCTGCTTGTGGCAATGTAGTTGTGTTGCTAGACACCTGATTTGTCCAACACTGCAAGAGATAAGTAACCCCAAAGGTGTCTGAATAGTATATATGACCGAATGCATCAATGTTATTTTTAAATCAGGAGTTCACTAATATATATTGGTCAGTGAAATGAGACTGTCAGTCCCTCCGCTGCTTCTCTCTCTTGGCTTATGTCTGTTTCCCTGTGTGTTTGTATGTGGGAATAGAGAGATCTATGCTCGAGGTCAGAGCTAAGGATCATGCCTTACATTACAACCTCCGACATGTCTACCACCTAGTAGATACTCTGCTTATATAATCAGTCACACGTTCAGTAACTTGTATATGATGTGCTATTCTAAACGTATTCTTTCTCTAGTTAACTTCTATCCATGTGTCTGCAGTTTCAAAGTAAACTCAGTCAGGTTTCTGGCACCCTGCTTTAGCTCCAGCGCTTCCTACTACTAACTGAGCTTCTCCATGGCCACTTTTCTTTGCTCAGTTCATTTAGTCATTTAGTCACCTTTTTGTGCAACGGCATCTTAACCAGTTCCTCTGATTCTTGTTGCCTGCATTTACAGCTAACTTAGCTGTAACATATGTTGCAGTCCAGATACCTGGGGACACAAATGTAAGATTTGTTTGGTTCTTAGCAAAGTAGAGCCATTCAGGGATGACAATCATTATGCTTTTTGTTGTTGTGGTACATTCATGGATAGAGATTGGACTTTCTGAGTAGGAAATCGAGGTTGAAAGGGCATCCCATAAAAACTTCTGACTAATTCAAGAATGCACCAATGGAACAAAACTAAAAAAACGCCAATACCAATGGACACATGAAATCTGCAGCCATTGTAACGGTTTGTCTTTGCTTCAACTTTTTCCTTAAAAAGACTCCAATTTTTTAAAAACTGTTACATTTCATGGTGAAAAGCCTGACTTTCACCAGTTGTTGGTGATTTATGAGTGGAACCCTCCAGAGCCCCACAATGATGCAGTGGGACACTGAAAATGAGGAGAAATATTGGCAGCAACCATCATAAATACATTATACATTAACAGAAAATATTATTACTGAAAGTTCAGCTTGCTACACATTCTCCCATAAAATAAAATATTGATTAGGATTAGGATTGATATGTAGAGTATGAGTAGTGCAGACAGACTAGGTTTTACAGTTGTGTATGTTCTCAGTGGTAGCTCTGTTTACGAGAAACAAGATGCACTTTCAAAAACAAACTGTGTACACATACAGTATTCAGTGGTGCACATGGCCACATCGATGCAAGGAGTGAATCAGAATCCCTATGAGATGCTTATTTTTCAGAGGCTGACCAAAAATACTCAGTTAGGTGTGCACACTTCCTGTGAACACAAGCACATGAATAACTTTATTTCAAAAGCACCCACAAACTTTTTGTGAAGTTTCTCTGAAACAGACAGGCGAAATACACATAAAGCCTTTAACAAATGAATAACAAATCTCGCATGTGTCAAGCCCTTCACAGACTCATACATATATGCATAAAGGTTCTCACATGCACACACGTGCAGTGCGGCTGCTTGCCTCCCACATGCACTGCTTGTGACGCATTGGAAAAGTCATTAGACCTGCACTTCCTCTCCAAACAGAAGAGAAGGAAGAAAAAGACTGTCTTACATGAAACACACAGGAAATGTGTGGGTGACTGCTTGTATGTGTATGTGTCTGTTTCTGTGTGCGTGCGTGCATGGACGCGTGCATGTAGACGCAATTGTATATTTCTATGTGCATGCACGTATCTGGAGATCTAAGGTTCCACCCTAAGGGCTGGTGACCGAGGTCTTGTAATAGCTTGCTTTGATTGTTTCACTGACTAGACTACAGCTACAATTACAGACAATTAAGACACTCAGCCAGTGATTGGCTTGCTCAGCAGGCTAAGCTGCACACCGTAATCTTGTGGATTCAGCATTTGTCCAAAGCTTATCCCCCTATTTTCAGATTTGGACTTGAATAAAACCAAGTACCCACTTAAGTTAGGATTACTCGCTCAGAGCATTATTTAGCACGTCAAAAAGCCGTCTGCAAAGGCATCTCTGATTAAATACACAATAATGGCAGATATTTCTACGTTTTTTCATCATACTTAATGTGTAAGTCAATATAATCTCTCAACTGTGGATACTGTAGTTACACAAGTTTCATTTCTCTCTACAAAAAAGGTAAAAACAGTCAGAGCTTCTGCTTTTCAATGGAATTTTTGGCACTAATGTTGTAACTTATCACTTGACATATGGGGTGTGTGTGTTTTTCGTTTTGTCTTCCTATGTAGGAGCTGTGACTTTGCATAACGTCAAAACCAGCACTTCCATGCGGGGAGGGGGCATATTCATATTCACCGCAGTAAATACGAATGTGCATGTGTATGTTGAGTACGTGTTTAATGCTATATGTGTTAGCAAGGGCAACTGAAGCGAGTGATCTACAGAAGCATTGTGATAAAATAAATTGTACAACAGGGATGCTGTGTTGGTACTCAAAGAAATCCAAAACAACCAGGACAGGAAGAAAGACAAAAAAGGAAGGAGGCAGACGGTGAATCCTGGGGTTTGGACATCTGGAGAAGTGTCAGGAAGCTCAGTCACTTCATCACTGAAGGTGTAATATTTATCTATGTGCACTAGAGCATGTCAGCCTACACACACACATGCATACAGTGTACCAAAAACAGCACAGACAGGTGAAGGACAGCTTTTCTGACTTACACAGGGACACATATTCCCCTTCACACAGACACACACACACACACACACACAAACCAGTGATTAGTTTGGACACTCGCTGCTTATCGCTACAGTGAACATCTGTTACCTCAGCAGGATTAAAAAAAAATGCATTTTTGTGTGCGTACAGATACAGACATTAACTTTTCCCACAATATTTAATTTTCTACCACTCTCTTTCTCTATCCCCACAAAAATACACACACGTCTACATTAGATGTACTGCTTCCATGTCCTACTTGTTTGGTACTTACTGTTAGAGTTACTAATTTCTGACACTGACTAAAGGTATCCGTTCAAGGACCAAAAAGCTGTTTCCAAACAGTAAACATGTAATTGCATAATTCTGGGGTTTTTTTTTTTTTTTTTTTTTTTTTTTCTGCAAGTGAGCTCTGGGTGTCAACCTTCTTGGGGCCTTTGTTCTTCCCGTGCCTGGTGCTTTTCTAACTGGGTGCTCTCATTTCCTCTCACCGTCTGGAGGCATGCATGTTAGCTGAGCATAGGTGCAGATGTGAGATAAGCTTTGACAAGTCGGTCAGTATAAGTAGAAAAATGCTATGCTATGTACTAATATGCAAAGGTACAACGTTAGCACTCAAACGTCCTAGCTGGCTGGAGAAAATCACAGTCTTATGCAATCATAAACATTTTAACATAACATAGTTTTGTTATGTTTGTTTTAATGGGAACCAGGCTGAATGTCAGTTAAATCTGGATCAGAAGTCTTAGTCATTCAACGTCAAGCCTCACCTGCAGAGACCGCAGGAAAAACATTGCCCTGCAAGTACAACAGGTCCATTTATTTTTCTGAGTGTACTGATCCTTAATGCAATTATAAACAGCGTTATGGTGGATGAACTGAGGAACACCTGTTCTTTAAGATTCCCAGGGGTATAAATTTCTTTACTGCTAAAGGCAAACACACTGTCAGGTGCTGTTTGTTATCATGTGAAATAGAAGCTCTGTGTGTGGGAGATTCACTATTCCACACAGAGAGGGGAATCCCCCAACACAGCAGACATTAAAAACAGGTGCTATTAACCCTTATCTGCAACTTTTGAGCTTCAGGGTGAATATTTAGTATTTCACTTTTCAAAAGGGACTCTTTTTAGTTCCAAAACTGTAATGCCGAAAACTCGTTTTGAGCATAATGTTTGGGTGTCCAGCTGGTATCAGTTTATTACCTTTAGTCAGTACAAAAAACAACTATCACAAGCATCACTGTGAGCATCAAATCCTTGTAAAAAGATATTTTTAACTAGATGCCATCCTGAAACTGATACACTGTTCAAACAGGATACTGTTAACTCAGTGTTGGTGCATAATGTCAAAGTGCAAACCAATGTGAGAAAATTTTAAAAGGTGATCAACATTAAGGAAGTTTTGATGGTTAGCCACTTCAGACTTCTCTCTATCTGTGGCAAATGTTCCGTTCTAGTTGCTTTCGCAGTCGAACTTGTCTTGATAACACGAATAGATTTCCTGCTTCTAACTGTAAACAACCTACACACAAGTGGTGGGATCTTAACATTTTGCACTTTGCGACAGCTGTTGCAACCAAAATGTCAGTGTTGACTGCACATAACGTGCTACCCGGTGAAGGGGAACCAAAAAAATTATCCACTTTTAGCATGCTGTCAGTTGGTTGAATATTTACATCTTGCTGTTCTGTAGCTTGCACCACTTTAAAAATTGCTTACCCCTCCATTTCTAAGATTGAGGTTTCAAAAAAATGTATTTCATATTTAATTCACTCATGCTCATGATAATCATCTCTCCAAAACACTGCCAAATTAGATGTGAATTGATATTTTTTGCATGTTTTAATGCACACAATATTATCATCTAATTACATCACAAATACAGGAGACAGAGTTGTTCTAACCTAAGAGGTTATTAGTGTATATTGCCAGTAAAAAGCACATTAGCATAGTGACTTACCTTGGCAAGCCAATTCCCCTGTACATTCTCACTGTAGAGGTCTGGAGTCAGTGAGGATTCTTCCAGTGTTAATTAAACCGTCTGTCTTGGAGAGAATTAAGGTCGTGATCTCCCAGACCTCACCACTCCCACACTCCCTGAGAAGAAAAGAAAGAAGAAAAAGGGACTTAATGAAGGAATAAAAGGATGAAATGGCTTAATGAACCACCTAACGAGGCCTGTGGCCGTTTAATAAGGGCTTATTAAAGCTTAATTAGAGAAATAATCAAGCTTGTTTGGAGTATTTCAGTGTTGACTTGTGGCTGATTGTGTTTTCATAGCAACTGGATAAACAAGGAAGAGTTAATACTCCATAGGAAAGAAGACATGTCTAACTGTGTGTCTGTCTGCGTACATGTGTTGTAGGGGATTTCAACAATAATTAGGTGACGACTTGAAGATCCTTCCAGTCACACGGAGGACTCACGCTCATCATTTGGTCACATGCTGAAATCGTACTGACATCCAATTCAAACACTGTGGCATCCTGAACATGGGCATAAGCAGCCAGCGTGTTTACTCCATGCCTGTTAAAAGTAGCACTATCAGCAGCTTAGTCATGTGTACTTTGATATCCTGGTGTAAAAGCCTGAGCTTTTGCATGCAACCTGAATTCCTGTACTTTTTTCCTTATTATATAGCAACTCACTGACTAATTACAGAGTTGTTCCTATTGTAAAATGATGCTACGGATTCTGATTAAATATTTGCAAATGAGCCACTGAGTTTGTCCAGTATAAACCCAATGACTCATCAGGCAGAGTCACTCACTTACTGACTTAAAAACAGCACACCATATTTTCTCTACAGATGTTAGCGTGACTCACTTGAGTCAGACACTAAGTTACATTGTGCCTGAGGAAAGATCTGAAGAGAATGCAAAGTATACAGGACACTTGAGACGTCAGCTTTTCATTATTCATTCAGTGATGCCATCACTTCTTTGAGGAGTTAGAAAGGCTCAGCATGTGATGTATCCTTCTTGTATGTGCCCGCGAAACTCTAACGGCACTGGTTCTCCACTCTGGTTCTCCAGTTACTGATTCATTAAGTGATTCAGCTTTGTTAGACCCTTTTATGGACTTTGCAATATTCAGTGACCTCAACAATTAAAGGTGTTACTCATCCTTCTTCCTGAGCAGGTGAGAACCCCAGACAAGCCAGCTAAACAACACTGCATCATGAGCAACACAGCTTGTTTGTTCATGCAAATGAATTCAAATATTCATGTAGAACCCCATGAATCTCTAAATAGGACAGAGGGACATACTATAGCAAGTCAGAGGATGTAAATGCCACATTTTGTCTTGATTTGATTTTGTATGCTATGGGGTGCTAACCTTTAACATCATAACTGCTCATATACAGAATAAATACCAAATAAATGAACTTGGACTTCATCAGCAGTTCCTTGTAATTACTATTGTTGCTTTTAAATTATTCCAAACACTAACAGTAAAGGTACCAGGTTAGACCGCCATTATATAAATATATATAAAATCTTGATGTAGAGTGGGCATGCTTTTTCAGCCAGTTTAGTAAACTGAGTGCTTTTTCCCAAAGGCAGCATCCAGTGGACCCCCCACCCCCATGAAGAAAAGGGTAGAAAAGAGCAAATTAGATTAATTAGCTATTAGATTATAGTGTAAAAAAAATGGTTCTTTACTTTGTATTTATGCATTTTAACAGCTTTCTATGAAAACAGATTGACAAAAAACTTTAAAGCATGCCCTGGTAATTTTCTGCCAGTACATTATTACATTTATTAGTAAATTTTTTGATGTTATTGTTTGTTTGATTGATTTTTAACAAGATTTCCATAAATATTTAATGTGTGATTAAAGAAATTTATATGGAAAACTAAATTTTCCATATAAAATAAAACACATTTTTATCTGCATTTCTATGTCATATTTGATCAGTAAACATAAACAAGATAAACAGTATTCACTTTGGCAGTAATATCTTTATGTAAACAACAACAAACACTGAAAAACTCCAACGAATTTCTCTAGTTATGGCAGATGGCTGACCCTCCCTGAGCCTGCTTCTGCCGGAGATTTCTTCCTGTTAAAAGGGAGTTTTTCCTTCCCACTGTCACCAAAGTGCTTGTTCATAGGGGGTAATCTGATTGTTAAGGTTTTCTCTTTTTTATTGTAGGGTCTTTACCTTATGGTTTAAAGCGCCTTAAGGCTAACTGTTGTTGTGATTTGGCATTATATAAATGAAATTGAATTTTACTCAACTGAATTGAAATGTTGCATATAACTATACCTTTCAGCAAGATTACTGCATTGCCTTTCTGTCAGTTTTCTGTGAAAACACAAAACTTTGCAATAGAGAGCTTGTATGTCCCTCAAGCCCTTACTGCATCTTTGATGAACGCCTGCTGACAAGTTTTCAAGTTTCTAACCTTGGGCTGGCCGCTATGGTTGTAAATTTTCAGATGCTTTTGACCTCATATTTATTTCCTTTCATACCAGTTTGAAGTTTACAGCTGAGCTTTCACTGTCTAGGAATTATGTCATTTAGCCTGGGGTTAGACTGAAGACATATTCTTGAGGGTTATTAAGCGATCTTGGACATTACAGAGTAGATACCCTTGGAACACTGCACAGAGATGTGTGACAGCATTTCATGAAGAACCGCTGAACCCTCGCAGTTGCAGTTCACGGGCTGTGTCTCTGACAAGTCTGCTAAAATAAAAAACCCCGCGCTCATTTCCAGAACGCCAAACAGCTGATGATTCCGGCAGAAGGGCCAACGATTTCCACTGCTCACATATTTTTTTCCCCCTCCAATTCTAGACATATGTCAATTTTATGTCAGAGGATTAGAGATGCCAGTTATTGTTCTGCAGCATGTGAATGATGTCAACTTTCCCACAGGGCCTTTTCTTTGAGATGTAGACAGCAAAGCAGCTGACAATTCCTGCAAAGATGCCAACACACCACATCATTTACACAGCTAGCTCTTCAGTTCTGTCAGTTCTTCGCTGAAGAATTATTGGGAGGTTAAAGATGATGTCATCTTTCCAGCAGGGCTTTAAATCTCAGAGTTTATTATGATACTGCACTGAGCTTTGGGAGCTGATAATGATGACAGCGGTGAGGCAGATGATATTGCTGGTCAGTGCAGTGGTCATGGTGGTAATGACAATGGTGATGTAAGCTTCCCCAAAGCCCCCCCCCTTTTAGTTTAATAGCATGAGCAGCTCACCACTTTTCTTTAAAGAAGCAGTGGCCAGATGACTTTAGCTGACTTCACCCCTTAATCAGTCGACTACGCCAGATAGTATCAGTATCAGTAGATCAGAAGAAAAAAAAACACTTACAATGTTACATCATCATGTGGTGTACACAGACTAATCTAAAGAATGTTTAACAGAATTTTAGAACGTTAATGCAAGATTTTACACACTAAGCCAAAACATGCCTGTTAAAGTAAGAGAAGTATCAGATTTAAGTGTCTATGCTTTTAATGCTGCAAGAACACTTTCAGCTGACAGTTAATATGTTGGAAGAAACCTTCACAATTATTAGGATGAGTTTGTGTCTTTGCCAAAGTTCTGCTAAACAGAGCCCACAACCTTTGGAGAAGTCTGAAATGCAGGCTCAACTGCTGAGAAGGCAGTTCAGCGTCTTTTGCCCTATTCAGCATTGATGAGACACTGTGTGCTCACACTTTGTATTTATTGTCGAAACCAATTACTTTAACATGCTCATGTTTCTATAGTAATGTCAGTGAATTATAGCATATCACGACCCTGTTCCCAGAAAAAAAAACTGCAGGCATCATCATTGTTTCCATTGTTTTCAGTCTTTCTTAGCATTCACTCATTTCCAAAGATTCCCTGCGATTTTCCAGTTCCACCCTTCTCTGTTACTGCAAAACTATAAATTATGTCACTGGGTTTCATGCTAATTATGGCTAAACTGACAGCACATGCAGAGTTAAAACATTTTAAGACCAAACTCCCGACTATGTTGGAGCTTTAAAAGGTGAAAAAAATATTGCAAATGCTTCATTTTATAGCCCACATTGTGTTTTACCTATTATAAAGGATGCTTTGATAACCTTTTAAAGCTTTGAGATTCAAAGTTCTTTCTGGAAGTTCCATAAACTGTACGCTGTGCACTTTTGCACCTTTTCCAAATTGTGCAAAATCTAAAGCTCTCCTCCGACCCTTAATTGGCATCTGCCTCTTTATCTGTTTACATTAGTTTCAGTTGTTTTCAGCAGTCTCTGCCATGGCCTTCTTTCCTCCCAGTCACACCCTTGTGTGTTAAAAATATCGCTAGTTTTAGGGGATGATGTCATTCTCTCAGCGGGGCTTTCCCACATTCAGCTGATAACACATGTGGTGGAGAACTGTTAAAACACATGGGTGTGTTACAGTTCTAAACTCCTAACCCATATCACTCTTCCATGAGAAACAGACCAAGGAGGGTATTTGGCAAGGAAAATGGTGCTCTTTTTCCCCTGACAGCAACGAGCAGCTTTAAAGCTCATCTAGATTGTGATTACGTTTGCTGAATACAATAACCAAGGCCATGTTGTTGCAGGCAGGCCACAGCTGTGATGTACTCCATAAAAAAATCCCAAAAACACTTCATGCTGTGGTCGTTCGTTTCACCTTGCTGATTTAAAGAAACTACAACTTCTGCTTGAACAGCGGAGCGTTTCCACATATTGTGATGCCTGAGCATTGACATCAGTCCAGGCTGTGACTGGATCGTTAATCTGCATTGCTGTAAAAAGAAAAAAAGAACCACTGCTCCACCAAAAACCTATCAAAAGATTATACGCTTTCACTCAGATAATCTACACTTTAAGCCAGGGTACTTATAGAAAACTATATTACTTAAGTTTTGATGCATCCTCAATCATCCAGGTAAGGAAATTCCACAAAGTTGATTCTGTTCATCTGGATGCAGTGTTTTTAGAGGAAGTCACTTGATGAATGGAAAACACTGCATCCAGATGAAAAGAATCAACTGTTTGGTATATTACTTATGGACTAGTTATTGAAGCCCTTTGGTGGCTGGGATGGCTCCAGTCCACCCGTGACCCTAAACTGGAGGAGGGGGGAAAATGGATGGATGGATGGATACTTATAGAAGAGTATAGAACATCTTAATATATGAATGATTTTATGACAGGGTCTGTCTCATCAAACACATCTTATGTGGTTTTGCTGCACACAAGGCTCATCCACATATAGAAATAAGCAAGCTGTAATGGAAAGTCCTGCAGTATACTGGGTGAAGTAGAAAGACTGAAGCAAACTGAAGTCCCTTTGGGGCACTCTGGATAAACTCAGCTCACATGGAACCTCAAGAGGAAATTGGACTTGTTTATGAAGGAAATTACATCATTGGGCTTGGTTCAGACAATGACTTCATGCTGACAAGATAATGGCCAAGAGAGAGAGAGAGAGAAAGAGAAAGTGAGAGAACAGGGTTGGTTGCAGAAGTAATGTGTACATGTGAAAGGTTAATGAGTTCGACGTAGTTATTTAAAGGCACAAAATGAACTGCTCCACTGCCACAACTGTTAAATAGTGGCTCATAAATACCGGGTGATTATAATTTGGTAATGTTGCATTGCTTGTTTTTTCCTTATGCTATCATTAGCTCTAATGTTGGACAAATATTTTAAGCAGCAATTTAGAGCAAGCTCTTGCACACAGTAAGTATGTGAACAGTAGTTTCCTTGTGTTTTCAGTGCACTAATACATTATTTCTGCTTCTATATTGTGGTTTTGTTATGTCAGTATAGTAAGTAAGTGTTGGTTGAAAGATCTATTTTCGCTTCAATATATACACTTGATTTTATGTTGCTGAACGTAATATAAAATAATAAATGAAGCAATCACCTTTTTGAAAAAGGAAACAAAGCTGAAGAATCCAATGATCTACCACTACTTCTACTTGAGACATTGCTGTATATAACCTCTTTTTTCTCATGTGCTTCCATCTATCACCACTGGAGAGCTTTGTCCTACATGTAAACATTGGCATGAACAATACTGCTATCATACAAGATAGCTAGAGACTGCTGAATAAGGCCCAAGTCACCCCAGCCCAGAGACCACTCAGCAACCACCTGGCTATCACGGGTCGCTTGGGAAAAAGGCAAATTCCCCAATGGCTGGTTACTAGCTAAGTAAAATCAGAGCTCGGAATACTTGCTGTGCCAAGAACTTCTTTGTGATAGCTTTGGTTGCTAGCAGACTGCTGCAGTCGCCTGTAGTTTGCATGGAATACACCGACTTATCTGCTAGCACATGCCAACATCTCTCTGAGTACTAGTGTTGTACTACTGTAAAAAGTGCAAAGTAAAAAGCAATGGAGATTGTTAGCCTTCAAAGTAAAAGTCGTGTGCACTGTGTGACAGAGGCCTAATAAAGGGTAACTATGGCTATCTTTTAGTGAAAGAAATGGAACATAACAAAAATGCCAAATTGTCTCTTTAAACATTGATTTTACAAACATAAATCTGGCAAGATGTAAAGGTCTATTAGCACTACATGATACTGTATAAGCTCCTTGTGTGAAATTATTAGATCTGATGATACAAGTAGACTGAATTGAGATAATGAGTTCAAGTACCTGGAAGATGAAAACATATTATTATCTCATGTTGGGATTTGAATAAGGTCTTGGAAGAAATGCTTACCGAATGTCTGTGTAAAACATTTAATTTTCTTGGACACCCTCAACTTTTCGGGGATTTAGATAAACAAGGTCTCTGGTAAGTATAAAATATTAAAAGATAAGCAACCTATTTCTGCTACTGTATTGTGAAGTTTTTTTCTTTCTTTCTTTTTAATGTTGCTGTTCCAAGTCTATTCAGTTACACAAGGGACCATAACAACTTTCCAAAACAACATTCGGTTGCTCTGCACTTTCTGTAAACTGCTCTGTGACGACCTCTAATTGTCCCGGGGATTGGGACAGTGTGATTGAAAATAAAAATCCTTCACATAACAAAAAAAAAATACCAGAGGGGTTTTAGAGGAGCTCTTGGACCTCCCAAGAGCAGAGCTGGACGAAAGCCCAATAACAAAGCTTACTGCTGGGTTAGGGATCTTAGAATATGCCCTGGATTATGGAGCCAGAGAGCCAGAACATGCCCGGGGACAGTGGTGGAAAACTAATACTGATTTTGGCTAAGGAGGGTTACTGAATTTTATCAGAGTCCATTTGTGTAGTTTGTTATGATAATGACAGTATTCTTGGCATAAAAACAACGCATTTTAATGGGGCAAGTTTCTCTACTAGAGGTAGATGTTTTCCTCACATTAGTACTTATCACACCTTCCCCCAAGCCACCACCTAGAGCAAATCACGATAGAAGAATAACTCTAAAATCCTAAAGTGCTAATGATTATATGCAGACTGCAGAAACAGACTGTACCAAAGATGTGTATGAGCAAATCAGTCTACCCAGCTAGACTGTTGGCAAGCGGCACAAGAGGAAAGAAAGGGCTTACCCATGACTCACATAAAACCAGACACAAACTCCTGAAAAGACCCCATCAGCTGAGTACTTCAGGCTTACAGGCTCAAGCGAGACACTGTTGCCAAGATACATATGTATTTCTAAAACATACCAGTTACATTTTCTTTTAGTTACCACCAAGTCTGGTATATTTTCACAGCTTATTTTAAACTTTGAAAATGAAAAAGTAATTTACAGCAGCTCCTGGAATGAGGCGCGCAGCTCATTCGTAGTCTGAGGGTATCTGAGCTCGGACTATTTTTCCTGAAAGCTCATTTAAATGAATTTATTTCAGCCAATATATTTCAGTCAAGTAAGGCCTGTCAAGGATTATCTTCCCAGGTCTGACGACAAAGAAGTGGAGGAAGTTAATTTACACAAACAGAATGGTCCCATCTGGTGTGATTAGCATAGTACATTGCTAATGCTAACTTTTAATGGTGTGATCATCTCACATGCTCATTTTCACTGAATCCATAATGTGAAATTAGCATATTAGAACAACATATTGTCTCTCACTAGCCCAGGGGCTTGATACAAGGGTGTGTCAGATCTCGTTTTGTTTCCTAAGCTTCAGTTTGAATAATGAACAGCATTACTCACTTAGACACAAAATGTTAAAAATGAGGAGAGGAAAATATAAACAGTCATTTAATTTATTACCTTTTCTTATGTCGAATTAATAACTCGCTCTTAAAAACAATCAGAATAAAGACTTACTCTATTTAATTTTCTTTTTAGTCTGTCCCATGTACAATGCCTCTTTATGCAAGAGAAAGGAAAAGTGTAATTTAAAAAAGGCTTTAAAAGTAGCTATATTGGAATAACTCTTTCCTTCATTGGGACACGGACAAATGTATAGATAAATCACACAGAAATGAATCACTAGAAGTTGTTAGTGAGCTGTGGTTACACAGAGTCGAAGCCTAGACAGGCTTTCCTTTCAGCCTGGAGAAAGAGTACAGGTGGGGAGAGGGGAGCAGGAGGAGGAGGAAGCCTACATATTTCACTTCCATTCACCTGCTAACATGGCCTCTCAAAGAAACCTTTCATTAGATTTTCAGAGCAGTCATCTTAGTCTGCCCGGTGCCATCAAATTTAGCTGTCATATTACACTGGCTCTTTTTGCGCTTTCATCTGGGGGATTTTTCGCCTCATGATTTTAATACAGGAGTTTTGGCAAAAGAGTTACGCGTGTGGAATTCCTCAGAAACGAAACGGTCGTATCAATCAACTGAGTTAAGATTGGCACTGTTAACCTGCACATAATCTGAACAGGAGGCAAAGTGTTTCAGTGATGTGATACTATGAGAAGGAATCATTCTGCTTTATATCATTCAGGTGCATCTAAAGTTATCGATAGATTAACTAACCTTTTTACAGTGATGCCTTTTTACGGACAAAAATCAACATTTCATTCAAAAATTAATGTAGCTTTTGAGGGTTTTTCAAGCTCAGAAATGGGTGGAGTCAGTGAGGTGAGGGTGGCAGGATTACACTGACATTTCCTGCAGATATGTGTGGTTCGCATATTTTTCAAAGAGTCCTTTCAGAAGGTGATAATTTAGTCTGCCAACACCTCTTTATAATCATTAACTTTAGGGAAACGTAGCCAACCCGGTTTATTTTTTTTCACATAGTTTGCAGTAAGAGGAATGCTCCAGGCATACACACAGAAAGAGGGAGACAGAGAGGGAGAAACTCAGAGCTTTCACCTTAAAATAGAACACATAAATAACATTCTGTTGATGTAAGACTAGAGAGGATAGGCTGGTTTCAGTTTCCACCGAATGAATTCAGGCCACCCACAGATCATATAGAGACTCTCCATATACTGTACAGCTAAAGAGTGGTGTCAGCAGCTACTCATAACTTCCTACACTCCTGCTTCTGTTTCACTCTGTTCTTCACCTCTACCACCTTGTCCATTTATGCTGACCCTCACAGTTTTACTGTATTTTTATTTACTTTCACATTATATAAGAAAATCTCTCCCTCTTTCACTCTCACGTACTCACTCTTTCTAACTCAGATGTGGTAAAGATGATCAGGGTGGCTGTTGGGGCCAGATGGACTTTTCTGAGTATTTCAGAAATAGCTGGTTTACTGAGAATACCACACACAGATCATTTCTAGAGTTTATAGACAACTGTCCAAAGGCGAGAAAATATTCAGTGTTGCCTGGTCCGATGAGTCTTGATTTCTGTTGCAACGTTTTGGATTTCAGCATTCAAATTTGGCATGAACAACATTAAACATCCTGCGTCATATCAACAGTTTAAATGCTGCTGGTGGTGTTGTAATGATGTGGGGGATATAACATTTTCTTGGCACACTTTGGGTCTTTTTAACACCAACTCAGCATTTTTTAAAAAGCCACAGCCTGCCTGAGCATTGTTGCTGATCATGTCCATTCATTTATGATCATACTGTACCCATCTTCCATCTTCTAATGGCTAAAGCACCATGTCACAAAGCTCAGATCATCTCAAACTGGTTTCGTAAACATGTCACTGTATTCAAATGGCCTCTACAGTGAACCTCGAAGTCAGAGTTAGAGAAAATAAAGGCATTTGAGGGAAACCTGAACACCAACCATCTGTATGCACACCACTACACACAGTTTCAATCCACCGTCTTTACTAAAAGTGAGCATACCTGAGAACCTAAAGATGCAACAACAGCTTCACAGCTTCAGGTTTTTTTTCCGAGCTCTGTTTAAAGCAAACACCTTTCTCACTCACTATGTGTTAATAGACCTTTCTGCACTGAATCATACTTGTTACTAATCTCTGGTTCTCCTTTTGTCCTGTCTTCCTTCTCTCACCCCAACCGGTCGCGGCAGGTGGCCGCCCCTGTGCCTGGTTCTATCAAAGGTTTCTTCCTGTTAAAAGGGAGTTTTTCCTTCCCACTGTCGCCAAAGTGCTTGCTCATAGGAGGTCCTGTGATTGTTGGGTTTTTCTCTGTATGCATCATTGTAGGGTCTACCTTACAATATAAAGCGCCTTGAGGCGACTGTTGTTGTGATTTAGTGCTGTATAAATAAAACTGAATTGAATTGACTTGAATTGAATTGAATATCTAAGCCTTTTACTTCAGCAGTTTGCATATAGTAGCCCATCTGAAAGAGGGCTCAGTACATTTTCTAGGAACAGTGGGAAGTTAAAATACCTCAGTTTGAGCATTTAGTCATCAACTTCAATAAATGAAACTATTAATTTGGTTACCGCATTAATAATTGTAAAACTTAATCCAAACTACTTATCAGCCATTCAGAATAATGCTGAAATCAAATGGAAGTGAGGGGTGGTGTTATTGCTACCTGCCAGCAACTCCAACCACAGTGGTGCTTTTTCTACAGCAAAGCTTGACCTCTGACCTCAATAAAACCTGAAAAGTCTGTTAAGGGATCAATAGAGTATCTAACGTCAACTTTAGCTACCCAGGAACTACAAGTACCCAAGCAATATTAAACCTGAAGCCTCTGTGAGAAAGGCTTTATAATCTTCATTCAGCAGCGTGAAAGGAAGTCTGTAATTATATGAATTTTACAACAACTGCTTCTAAGGGCTTTTGTGACAATTGCAATAAACACAAAGATAACAGGAAAACATCCCAAGCAATGCATTTTCTTTTGCATCTCTTCCATTGTAAAGTTTTGTATTTAATTCCACGAGACTCGCTTATTATTCACCCTGCAATTTCACATAATTTCCCTCAGTTTTCTGTCAAAGCTGTTAAGACGTGCAATTATATGCCAAACAACCAAAGAAAACTAAACTGCTAAAGTTTGTGTTTAAATACACGTGTTCAAATGTTAGCACTATTAGGCAAAAGAAGCATAATTTGGGTCATGAATGGCCACAATGCGTCCACAAAACTACACTTTTTAATAGGCATTCATCCATAGAGATGTAAATGAAAACCCAAAAACTGACACACACACACACACACACACACACACACACACACACACACACACACACACACACACACACACACACACACGCATACACACAAGCAAAAACACAGTTTGGCCACCCAAGATGAGAAAAAGAAAGAGATGGAAACTTAACAGTGTTTATAACTTAAATGTGGATTATAGGGTAGACAGCGAGAGAGAGAGAGGGCGAGAGAGATTCAGTTGCTCAGCTGTAAGTAATTAAAGTGCAGCCCTACCCCTTCCTCCCCCCTCGCAAACAGCCTCACATACACGTCTATTATCTTTATTATAACTTTGCTTCCTGATATAGTATATTAGTTGTTAGTTTTAGTGAGAACAAGCACAACAGGCCTATCTTGTTAAAATGTTAGGTGTGTGTGCGTGTGTGCGTGCGTGCAAGCGTGTGTGTGCCTCAGCTTACTCAGGTAGAAAGGAATGTCTCCCATGGCAAGTTCCACCACAGCAGCTAAACATGCGGGATTTCCCACATGGGCACCTTAATCTTTAAAAAGAAGTATTAGAGCTTCCTGTGATGATTTACAGCTCCCTTTTTATAAATAAATATTTAAAAAGCACTAAAACACCCTTTTAAAAAAGTGGACTATAAATTAGCTTAGTAGAGATTTTTGAGTCTCAGACGTGGGACAGCGCGACTGACAAGCTGGCAAAGATTGGTAACTTTACCTAAGAAAAGTTTTGGTCATGACAAAATCATTTTGAAAAGGAAAAAAGGGGAAAAAACACACACTATGAATAAGAGTCAGCTGCAAACCATTTACTGTGGAGGCTAGAGACCAGCTGCCAACTCTTAAACAGCATGTCTTATTGGCAAAGCTAACGCACAGCTGAAAGTCTTATAGATAAAAGCTTCATACTGTACAAAGCCTGAGGTTCATAAAAGCTATTATAAAAGCTTTATAGTGTGAACAAAGCTGGAAAGCTTACTTTTGGAATGTAATCTATTACACAGAACAGATCAGCTGCTTAAAACTTTTTAGCAAAATATTTTTATGGAACTACAGTTTTTATCAAGCTGTGGTACAGGAACTGATCATTAAAACACTCCTGGACTCTCCACATGGGGAAATACTGACATTTTATAGGCACTAAGAATCTGGCTAAGGGCACAAAAGTGAGAAAAGTACATGTAGTGTACCTCAAATGTAAATGTTTCATTTGTCAAAAGGCAGAGATGTATCAGTTTCAGCTCAAATCTTAATCAAAACAACTACCACACCTCAGCTTTACACTTAGAAATTACCTAGAAATTAATAACGCACACACAAACACTCACAAAGCATTATTTCCATTTCCTAGATTGTCTGCCAAGCACTGCAGGTCCTGAGCCAAAGATTTGCAATGCAAGGGGTGAAGAGTTCAGTGCGTGTCAGATGTGCAGTTGAAAAACACTGAAATATGCGCACACTAATAGTTATGCACATGAAATAAAACCAGTCCCACAGTGCAAGTCCTCCTGACACCAATAGAGGCCACACATGAACTCTCAAACCTTGAAACACCTGAGCACTTTATACTCTGACACAGAAAACCAGTATATTTTACATCTCAAACCATAGCTAAGTCCGCCCCCGTGTTCAGACATGGGAATCATTTTTATTATTTTAATTATTTAAAACCTCAAAAAACACACAGAGGGAGAACTTCATAGTTTGTACTCCCAAAATATAATAGATTAAGCTACAACTAAAACAGTACAACAGTGCTCTCCATCTACAGTATTGCTTGATCCCATTCCCATACTTTAACGATCCCATCCATCTACTGCATCTCTGGGTGCACGCTCTTACCACACACTTTAAACCTTTTGTAAAATCAAACTGATACTAAACCTTTTTTCATTTCGTTTATCTAGTCTCTTTTAGGCTCAAAATTACCGATTACAACCTCACAAATGTCCTCGAACAGGAAAATTAAAATTTCATTTATGATCTTTATTTCAGTGTTTCCACTCGCCTGACAATAATCTCAATTTTTGCTGCTTTTCATCCACAGAAATAATCATTTTTAAAAATGCATGAAATGAAAAGCTTCATTAAGAGATGTTCATATAATATCATTTCTTTAAGACATATAATGTCTGCACAGACGTAGACCTGCACAGTTGTCATTTGTCCAATACGTAACCACAGGGACTGAATGGGCGGTCTGTGTTAGGGTGTGTCATCTTCGGAAGAGTCGAGCTCCAAAGAAACATTATAATTGTCTGCAATACCTCTCACCATGTCTGGACGAAACAAAGCCCCTTTCTGCACGTCCCTTATCTCCACTATAGCTCCTTATCTCACAAATGGGCCCTATACAGACACACAATCATCACATACATCAATGGCACCGAGGTGGACAAACACGCACAAAGCGCAGATATCACACACGTTAATGGCACTGGACTTGATCTTTTTACTGCTGTCTATTTGCGCTGAGAGACGCGACGCATTAAAAAAAATAGCGGAGAGAGACCCTTTTTCACTGATGAAATGAAAGGCTTGTGTTGGAGCGATCTGTCAGAGCAACCAAAGGTTCAACGGTGGGTCAGACGAGCGGGGGGATTTTTTTTTTCATTGCGTTACTTCTCAAATTACATGAGAAGAATATAAGGAGAGAAATGGAGTGACAATGGATGGCTGAGGCTTTTACACTGAAATACTAATCACATTCAGAAGGAGAAAGGAGACAATGGGATCAGGTTTTCTGTTTGTGAAACTCTGCGCGCACTTTAATTCTGCATAATTATGCAACAGTGGTAAATGGAGCATAACACTAAAAAGCTAATTGCTTAAGGTGATTTTACACAGAGTTCATGGGGAGAGTGAGGTCTGCTGAAAAAGAGGCCGTCGGTACACGAGTATCAGGATCAATCCCTTTTTCTCTCTCCCCGCTTCCTCGGTCTTCAGAGCTCTCTAATTCTCTTCTCATTATTCTGTTACTTTTTACTGCCTTGTTCTCTTCATTGGTTCTCACTCTCTTTCCTGCAGCTCCTGTTTCAAAGAGTCAGTTCAACCACTAACTGAAAATGACCACAGGCGCTGGGAGAGAAAAGGCAGGAACTGTGTGTGGAAGGGGCGGGGGGTCGAGAGAGATGATCAGATCAGTGACAGACATGGAGGGGAGCGAATGAAAAAAAGGCAGCAGACAGACCCAGGGACCCTTTCATCCAATGGAAGTTAGGGTTAAAAAGTCGCAGGCAGCATAAGTGTCAAAGGCAGACTATAGAGGCCATTCTTCTCTTCTGCCGTCTCTTGCCTCACAAAGCTGTGGCGTTAGGCTGAAATATGCTTCATTGCTATAAAGTAAGCCTAAAGAAGTTTCTTTTGTGTGCGGTGAACAATAGCGGTCTGTCAGCATTTCTACCACATCTAAATGAAATCAGAATTTGAAAAATCCTTTTAATAATCATCCGCACAATTGCAGGGCTTCAAATGCTCTAATACTTTCCCTTTATTCATTTTTTAACTGTCGGTGAGGCAGACCCACAGTTTCTCAAAAACAGCAGACAGCGCTATTAAAAGAAACTTTTTTGAAACGGCTTGTTGAGCGCCGTTTTGACTGACTGATGCAGGTTTCAAAACATACAGACACACAGAAACAACCGCATTAGCAATGATTATAAAATGAACGTGCCAAAGCAAAATTTATCACTTGGATGTTGCATAGCAACTGCCACTTGTTTAGCTACTGTTCAAGGACTTTTCTGAGAGTAGAAATAGGACTGAAATCTTGTTTATTAAAAAGAATATGTCTTCCACAGTTCTCCCCTGTGTTATTACGCCCATATATTATCAGAATTATAGCTGAGCTATGAGCCATGTCAGGCTGCGCTTTACATGTTTAGAGCAGCCAGGGGAAATTGTTATGGCACAATGATTTTTAGGTAAAATAACCAATAAAATGATTATTATTCAATCTGCGATACAAAAAGCCATTTTGTTCCAATATGATCTCTAAGAACATTTCACCGCGGCAGTACAACTCAACAACAGAGAAGCCGTACAGGATCTGTAACTACGGCTTCAGAACAGGAAAAATACAGAGGAAATGCTTTCCCACTTTACCTATCACTTCTCACCGTAGGAAATAACTTCTGGATTGCCAAAAATGAAATCTAGCGGGAAATAAAAGATAAGCATGCAGAACACCATGAAAATGAAAACATTTGCCTCATAACTGTTACTCTGGGAAAATAAGTCAAGGTAGGGAAGCGGCATATTTAGAAGTTATAAACAGCTCGCATCGAGATCACAGAGATTACATCTATAAAACCAGAACACCAGAGGGAAGAAATCACAGGACACAGCGAGGAAAAGGAAAAGAAGAAGAGAAAACTAACAGTGAGGGGGGAAAGAAAAAACACAACAAGATCCAGCTTAAAAACAGGGTGGGGTAAGTATGGATGCAGAAAAACAAAATGAGCTAGGATAAGAAAATAACTCAGGCACTGATAGAATGAGACAAAAAGACGATGGACTGCTTGTTTGTTTATGTCCCTTCACTGCACTGACATTATAGTTGATCTCTGCAAACTTTCTGTTCAATGTTTCCTCAAATTTTGTTTCTTGCGGTCTTTTAACCTATTTATTAGAAATCTTTTTAGTCAAAAGGCTTTTTTCTGGTCCTCTTTCTTCACTTACCTTTTTTTTTAACTGCCAGCCCATCATTTCAATCACAATCTCTTATCACAGACTCACAAAGCCTTTGTGAAGAAGGCACAATATAAAACTACATAGTGAGCTAAAGAGATCTCCAGATCACTAAAAAATAATCTCCCTATACCCCCAATAATCCTGTGTGACATTTCAAAGACATTACTTTGTAAAGCTCCAGATTGCCTGCGCAGCAGACACCAGAATCAAATATCAAACGCGGACTTCTCGCACCATTATAAGTATGGATTTTGATGTCAGCGTGTTGAATGGTCACACTCTGTAGCCTCTGGTCAAATGTTGAGTGGGCAGTGAGAGTATAGTGTAAAAGGATATATGATGGAGAAAAGGGGTGCTTGAGTGAGTGTGCAATTCTCAAAAGGAACGGAAAAGAAAAGTAGTGTGCACAACTTCTCTTTTCATGTTTTTCTATATTTTTCTATTTTCTTTTCTGTACACAAGTTATATGACCTGCGAGCAGCTGTTTGTTAGTAAGCAGACTGTATAAAATTTTTTTTCCTGAGTGTTTATAGGGGTGGGGAGAAAAGGTCGATACAGCGTGGTATCACAATATTTTCTGGACACTGGATACACTTAGCTTGACAAAGCTGCCTCTAAATTCAGAGCAAGCTAATGACTTAGCCACATATGTAAAAATAGGACATTGCATCTACAAAAAAACAATAACTGCCCCGTGATTATATTGATTTTATTTTTTCAAATTCTGCAACAAATTGTAACATGAGCTGACTAAACAGTAGCCCACAGATAGAGGGTGTCAACCACTTTTGACTGCAAAACGATTGCACAGGTTACCTAATAGGAGAGCAACCTTTGTGCAGATAGTTGCAGTCTAACCTGGAACGACTGTTTATAAAGGCAGACCGATTGCCAACATGTTGCATAAGTCTGAATGAGTCTTTGTCTGTGAGCACACCTAGCTGCTGGCTGGTTGTATTCTGGTTATATCCGTGAAGAACACGAAGGTTACTGAGTGCAAATATAATGGTTAAATATGAATTTCTGTTTATGTAGACAGCAATAGATATGTGATTTTTAATGATTTATTGCAGGTAATTGCTGTAAAATCACAAACAGACTGCATGTAATTGCCAACTTGACTCCAGTCAATTGCAGACTGACTTTTGATACCATTCATTGACATTGTTAGTGTACTTGGTAGTCTTATTTTCCAGCAACAAAGTAACTGAAGTGAAATATCTTTATCTTGTCCGTCAAAACTGACACTGATGACATATTACTTTGAAGAAATAATCTGCAGCTGAAAAAAGGTTAAGAATGGCAGCATATGTTATTGCAATGCTCAGCATATCACAGAATGTTTAAAATTGCACTAATATCAGAATATCCTATTATGAGCAAAGTATTGTAATAATTGTGTCATGCGGTGTGTGGTAATTCCCACCTCTAGTTAGTGTTAACCTCCAAACTTTTAGACAGCTTCCTTGTTCTGGGGGGTTTCTAGACAACACCCTCATGCTGTACTGTAACAGTTCCCAGCACACAAATGTTTACAGCCTTTCTGTTCATATAGAAAAAAAGACACACATTCTTTTTTTTAACTTACAACAAGGACCTCAGTTGGAAAAAAGTAAAATCAGAAACGACGAGAAGTTGAAGAGAACCTCCCTTGTGAGATTTGCAGACTGTTATTTTCACTGAGATTTGTTCTGTTGTATTTCTCCAATAGGCTGTTGAGTGCTGTAGCAGGGGGATAGTCACGCTAGAGCTGCTTTGTATGAATAACATTTCATGTGCAATAATCTGTGGCTTTCTTGTCACAAAATTACGTACATGCACACGCGCGTGCGCACACACACAGATATACACACACATAGACTAGGAACGGTCTCAACCATGGCTACAATCACACATTACATCTCAGACTCACAAAATGCAAAAGAAAAAATGCAAATGACAAAAAAAAATGTTTCCTTACCACTGGAACAAGCGGACCAAACAAAAATTAATAAGTAATCTGTGTGTAAATGCATCCCATGTACAGACACATCCCTGATGGTTGCAGAAAGTCCACCTCCTCTTAAAAATGTGTGTTGGTTATTGTTACGTGTCTCGCTTGTTTTTGTCAGCATGAGAAACTTTCTCTGATGTCTCCAAAAATGCAGCCTTTGGGCCATGCACCTGCAGGAATCCTTGACCTCATGACTTGGAAGGGAAACATTCCTGCAAATAGGCATACAAGAATGATGCGAAAACTTGAAACTCGCACTGCAATACATTAAGAACAGGAATACTGTGACATGCGAGACATCATGTGCCAGGAGATAGCTGTCTTTTTAAACATTTCTAACCAGAAAAAACAAAGCACTTAAAAAAAAACCACAATCAACTGCAGTGTTCTGGACTGGATCTTGAAGTGACACTTTCAGATATTCTATTTGAAATCTTCTGTCTCTGCACACTTTTTACTTTTTGTCAGTCTGTCAACATTATGAAATTATAGATCACCTTTGATTCCAGAATGAATAAAGAATAAAGAAAACGTTATTGAAGTGAATAAGAAAGAAGGAGAAAGCCACAGACAGAAAGAGAAAGAAACTAAAGCTATAATAAGTTACAATGTGTTGGCAGTGTAACAATCAGAAAACCATTTTATTCAACTCACGCCTAACTGCCTTCCTGTTTCACTGATCCTCTGATTTATACTAACCTATAACTCAAACCACATGATCTGTTCTGAAAGCACCCGAACAGTTAGATGAGCCTAAACATAATGTCCCACGGGCAGTGGTATGTATGGATGTGGACTACTTGTGCAAGCTCACATTTAGCTTCATGGTACCAGTAGTGGTACCGACTAGGCCCTGTAACTGTAGACTCCTAAACTGTGAGGTTTGAATGCTATGGATGAGTGAAAAAAACAGTCGGAAAAGATCTCAATTAGAGTTTAGACAGACTAACAAAAATCAACAAAACAAATAGCATGTTAAAATATACATATTTAACACTTAAAACATAATTTCCCCAACTTAGCAGCTTTCATCGAAGCATGTCAAATTATAGTATTGTCAAATCAATATGTAAAAAGCTGCAAACTGATGTTAAGTTTGAGTTTCCTTGTCCTCGTGGCAAATGTTGATGAGCAGCTTTCCACATAGTAAGTAATGAAATATGTAAAAATGAAAATACATAACCATTTTCAAAATTCAATTAAAAACTTCATCACAGTCATTTGGTGTCAGCTCCCCTGCATCCGAATGAAAAATGAAATTTCTCACTCGCACTTGTCAACAGCAGACCGAACAGGCTGTCAAAGTGTCATTTCCCACTCACCGGGGTAACTATATACACAAAGGATTAGTTTCGGAAAATGATAAATGAAAAATCAGAACAGATAAATACAAAAACATGTCACTGTGGAGCTTTAACTTAATTAAGAGCACTTAAGAGTCCTGATCGCTCTCGGTGAGACAGCTCAACTGTGCATGTGTTAATCTGTGTGTCTGCATGTGCACAGCAGTGACTTTCCCCTACTCCAATTAACAGTCATAGCAGGAAAAAAGGTAATTACAAAGCTAAGTGGGAGACTTGAAGTCATGCTGGGACACATAACCTAGGCGCACACGTTTAGGCAAATAAGCACGCACACTGAATCAAAATACAGAGACATGAGGGCTTGTCAGTTCATCAGCCCGCACAAAAGGAGGGACAAAACACAGATACACTGTGACAATTCAATCACATTTAAACTGTGCTGCAAGGAAATACTCTAGGATAAGTAATAGATACTTTTTTTATTCAGCAAGATGATCCAGCGCAAACCACGTAATTAAATGTAATGCATGCGAGGATAAACTACAGGGGCAATAATATAGAAGTAAACACTAGGAGTAAAGAGACGAGAGACACTGAGAAATAAGGCTGGAGGAGGTGAAAAAAGGATGAGATTGCAGCAAAAAAACTGTAATCTATTATGAGTGCGACATTATAGAGATTATAGAGGTGACATTGTATTTTTCTAACCAGAACAAGATACTAACTACCTGGTTAACTTGTCCATGCAGCTTGTCAGGCCTCAGCAAAATCCCGCCACAGATACAGAAACAAACAGTGTGTTACATAACGATAAACTCATGATCAGGTTTTGCAACTTTACCGCCATGTAGGGTGATACAGATGTGCTCTGTTGCATTTTTTAAATTGAGTTTTTTTTCACTTTTTCTTTTCTTTTGACGCCAATGAATGCTAAACATCCCAGTAAACTGGCGCCGCATGTGTTTCTGTGAGTGTAGGTGTGAGCAGAATCCTGGAAGACAAGACAAACTGCCTAAACTCAGAGGGTGTATGCATGTCGAGACTTGCCCGGAATCATGCTGAAACTGGTGGTTGATTAGCAATCTGCTGAGGACGAATCTACACACTTTAGAAACTACTAAGGAGCAGAATTAATAGTTGAAAGTGAAGCGTTCTTGATATCGCTCATTGTGATCAAATGTTTCCCTTTGTAACCGGGTTACATGACTGATGAACCGATAAGGGCGTCCATAATGTTTCCCATGAGCCCTATAAAGTCTTCCATCCACACATATGGAGCTATTTACATGGAACAGGTGGTGGAACAGTGAAGACTGCAGAGTCTGACGTACACGCACACAAGCCCACACGTGCATCCATACACATGCACTCTGCGTTGTTATCACTGCTATCAGTTAATTTATGGCCTTAGATCAAACATCAGGAAAGGATGCACCTGACACTCAACCACATATCATCGAGAAAAAAAAGAAGAAGCGGGGAGAGACAAACAGCTGTCTTGTTATTTAGCGTTCTGTCATCGCTGCAGATTGTGCAACAAACAAAAAGAGACGACGACCCGTCTCACAAGCACATACCACAGAATGTCACCGCACGGTGCAGGTGCAATTGTGAAATTAGATAGAAGAGTCGCAGAAGACTCACAGCTGTTGGTTTATGACTTACTGTCATAACCATAACTGTCATTCAGCACAACTCATTTCTGTTTATGGGCTCTTCACCCTGTCAAAGACTCTGTGCTGTATACTGTTTTTTTGATGCATTTCTTTATTTCCTGGCTCTCTCTCAGTGAGTCAAGATCCCTTTTTTATCCCATCTGAACTGGAAATAAATGAACAGGCAAACAGAAATGCACAGTTCATGGATGGTTGGATGGATACATCAGTAAACGTATGCATGGATGAACATCTTGATCTTGTCATTCTTAACAAACTTGAACTTTCTTTCTTTTTTCCTTTCTTCACCTCTATCTCCATATTACTTTAACACTTTTAAAATCAATCAAACCAAAAAGTTCAAAAAAAAAAAAAGGACATGACATGAATGCAAATTTCAGTGTTATTTTTTGCTCTTATTTACGCCACTCTGGAGCTGCTGCTGCCACAGGAATGACAACCCTTGTTGGGATTCTGTCGCATCAAGCCGGCACATTTGAATGCTAAACCCATTAGCCAAGCATCACTCACAGTCAGAGCTGGCGATGATAAATAACCCAACCAGAGAAATCTGATTAGGAGAGACGAAGGCATGGGGATCTGAGGGAATGAGTAACAGCAATGTCGCCGTTATCGGGCCTCAGTCAGATTGGAAATCACACACCGAGAAAACATGAAATGCTCGTCTGCAGTGGGTCGTGTCGGCTGTTTTTCTAAACCACGGATTGGGACCCAAAATTGGGTATTTGGTGGGCTGCAATTAAATGAAAGCTGAACTTTGTGTGCATGCTTTTAAGCTCTGCCACAGCAAAGTCAGCACAACAAACAGGCTTGTAAATATATATATATATATATACAGTGTACATAAACCAAGAATCGAGCTGTGGTTGACTGCATTCGCATTCACCTAGCAGTCAACCACACAGAGATAAACACTCAGGTATGCTTCTCTGTTTGTGAAGCAATGCCTCCGTTTATTATTTTTATCTTGTTGTGGGCTATAATTAATAATACTAGACAGTGGTGGTCTGTTATCTAAAACAAAATGAAAAACGGTTTGTTGAGGTCTGAGACAAAAAAATTAAGAGCATGAGGACGTATTAAACAGAGAGCTCAAGACAAATTTCATACGCAATTCTGGGATGGCAGATAACGATCTAATATTTCAAAAACACAGAAAGCATTCACTGCACATTTAAAGATTTCCATGAGCTGAACCTGACCTTGGAAGATTATTTGGTGCCAATGGGGATGTGTTAATATATGAAGCACCAAGCTGCTGTTTTAGCTAACATTTACATGCTGATACATTGTTGTCATCAAAGTAACTTTGCTATTTGTGTACTAGAGTTGTGCATTACTGAGTTTACAAAAATCTGCATGGGGTATTATGCTTTCACAGGTGTTGATCAAAATATCTCTTTACCTCAGTGGCCCTGTTGAAATAATCCTCACTGACCCATGTGAATGCCACTTTGTCAAGTCTCAATAATCTATCGTTAATTCCCCGTGCCAAGCTGTCAATGTCAACAAACATTTAGCTGTCATTACTGGTAGTATTTAGGTTTAAATGTTTGAAAGTTTTGCTCTGAACTAGACAACGTGTCCATGTTTGTAATGTCGGTGCATGTCTAACACAGGTATTGGATGAATAATACAACAAGTTATTTTGTTAATGCACTGACAGACTGCCCAATAAGTGTACTGCAGCTTTTTTTATGTCTTGTTTGCTTGTATGCACTAATTAGCACATCTATGCATCTTTGCAATTTAACCATACAGTACATTTACACACCTTGCTAACCAGGCTTGTTAGCGTTACTGAGTGATTGTACTCTGTTGCAGACATGAACAGCTGGAGACACCTCTGCTAAGTATTCATTCCTGTTTGACTTCTCTTGAGGTCTGCCTGAAGGGCAGATAGTTGATGCATAATAATGTGCCGTCTCAGAGGACGAGTCTGCACAGTCAAAACATCAACACGGACATTCAGTCAGAGCCTTGCGCTCACCATCCGATGACAAAATGTACATCACTCTCAGTCAAAGAAAAACACTTGTGTCAGCACGCCATCCTCTCACTCAAACATGGTCGCTTCTGGCTCAAAAAACTATAAATATAGACTATTTGCCAAGAGTACACGATCCTGTAGCCATAAGTGCGCGATCACTATAAACACTAACACTAAATGAAAATTGTCCATGGTTCATGGTTCAGGACAGTAAGCTTTGGTTTTATTAACAATGTCCATCACTCAGACATCCATGTTTCAGGAAGCAGGTGGTAATGCACCAAGCAGGATTACTCAGTAGGCAGGTTAGCAAGGACTTCTCTGTACATTTGAGCATTCTTAGCTATAATCAATACTTTTAGTGGATTCACGCATGACACCCTGATCTGTTTGACTGCCAAGCATACCCACTCTCTGATTCTGCAGATGCACACATGCCTGGACTTCCTTTCCCAATGATTTGGATCCAGAGTGAAAAAAAACATGGAGCTCATTAAAGAGGGTTCACTTACAGTGCAGAAGCTAAAAATAAATCATCAAAACTGCTTGATCCAGTAGTTTAACACAGAAAAACAGCAAAAAACGAAAGCTAAGTTAAATAACTGAATCACTGTGCTGATACATATTTAGCTGCATTTCTACTACTACTATAACAATTAGAAGCCTACTAGGACATTTTTATGTAATTTGTTTAGGGGTGCACATGGAAAAACTTCATTTTTTTTTCTTTTTGGAAGATAAGCATCTCCAAGCACTGCTGCACTAAAAAGGTCAGCGTAGAATTGCACGCAACATTTTAATGAGACAATTGGTTGAAATTCATTAACCTAGTTACACGAGTCAGATATATACATTTATATTGTAATAATATTCTTTAAGGTCAAGCTGAATTTAATGAAGTAATTGAGTACAAGGCAATTCTGTATAGATAAAAAGGGGTTTTGCGTTCCCAAGTTTTAACTGAATTACAAAAATCAAACCATTTGTCCTGGTTAATTATTAAGAGCAAATTCAATTTACCCTCACCACTTCACTGAAAAGCCCATATACCTCCTATGCAGAGCCACTTACAGATTGCATAAGCATTCCTGCTGACAAACAATTAAACAAGCACTAATGCACGCACACACATTGATTGACCTTTCCTACTGAGTGTTATTAATACACGCAGGTCATATTAGGAAAGGTTAACGAGCAATAAGGCCAGCAGCACTCACGTGGAATATAAACAAGAAGAAGGCGTAGGAGCTCATGTGGATTTCAGTACCTGGGCAAGATATTTTCAATAAAGTAATCACAATAAGCAAATAACAAATACACAAAAAGCCATAAACTTGGTGAGAAAAAAAATAAGTGACAACGGCAAGGATTAGAGATGAGTTTCGTGCAACTCCTGGAGTGTACGGGCGTTTGCGGTTTATTCACAATCAGTCTAATTTACTTGATATAAAATGGGGCAATTGTAAACGTTTAAATAACATAACGACTTTCATCAGTTGTGTCACAGCCCTTCCAAAATGCTGACTTTGTTTGTTACCCAGACAAATTAGTGGGCCGGGCTACAATCAGAGACTTCCTGTCCCATAGTGCCTTTCACTTTTACCTCACAAAGTTGCCGCCTAGAAGATATTTAAAGCCAAGTAGTCAACAACTGAAAATGCATTTTGAAGAAATCATACAGCTTTTAATATGCTTTCTATTAACCAGACAAGTTGTAAAAATGTTGACGATGAATGCGTAACAATGTATTTGATTTACAGCTTTTGCTGCTACAGCATTGTTAGTTTTAATGGTTACGTTTAGGCACTCACAGATCTTGGTTGATGCGAGTAGCGTTCAGGCTTAGTACTGAATCCTGCAGTGACTTGATTGCCAATATTACCAGTAATCACTGATCTTTCACCTGTCATCCACTCCATCCACCTCCAGTTAAATCTGCTGCATTTCAATGGCATTCATTCTTTGCAAAAACCTGGACCAAATCAAGCCAGGTTGTGACAGTTAAATGGTAAAGTTACTTAAGTTAAATGAGTTCCTCTTTAATGCTTACCAGACTGAACAAGCCAAGGCTATAGAGGGGATAGTTAACTATATCCTTAGTTTAAGATTGCTAAATGTTCAAACTTTACAAAAATAAACTGGATGATACTATCATGATCTTGTAGAACGAACATTCACTCTTTTCTTAACAAGACGACCAGATCAAAAGATCCATGCAAAAGTTGATGGCTACCATATGTATCAATTAGGAAAGTCCCACACAGAGGAAAGGCATGTGGTTGCACAGAAAATATACAACGCAATATGCATCACAAATGATCTGAAGCTGATCTCTTTCTTTCATGCATGTCCAAAGAATGTCCCGGGCATTCATCTGAAATGAGCTGAAATATATCTCGTCCTCCTTCCCACATCACAGAGCTTGCGTGCACGAGTCGGTGCTTTAATAGCTTTGAAACGACTTAAAACACGTGAAGTCACAATAATAAATGTAAGTCACAAATGACTTGGAACATCCTCTCTCACTCTGTCTCTATTTCGCTCTCTCGCTCTTTAAGTGGGTCAGTGTGATGATGGTGTCAGTGTCTGGACTCAGCAGCAGCATATTTGCATCAGTCATCCTAACTAGACCGTGAAGAGAAGGATTTCCCTGCTCAGCTGTGCCAGTGAGTCAGTGAAATATACCCCTTATAAAACCCTGCTGGATGGAAAAGAAGCCTGAGGATAACTTGGATCCATTTAATGGGCTGAACTTCAGGCTCTTTGCTTTTGGCTATGCAGATACATTGTAAGTGGGAAGTAACATTGCATGAGAGTGATACCTCACATAATGCTTCAAAGACCCTGTAGAGATCATTATATGACTTCTGAAGCACAAATACATATACTGTGCAGAAACACACCATGTAATGCATTACTATCTTTTTGCTAAATGTTTGAAAGAACTCACTGGGTTTCGTTACCATATTTGCAACTTTGGCTTTCATTTTATCTTTGTCTCAGTATTTAAAGGAATGTGGGTTTCTTAAAAAAATGTAAATGTCATAGCATGAAATGAAGAGCGGCAGGGAAAACATTCCGGGTTGTGAGCTGCATCAACACTTGTGATATTATACGCTTAATTCTGCTGAGACACCAAGACAGGCCTCTTGTGTGCTTTAAGGCTGGATAAAAACTTGGTGGTGCAGTCAGTGCTTTGCAACCAAATTCAACCTCTAATTAGGCCCGCTCATGCAAATTTAGGAGAATGTGGCGGTGGAAAAAAAATAAAAAATTCAACAGCCTTGGGACAACCCTAAACTTGAAATTTTGGCTGTGATGGCAACTTTGGAGCTTAATTATCTGAATAGGCAGGCTTGCTGGGTATTGTCAAAAATAGCTTTGGATACTATTAAAAATTTGTGATGAGGCTGAACGATGGTTAATTAAAGTCACAGTGAGAAGTGAGCATAATGCATGCTGCATGTTAAGATACAAGCACCCAACTTGGTTCTTTGTCTCACCTTTCTGACAACAAAGTCCATCATGAATAAAACAAGTCTGAACGTTCTTCCAAATTGGCTTGAAATTTTGTGCAACTAGTAAAATTTATGTGAGTGTGTATTTTGTGTGTGGTTTATTTTTTTGTTTTGTTTTTTTCCCCTATTTCTTATCTATGCAAGATATCCGCTATGGATGTCACTATAACCAATTCCAGAACCAATACAGTACCTTTCAATACCAAAATTTTAAAGAAGCTAGCATATAGTATAGCATAATTGAATACTAACTGATACTAAAAATTACTTTTAGTATGACTAATCATTTGAAACAGCATTGTTTCCAGCAGCTGGCTCGCAATGTGACAGAACACTCCTGAAGACAGGCAGGCATAAAGCCCTTCTCTTCACCAGCACCTGACACATGAACAGCAGCGCAGCAAACTTAGCATAGCATCTTAGGCTACGTTCACACTGAAGGTCTTAATGCTCAATTCAGATTTTTTGATCAAATCCGATTTTTTTGTGTGGTTGTTCACACTACAAATAAAATGTGACAGCAAACGCGCCCTAGTGTGAACCGTTCACGGCCCTCAAAGCGGCCTGCATGTGCAAAAGAAGACGTCACACACAACGCGCTCTGTTTAGACCCAGACCAAACAGTATTGTTTGACTGATGGCCCTTAATATAAAGACTTGTTTCGAACTTTACGTTTCCCAATTTTGCTTTAAGTTATAAAGTTATTTTGTTATTTAAATATGGTCTAATAATTATCCTTATCCGATTATTAAGTGATGACGTGATGAATCCTACTTCTGGGCCTAAAGTAGTCTGCATTTAATATGGCTTTTGTGTTGTTAACATGTTTAATGCTTTGTATTTTCTTCTATTTAATCTCAAAAAGCTCCTAAAAAAAGTCAGTGATCACCGTTGACCTCCCTCAGCTTTTATTACCGCTAATCATTTATTTAAGCTCAGTTTTTAAAACCTTACGATGTAACTACAGCACAGCCCATGCAGCAGTATATGAATGACTAACCTCGTATTGTGGATGGATTATCTCAGTTGTTCTCCTGGCTGAAGTTTGGTCCTTTTACAGCATCCTGCCATGCGATTACATTTGTTCCTGACCACCGAGAACACTCACGTTAACTTTTATCGAGTGGGAAAAAAAGTTAGCTTGTTTATATTATGCTAACATAGCTGTGTTGCTAGCGGTCACGTAGCACATCATTATATACCAGCTAGCCAAACTTCAGTAACCCCACAAACGTCACTGCTGTTTAGTTTTCTGTCTTCATTTATGTTGGAAGTGATAAGAAAGCTGTACGTTTTAATTTGTTTCCAAAACCCCGCAGTCAGGACATGCTATATTGTATTTACATGGAAGCTAGTGAGCTAACTTCTAATTCCGTTAAATGTCATAAATTCCGTTTTCATGGATGCCTGGATGTTAAACTCAGTTGTTACACCTGGTAGAGCAGAACGCTGATAATTTTATTAAAGATGAAAGACTAAAGACAGTGTTTTAACTCTCAGTAATGCCACAGTGATCATTTGATATATGGACCTGCAGCAGAGTTTAGGCCCAGACATGGCTAGTGACGTCAGACTGAACGATCGGATTGCTGTTAGAGGAGCGGTGCCTCAAAGGATAGTTGCAGATTATACAGATTATTATAAAAATAAAATGTTCACATTTCTCCAACGTTGTCTTCCCAACAGTTTCGCTAACATCTACAATGGAAGGCCAGGAAGCGTTCACGATGTCTTCTTGGGCGCTTCTCCGCCACTGATAATTGGCGTCTGTCTTGTGTCAGTGACGCAAAAGACAGATTTAATTTAATAGATTTAAAAAGACAGATTCAAGGGGCGATCGTGGCTCAAGAGTCGGCAGTTCGTCCTGTAATCGGAAGGTTGCCGGTTCGAGCCCCAGCTTGGATAGCCTCGGTCGTTGTGTCCTTGGGCAAGACACTTCACCTACCGCCTACTGGTGATGGCCAGAGGGGCCGTTGGCGCGATATGGCAGTTTTGCTTCTGTCAGTCTGCCCCAGGCCAGCTGTGGCTACAACTGTAGCTTGCCTCCACCAGTGTGTGAATGTGAGAGTGAATGAATAGTGGAATTGTAAAGCGTTTTGAGGTTCTCGAAATGCAATCCATTATTATTATTAATGTGACATGACCATTCAAACAGCAGTCGCTTTCTAAAATATCAGATATGTATCGGATTCAGTACCACATACGAAAGTGACTTAGGTCGGATTTGTGCTGTTCACACTGTCATACCATGATCGGATATGGGTTGTATAGGGTCAAAAAAGTGCGCTTTCGCCTGCAGTGTGAACGTAACCTTAATGACTCACACCCCAGTCTTTATGAGGTGTTTTGTTAGGTCAATAAAGCTTCCGGTTCAACAACACTTAAGAAAACACTTAATTAAACACTTAATATAAATACATACCTGGTCAGAACATTTTAGCATTAGGTGTTCAGCTTTTACCCTTATTAGCTATATGTTAAGTCACAATTAAGGTAGCAGCTATTAGCAAACATTATCAGTCCTGCTTGTCTGTAATGTTAACAAGCTTCCAGTTTTATTTGCACACCACTAAAAATATGGTGCCAAGTCACCAGAAGCACAGAAATTAAACAGGGTTATAGTTGAATTCTTTTGCACCAACCAGTATTGTTGTAGTCTTTTTTGTTTTTTTAATAAACCTCACAATTGTGTCATTTTTTCTCTCATGGCATCTAAATTACCGTAATTGTCGGGCTATAAGCCGCTACTTTTTCCACAAGCTTTGAACCCTGCGGCTTTTAGTCAGGTGCGGCTTTTCTATGGATTGTCCATGATTTTTGTCATATCGTAAGACGATTTGTTTTGTTTGTTCCGCTGTTGTACGGCACTACGTTGTCTGGCGGAAGGGCATGTGATCAGACACACAGTATCGGGGTTCAAGAGTGGTATGTTGGTCACAACATACCACTCTACTTTGAACAAACTTCAAAGTAGCGCTACGCGTTCAGCGGGAGGCGTGGATGACGAGCGGCGATAAACTTGCGAAAAGCAAGTTATGCTCAACTCCACCGGTGGAATCTGACAGCGTGGAAAAGTGTGAAAACATCCATGATCACCAACGGATTTCGAAGGGCTGGACTGCTGCATGATGGAGAGGAGGACACCGCTACAGCACTTCTGAGGGTGTTCGACTCTGACACTGACAACGAGGATTTGTTTGGTTTTGAAAGTGACAACGAAGGAAAGAAGCTGAGAGTGGATGACGAAGCCATCCTGAGCCTGTTCGTATCCGACACTGGAGAAGAGGACTTTGGTGGTTTTAGTGCGCAGGAAGAAGAGAAAGATGGTGGTGAATGACTGACTTTTCTTCTTGTTAAAGCCGTGTCACTGCACCTGAGCCTAAAAGGTAGTCCGAATCTATTTTTCTGGTGTGCTGTAGGTTATTGTTATGTACTACATTTGTTACTCATTTATGAAGCACAGTACATGTTTCGTACTTGTAATTACCGCTACTTGTACATATACCTAAAAAGTTATGCAAATATGTACCCATAACTTGTTTTTCAAAATATTAATAAAAGGGGTGTGTCTCCAAACAGCCATCTCTTTCCTGACAATTCCCTTTGTGCATATTCTCTAACATATGATAAGTCAACATTGAATCACCTGCGGCTTTTAGTCAGGTGCGGCTAATGTATGTACAAAACAGGATTTTCCCCTGATTTTAGCTTGTGCGGCTAATATTCAGGTGCGCTTTGTAGTCCGGGAAATACGGTAGTATCTATGACATTTTCCTGGATATTGGTATCGAGTTTTAAATTCCAGTATCACAACAACCACAGGATCCAGCACACCTGTCTCACTTTGAAGCCTTTCGTAACTTCCCCAAGTTTTCAGATGATGTCTTTTTTGGTTTTGGTTTGTGTTTTTTTACCCGGACTTTGGTCAGCTGCTAGTCAGTCGCCTGGGCCTTGATCTCAAAAGTTTCTCTCGGGTAAACTTTTAAGTAGAAAAGACCCCTGTTGCTACTTTAAACTCTTCATCTCCTCTTTCGCCTCCTCCTCACTGCTCCGAAGTGCTTTGTTGATAAACCCACTTTAGGGCTCACCAGTCTTGTCAGAAGATCTTGCCGTTTGTTGTGTTATGGACAAACCGGCATTTTTGTGTGCATGCGTCCACATAGAAAAACGACTGTGAAAAACTGTACCTAACAGATTAGTTAAAAGAGCACACCCCAGCCCTACAAACATAAATACAAGCTCTAGGGATTTTCTAATCTGGACTTAAGCTGATGTTATCAGTAGATACACTACACTCACACTAAAAATGCATGCTGTTCTGTCATTATCAGAGCAGGAAGCCACTCTTCTCTTCAGATTCTACTTGGTGCTCCAAACAAACTGAGAAATACTGAGCGGTCTGACTCACCAACACACAGACATATACATGTAACACTAGCTAGATCATTGGTACCACTAGCTGCTCAGAAAGGACAGTTCTTCTGCCAAGGCAACATGCATTTGGCAAACTCTGTGAGAGGCTGCCATGCAGTCTCCTGCTCACTTAGCACTTCACACACAGTCTGTCGTACTTTGTGTTACTCACTCAGCAAAAGCTTGAAGCATACATGAGCGTTTTGTGTGACAGCAGAAAAAAAAATTCGGCCCTGGATAACCAGAAAACAAAGAAATGAAACAGAAAAAAGTTTGGTGCCTTTGGTGGTAGAAGCCCAGCTCTTCCGTGAGCTCAGAGTGAAATCATAAGAAAAGAGACTTCATTGAGTTTGTTAACTGTCAAACAAACCCACTAGCTGTGGATATTTTACTCCGTCTTGCAGAGAAGTTAAAGTGGGTTCTGTAGTTCATGTTTAGAATAGTTTTTAATTTGAAGGAAAAATGTTGACATGACAAACAAAGACCAAAGTCACAGGTGCTCCTACATATGCTCAAACATCCTTTACTTCTTTTCTTTCCTGCTTCCATGATGACTGCGTTGACGCTAACATACCCCTCACCCAGTTTCATCCACACATATGCAGAGACACATCAGGCATCAGTTTACCTGGCACGCATGCAAAGAAAGACAGATACTGCCTGACTACCTCTCTGCCCCATGCAAACACAGAGGCACACATAACAGCCACCTTACATATGAAAGTAGCACCTGACACAAGCCAACTGGAATCGACCAGAACTGAGAATGTTACTTTGGTGCCTGCAGCAAAGACACTGTATACTATGTGTGTGTGTGTGTGTGTGTGTGTGTGTGTGTGTGTGTGTGTGTGTGTGTGTGTGTGTGTGTGTGTGTCAGAGTCTGACAATATGAGAAAAACCTTGAGGATGAATTTGAGGAAAAAACAAAAAGAGTGTACCAACTTAGGATAATCTTTAACTTTTGTCCCAAAATCTGGCCTCTATCTTTTATAGACACACACAAACACACACTATCAGAGCTCCTACACGGGACTGCCAGCAGTTAAGGCCAAAACACACATGTATGCACGCCTGCACACACAAGCAAAATACACAAAGTGTATGTGGCATCAATTTCACTGCAGCACCTCACAGCCTGCCAGAGCCTCTCCCAGGCTTGATGTCTGCATCTGCTTGTGTTTTTCAGTTCATCTATAGGTGGACGTATGTATGCACATGGAGATCTGCGTCAGTGCATTACAACTGCATCTAGTTTGGTTTAGGGGAAATTACACATTCTGGTTATTTTCCCTCTCTACATCAACACAGTGGATTACTTTACAGTCAGTGATGGGCCTAAAGTCTACAACTCATGGACATCAACAAATGCTAAGATGCTATTTGAGGCCATCACTGAAGCTTCTTCTTTGTGGGTCTTTCTGCATTCAGTTTGTGCTTCAGTAACTGCAAAGCACGCACTTATGGGTTGAGATCAGGTGACTGGCTTGGCCATGTAAGAATACTGCATTTCTTTGCTTTGAGAAACCCTTGGGTTGATTTTGTAGTGTGCTTTAGGTGCTGTTCCACTTCCACTGTGAAGTGTCAGCTCAGTTTTGCAGCATTTCGTTGAATCTGAGCAGAGAATATAGCCCTCTACACTTCACAATTCAACCTGCTGTTTCTATCAGCAGTCACATCAACACTAAACATCAGAGATCTGGTTCAGCCGGGAGTCATACACCCCCGTGCCATAATACTGCCTCTCCAATGTTTGACTGTTAATGTGATATGCTCACATGAGCGGTTCCTTTCCTTCTCTTTACTTTTCCCATCATTCTGGCACATGCTAATCTTGGTTTCATCTGTCCAAAAAAAAAATTCAGAAGTATGCAGACTCTTTTAAATGTTCTCTGTCAAATTTTAATCTGGCCTTTCTGTTCTTCAGTGTTTCCATTGAGTTGCAGCCCTCTGTATTTACATTCATGAGGGCGTCTCTTGGTCGTTGACCTCGACAGTGAAACGCTCACTTCTTCAAGGATGTTCTTGAACTGGCATGATTTTATTAGACAGATTTTTCTTAACCAAGGAAATACATGCATTTCCACACACATATATGAAGAAGTAACGATAGCTATCACTATTATTAACAATTAACTACTCTTGTGCTTTTCACAGATTTGCAGCAACTCCACATTCCATGCTGTTGAGTGCTTAAAGATTAGTTTCATGCTTGTTTTCATCTTCTTATCCATCTCTACTCCGTGTCTATAAAATGATTGAAAGTGCATTCAGTGCATTCACATTTTATTCTGGGTTGCAAAGCAAATAAAGTGAAGTGTTCTTTAGCAAAGTCTTTGATTTGAAAGAAGAAAACGTTCACATGATAAACGAACACCAAACTCATAGGTGCCCTTACATATGCTCAAACATCCTTTACTTCCTTTCTTTCCTGCTTCCTGATGACTGGGTTGGTTCATTGAAGGAAGTCTGCTGAAATACTTGAGTTGTAGTAAAAATAAATATTTGCATTATTGTTACAAAGAATGGATTGACTCTCAATGGAAATGCATGTGCAGTAGTGTACTGAATGTCACTTAAAATGTAATAAGAAAAGTGTGCCGTACATGTACACTATTCTCTCATTATATTCACACTGAGATCAAACTGAATAATCCAAAGCCAGCCTAAACGCCCTATGTTACCTTTCAAGTCAAAGTGGAATCAATACTTAATATATATGGAAACACATACATAAAAGCTATTAGTGTCCCCTGATGTGATCAGTGAAGTGAAGTCTCAGGGAACCCTTCTGACCTGCACCAATGCCAAACAGGACTCGTGCTATACAGCCCTGAGGCAGTGTTTAGGTGTGCAAATGGGTGGCTGAAAAAAATAGTTGCTTATGTGTTTATGTGTGCATGTAGTTTGTCTTTTCATTTGTGTGAATATGCATGCGTTTCTATGTACATGTATGCGTGTGTTGCTTGCACTAGAAGCAGCATAACCTGAGGCTGTGACAGACGGACTCTAAACCATGTTACCAACACACCCCAGTGCCTCACTTAATAGTGCATGAGATAAGAACATTTGGACGTCAAAACAACCCCGCTACCCCTTTTCTCTATGGGAAATTAAGCTTTATGGAGCCCTAGTTTAAGACAATGGCTCCAGTGGTTTGGAAATTCCTTGTCACTAATTGAGAGATATCCTAATGTGTTGAATAGGAAAGGTAATCTAAATATAGACACACACACAGAATTTCAACAGCACAGAATATGGATGGGATCTTACACAAATGTACATGTCGTATGTATACACACATGACGAGCCCTGCAAAACACAGATGGGAACTGGCATAGATTTCAGTTCAATTCATTTCAGTTTAATTTTATTTATAAAAACACAAAAACAAACTCCATCAAATCAAAATTGACTGAGTGCAAAATATTAGCTGTACCTGCTAGAGGCCAGTTAGCGCCATAAATGTTGTGAAGATGGTGAGCAAATATTTTATTCTCGGCAGATAAAATAATTTGTACAGATCCAGGTCAAAGCCAACTCGTGAAACCTGTTTTTTCTGTACTTGGTATTATGCAGGTAGCCTAAAATACATGAAAAGTAATGTGAACTCGCTAAAAAAGGAATAAGTCACCATCTTTCCCATGCAGGTCAGAGGTAATCTAAGGAGGGAAACTCCTCAAGAAGTGAGCTCTCACAGTGATTGAATGAACACATGTGACGGAGGAGGACAGTGACTCAGTCATCAAAAGAGAGAAGGAGCAAACCAGTGCAAAATGAAGGGGTGCTCAACGGGCTATGTTAACATGGAGAACTACAATGGTTGAGAAAAAAATATGGAAATAGAGTTAAGTAGAGAGCAAAAAAAAGCCATTAGAGCTAAGAAGGCATTTGAGCACAAGACAAAGAGAGTTAGAGAGTGGGAGGTAGAGGCCAACAGACAGACACAGCTAGAAACAGAGGCAGAGCTATAGAAACAGACAGTCATGCAGCCAGCCAGAGAGGCAGCCAGAGATTAAGAAAAGCGAGAGTAAGACAGACATGCATCTCAACTGTGACAGGCACCGGCACAAGGAAACTTAAAAAAGCAAATTCTGAAAGACAGCAATGCAGACAAGAGACTGAGGGAGGAAAAAAAAGAAAGCAGAGAGACAAAAAAGAAGAAAAAGTCAAAGCGTAACTAAAGGAGGAAGAGGGAAAGTGACAGAGGAGGTAGTGCAAGTGTGGTGTGTGAGAGAGGCCAAGATGATGAGGCAGACATGCACACAGACTGATGGAGAGTGCATAACTCAGTGGGGACTCTAATATTTTTGTCCAAGGGCACAGTCCAGCATAAAAAAAAATACTCGACATGACAAGGACAGCTTGTCTTTGCTCTACACAACCAAAATTACCAGCCATTCATACTGTGAAAAGAAACTGTGCCAAATAAAAAACTTTGTAAGACTGATGATCTTTGCAAGGTCATCACAAAGGGGTGACAACCTTGCATTTTGGGGTCCCAGAATGCACTTAATGTAATGATGCCACTTTGTGTTGTATTCTCATCAAATGAGAAATGAGATGCTTTTGACTTTCACAAAGCCTGAAGTGATATTTTTAGACTCCGTGCGAGCTGCAGGGACAGGTGAATCAGCACAGAGTGACAGTACATTACCAGTCTAGCCGCACTGAGACGAGAATAATACAAAACCATGTCTAAAAGTCTAGAGCTGCACTTTCAAGTGAATGCAAAACGGTACCTAAAGTTTTGAGGAGGGATGTTAACATTTGTGGCTGGCAAAGCCGTCATGATCAGATTTGCATTTCTCTCTAGCATCATTCCTGTCAGTGTGCAGCTGAGTGAACTGGCAGTGAACTGAAGAGGAGGCTGGCGCAGTCCTCCCACTGTCTATTGTGGCAAGACAGCACTTCAGTGTGAGTCTGTGTGTGATGGAGAAAATCTGAAAAATGAAGTCAGAGGTAAAAATTATATATATATATTTAAAAATACAGACTCAGACATGCAGTGTAGGCAACAGGGAAAAGAAAGATGGAATAAATTACAAGGGAGGGCAAACAGATACAAGAAAGTGAGAAATCAAATGAAGGAAATGAAGTGAAATAGATAAGAATGGACGAAAGAAAGAAAAAACACCTTCTGTCTGTGTGCTTTCATCCTGAACATCCTGTCCCTGGATCACTGTGTCAGCAGTTCTCATTACTATACATGCTGAGGACATCAGAGAGCTTACCAAGTAGCCGGTAAAGCATCCTCTGTCTGCGTGCGTTCAAGTAACAACAGACGGCAAACATAAACAGCGGGAGAAAGAGATTCTCACAAATGAGCATGGAATCACTGAGGCGCTTGAAACACCTTGACACTCACACATATGTCTGTTTTCTAAGCGTCCTAAATTAGGCACATGGATTAAATTTGTACGTGCAGGAAGATTTAGTTGATTCTGGATTGAATTTTAGGCAGAACAAGTCCAGTCAGTTTCATCTAGTCTGCCCGAAGTGCTGAAATAAAGCTAGGCAATTTGTAATAAAAGTAAATGAGTCATATTAATGGGCAATTAAGCTGCATGTGAGCATTCTTAATGCCCACTAAACCAATTAAAGTGTACAAGGAGGTACCTCAGTTTGGAAAAAGAGTGAATTAATATTTAACAAGTTATCAGCCTGAACACCAGAAAAGAAACGTAGTGTAGTAGCTGTACTAGGTAGCCAGGTTCTGAGGAGTAAATTAGTTCCACTCCTTATAATTAAGACAATAGTAAATGATTCCTATTTCCACAACAGGCTCGCTGGCAAAAAGTAAGTACATTTATTTATTTAGCGCCTTTTGAAATCACAAAGTGCTTCACACCAAACAAAACCAACAATGGCAAAAAAAAAAATTTTTAATGAAATAAAACAATAAAATGAAATGAAATTCTACCCAAATGCCAATTTTAAAAGATGAGTCTTCAGCTGCTTGTTGAATGAGTCCACTGAGCCCACTGATCATAGGCTTCTAAAAAGTGGGGCACAGATTACGGAGCCACTGATGAGTCTAGCCCGTGACAGATATCTGATAGCTTGTTTGTCAAAGTGTGCCGAGTAACTGCCTAATGTATAAATAAAGGTATGACTCATTCTTAATCAGCTCATTTCTCAGGTGACCTTGTCTGAAAAGAAATTTGCCTCCAAATGTGATTTCAACTGGATTGTTAGCCTTAATAAGAGCAGGTTATGTTAAGGTTTTATGAACTTTGCCCCCAGCCGTACAACCCAAACACTACAGGCGGATGATGGTGCAAATATGTGTAAGACTTTCAGTGATTGTCAATGAGTCAGACACACTATGGTGGGTTTGAGTCATAATCAGTCTTATTCAGCAAGGATATACAAGCACCATGAACTTGACCTTGTGCAGCAGAGCTGGTAACAAAGTATAGCACAGAATAGCTGACAGCCGATGCAAAGCAATTGAATGCATAATAATAATAAGAGTGGGACACAACTTGGCCTTATTCAGCCGCATTCCCACCAGAGACTTCATATTGACCTCGTATGACCTGGAAAAGCAATATGTCAACCTTTATACTCCACTGAATTTTTAATATTGCCCAGAAAAGCCTTAGCTTGAGGTGCCTTGCTTTAAACAGCTTTTAAATTAAATGTGAGCCCTTACTGTTGCGTGTGGTGCCATGTTTTACAAAAACCTGCGCTTTTATCCACCTGTGTCCATCGTCAAGGCTGTATCCAGCCTGGAATTACTGCTTTATTCAGAGCAGGAAATTAACTTGAGTTTATTCAGCCCATTTCCAGGCACTCAGATTATGTCCCGCACTGGACTGGAAAATCGTGTCATTGCAGATACTCTCAGGGTAAGACTTACAGTCACAGGCATTATCTGCCTCAAGGAATCCCAGCATTTAATATTCACCATCATAGCTATAAATGGCACTGCCATGCACATAGATAAACTCTGAGTTATCTCTCAGTATGACATTCACCATACTGTAACAAGTACCAATCACACTGTACTTTATCAGCAAAAGGTCCATTTTAAAACAGAATAAGATTTTAATTGATGAAAGGGTAGACATGAATATTTAAAATAAATGCTTTTATGCACTTTCTAAAACTTTATAGTCTTTTTGCAACAAAAAGAAAGAAAAGAACAGCATGCAAAAGCACATCCAAAGAAATCCAGGCCCTGTTGGCAGATATGGTTTAAATGAGGCTCCTGTCCTAGCTGTCTACATGTCACCTTATATCTCCCAAAAGGTTAGGAACGGCATTGAGTAAGATGATGTAGATATCTTTATTCTACTCGGTAATCTTGATAGCAACAAAATTCCCATTCCTGAAAGCAGAGTTGTTTGCATAGAGCAGGACAGTTTCGAGTCTGATATCTCAGCTAGTGTTATGGGACATAATCTGATTTATCACACTATATCCAGCTAAGCTCAAAGATATCTCCATCAAAACATCAAAATAGATTTGGTATTAGTCAGCCAAAGTACACAGTCCTGACATGGTGCAGAGGCAAGATGACAGAAGATAATATTCTGGATTAACCTGCTTGAATAATACTTCTCCAAAAGCAGAAAGCACATATCACAAAATATCAAACAGACACAAAAAGAGACAACACACCACCTAACTCTAATATTGCCACCTATAACTGGAAAAACCCCACTTCCACTCGCTATGTATTTCTCAAAAAAGCTCAAAGATATACTTTGGATTTGCATGTCATTAAGACACAGCATTGTTTATTTAGACATTGTCTTTATGTTTCTATATATATATATTTCTATATCTGAAGTTCCCAGGACTAAATGATAGAGTGACACAAGAGACAAGAAAACTGTACTTCATATTTTGAAATAAGTGAAAAGAAAAATCATCACTATAAATATAATATAATAAAATATAATAAATAAATAATTAAGGGAAACTAAGAAAAAATCTCAAGTGACATTTCCAGGGCAGCAGGATTGTAGCTAAAGCTCATTTATTGCATTCTCGAGATTCTCACTCATTCTCCTGCGCTTTTATCCCTGTATGAAATATTTGCTCTCTTGCTGTGATTGTTTTGTGTTGTTTTTTAAAGTTAATATTTTAAATAATTACTGTCAAAACATTATAAATCCTTTAGGAAATCAAAGGATGTAGTTTCAAACAGAATAACTGTCTTTAATTTTCCTTTCAGTTTACAGAATATGGCTGGCAGCTGAGGCAGGTTGCTCCCTAATATAAGGAAGCATCATTCTCTGGCTGACAGAATACATCTTTTGGAGGGAATGTGGAAAGGTGACACAAAATCACTGTAAATTTGTTTACAAGCACACAATGGAGGTAAGCAACACCTCTTCTGTCATCTTATATCTCCTACTTCTGTCAAATTACACACAACCTGAAAAAATGAACGCTACTTTGAGTTCATTTCATCTAAAGCACCAAAATACACAACCTTTATGTAACTCCTAACTTCTGCCTGCTGATCAAGGGCAAGTATTGACACCAAACTGACTCCGAGACACCAAAATGAAGCGGCCAACGTGTCTAAACTAGAAAATGTGAACTACATGGACATGAGTGTAATCGAATGCATGGGGGAAACTAAGAGCTCTGTTTAGCAAGAGTTTTCGAGTCGAGGGACATTTCTTCCAGGAGTCACCAAAAGTAGCTGATTGTGGGGCTTAAACCAAAAGAAGAAATCCAGCAGTGTGCACTTCTTCTGCACCTAAGGTCCTTTAGTCCTCATAGACATGCTCCAATGGGGAACTCTGCAATGTATGTTACATTTTATGAACTGCTACCGCTGTCACGACTTGCCCGTGAGTGACTTGATGGTATGCTATTTTTAATTTTCAGTGCTGCTCTGCTCTGTCAAAAAATGACAGAAAGCCCACATCCTTCCAACGCTGTTAAAAGAATGATGGAAAATAAAGTAAACAGATACAGTCGGGTCATGTACTTGCATCTAAGAGTGAGTACCCAGCACTGAGGACAGTCCAAGCATTCACTACTGGAGGGCATTCTCCTCTGACTTGCTGGTCTGGGAAAACAGTGCCAACTCAGTCTAGGTCCAACCTCGAAAAAGCAGCGTGCTGGCTGCAAGCTGGGTCTTCATCACTGGCAGCTTTTCTTTCTCTAACCTTGCACTGAAGGCCAGCGTCTCTTCACTCCCTGTGTTCTGGCTCTGCTGCGGATCAATTAGCTTGAGACAGCTGTCATTTCAATTAGGCTGTACAATGCAGTGCCCGACTGCTTATCTCAGAACCGTTTTCTCCTTAACTGGATTGACACACATCTTACTATTTTTTTTTTCTTCTATTTTTCAAAAGGGAAAACATGATGTTCAAAATCTTATCTCTGTAAAACTATAGCAAAAATCGAAATGGGCTTTGCAGTGTTGATGGTGACGTTACACACATTACCTCTGCAATCGTAGGAAACTGAAAAAAGCCGGGCATGGCTGGGAATGAGACTTTATATTAAAGCGGGGGTAAAAAGAAAACAGAAGTAAGTGAATATAATAAAGGCTGTCAGTGAAATGATTTACTGAGCCCTTATCAGATTAATAATCCAAAGCGAATCACAGTATTGAAGAATAGCAGCAATGATATCACTTAACTACACTGTGCCTGTAGCAAGGAAGCCAGTGTTCATGCGCTAATGACACGTGTGTGTGTTTGTGTCTATAAAATCACTGCTTTATAATCTTTTAACTACCAGACAATCACAGATTTGTCTGTGATAAAATCCCAGTCCTCACACATATGTCTATGCTTATACCAGGCAAGTCATGTGTGTGTGTATGTGTGTGTCTATGTGTACTCATGTGGGGCATGCCTGTCCGTGTCTGTGCGTGTGTGTGTAGCAGATTTAGCTTTGATAAAACCCCAGTCTTTAGAGGGATTATCAGCCCATTCCCAGACAGCAACATGCTCTGCATTTATGGAGGTAATAAGTTGATCCATAATAGACAGACCACCAGACAGCTAAAGGCTGTTATTGGAAATTGTGTCCCCCATATCTATACCTGGGCATAGATGAAAGAGGGTTGGAAAGCAATATCTTCAGAGACAGTCAGACCTGCTGTGCAACACCTCGTGCGAGCTATCATCCGGTGAATTTTGATTTGGCGCTTACCTTTATGTATTGACTGACTCGTCATGCTACTGTTTGTGGTGTGGTTTTGCCTCTACTGAAATCCCAGAGTGCAAACGTACAGCGGCTGCCAAGTGTAAGCACACAACGTGGCACGACACAAGACATCAGCACGCAGACTCAAAAATAATTTAGCTAAATGTTAGTACTCTTTTATTTAATGTTTCAGAGATCTTAAATTGCCATTTGAATCAAAGCTATTTTCACTGAAACCAATCCGGGTGTATTTTAGTGAGATTTCACTCACTTTAATGTTATCTGACACCCATTTGTCGTTGCGTGACTTGAGCGTTTAAAAGTAGGGCAAAACCGGTGAAAAGGTCGCACGTTTGTGGATGCAGGCTGTTGTTTCCTGGTCAGAGCAATAAAACTTTCTCTGCCATTATTATTTCCCAAAACAAACCCTTTGTTGATAATGAGCTCATAGCTTAACTTATGGCTGCTTCTCTCACCACAGGCATGGTGACAGAATTACTATAAACTGAAGAAAGGCTGGTATAAAGAGCACAATGAGGCTTGCTATCTGCATTATCCTTGTCTTTTTTATCTCTCTTTCTAACTCTTTTTTCCCCTCTCAATCTGGATCTCTATTTCCTTTTTTCCCCTCCTGTCTCCTCTGCCCATCATTTACCCCCATGTCTCTTCTTTCTGCTTCATCTCCCTATGTTTCCTCTCTATCTCTCCCTACGCTCCCTTCAAATGCTCTGCCTTGTGCGCAGTCATAAAGAAATAATTTATTCCTGTCCCCCAGTGCTGGTATGTATTAGCATGCCAGCAGAGCACGTTAACTTATCTCTCGGCTACAGGCGCTGAGTGGTAAAACTAAGCTCTGATAGTTTGCAACAGGATGACCACAGAATGCCTGTAGCTCAGAGAATTAGGGCTGTCGTCATGATTAGTAATGGTGGGCCTGTTTTACTGCACTGTAATTCACTGAACTGTACCAACTGTATGACTCAATGATATGCAAAAATGGACTATCAGCCCAAAATCGGCTGGTGGAGAAAATGAAAAGATTATTAACTGCTGCTGTTTTTGACAACCAGCCCATCTCAACCAATTCTGTTCTTTTGTTAAGGCGCGCAGAACATAACACATACAAAATCTGTTTGAGCGGCTGTTGCGCTCTGAAGGTCCAACTCAAAATTTGTTTGGCCATCTGTCAGCGCTAGTATCAGAGCATCAGACAGTACATATGAGACTGTAAAAATAGCATGAATTAGATAAAGCGCAGTGTTAACATACACAGTTAAGGGTCGACGGTGTGTAGGCATCACATGCTGCATAAACAGATTGGGCCTTAAGTGGCATTTGTTGTCATTTTGTTGCTTAATAAACCAGAAAACACCACCAGCGTACACATAAATTTATTATAGGGATTTTATGTGAGCCACTATCAGCTGCATTTCCCATAACCTCCATACAGCGAGCGGTAAAAAATAAACCTGATAGCTTTCAAGAGGCCCAACCACACAATGTCTAGGAGAATTAGGCTCATTGTAGTGATTAGTTACTCTGGGCCTAATGTTGTATTCTAATCTAATGCACTTTGCATAGCATGAGTCGGGTTTACAGACATGCTGTGCATTATAAATGGATAGAAACAATGTAGATGTAAGAATGCTGGCATCTCCGGGATGAGAATCTAAGGTAATACATTGCTCCAACTCTGCAGTACAAAGCGTGGCTCTTATTAGACTTCACTTCCAGGCAGAGAATGAGCTGCATTTTAGTGTAACAACAAACAAGGATGGATAAGCGATTATAGTGACACAGATTTAGTTGTGCATATGGCGCATAGAAAAAGAGGGTGTTAAACCATTCCCCACTTTAATGAGCAGCTTAGATGGATATTGAGACTTCAGAACTGAGAGATGGCACAGATTGCTGCGTTAATGTCATCCTGTGTAACTCAGTGGATTAGGTTTAGATTTGCAGCTCCCACTAGGGCGACCGCATACAAGAATGTATCCGCTCATAAAGAGTCCACCGAATGGCAAATGCTAAGAAAACTGCCCCGCACTTGATAACAGCATTACTGATAAGCAATGTAATTAAGATGCACAGAGTGGCGCATGCTGTATTGTGGGAAAAAGCACCCCAGTGCAATCTCTATTAAAAGCCAAGTGCCGGGCATGTCATAATGATTATTTATTATAACCCTGATGTGTCTGTTTTACTCACTATTTCATTATCTGAGTACTGGATGCAACTGCACAACTGAAATTCACTATGTCACATGTAAGAGCTACCGAGTTATGAGTGCAGCTTGATATGCACTTCCTGTTCACTTATATGTTACATTGCAAAGTTGATATGATTTGTGTTAAATAAAGCTTCCATATCTCAGAGTCCAATTCGCCATGCTCCCTCTTCCTCCCTCCCTCCCTCTGTGTCTGTCTGTGTGTGTTTGTGACTCATCACCACCCATATTGTGCCACTGACCTATATCTGCCCTACCTGTGTGTCACACTATCGACTGACCTTGATTCCAACTGATCTACTCACTTCCAGACAGTGACGTGGGTCTTTAGCACAACACCAGCAGGAAGCAAGTAAAATATTTCTCTTCCAATCAATTCCACTGGTTACAAGAAGAAAAAAGTGAATAATGTGATTAAAGCCGACAAAAACATTGTCAGGGACCCGCATGTCTTTTAGTAACTAATTTGAAATTTCGAACTGATTTAAGGGATATTATCGAGGTAATCTTCTCCAATGATTCTTTGCATTTTAGCCTTACTTTCAATAATTTAGTATACATTAACGATGTCATTTGGCTGGATTTTATTCTTCTTTATAATCTTATTTAATAGTATCTCAGAGGCTTTTGGCAAATCATTTTTAAAATGTTATCTGGTTGCTCTTTGCATGTTTAAAATGATAAACAACTCATTTCTGAGCAGACACGGTAGATTAACATCAGAACACATAGCCAAGAGCCACATCCCTGTATCTCTGCCTCTCTCTCTCCCATTCTCTGCTGCAGAGTAATGCATGGTGAAAATGTGATGCTGCAGGACCATGTGGGCTACCATGCACAAAGCGACTGGAGGTGGAGCTTGGATGCTTACAAGTTCCACTGTACGCTCTCATTGGCTCTCAATGACATCATTGATAAGGGGCTGCAAAGAGAGAGAAAGGAGTGACTCTCCTCTCTCCCTCACACTCCTGTATAGTAGAATGCAAATGCAGGTTAAGAAGGCCAGTTGAATAGCTTGTGACTCTTTTCTGACTCTAAGAGATTCGTCTGAATTAGCTGCTGCTAAAGCATTAGGCGAAATACAAAACTGCCTTCTCCATCGTAGGATGGTCTCGCTCTCGCCTGACCCCCGAATGAACTGAGCATTTGTAGAAAGATTTCTCTTTCTACAGAACATTTCGCAACTGATGAATGCTGTGGATCACAGTGCGTGCAAATTATGCGACTGTCACGCAATCGTAAGTGAAACTAACTATCAGTGTTAAAACTGATCAGACCGTGGACACTCACATTTGGCCCAAAAGCGTTCTTGGGCTTTATAAAAGATAACCGAAGTCAAATCAGATGAAACATGCACTCCGACTATGATACAATGATGCTGCTGTGCTATGCCGAGACCATGCACAGATAAAACTAAACTAAAATATAAACATGTCAAGAGGTAGGGACTCTACTACTACTGAACTGTACAAACTGCACATCATCAGATGAACTTTTAGCTTGTTATTTTACAATACAGACTAGTGGTCATGTGCAACAAACTTGGACTAAACGTCCAGCTTCATTAAGGTGCTTTGGGCATTTCATGGTTATTCACTGTGTTATTAAAAAAATTTCCCCGTGCATAACAAGTGTGGAATACAAAAAGACATTGCGAGAATTGCAAGTTTACAGTATTGGTAGTCACCATTGTTTAACCATGCCAAAATTATCTTAGTTTCTCAGGGGCAATGACTAATGACTGGCATGATAAGACAAGCTGGTTGCCTCAAAATAATCTTTTATCAACTGTATATTGATTTCAGCTTTAAGCCTACATAATATATGGCATTACAAAAAAACTCAGATTACAGTACAGGGGCAACACAACGCCTTACAAAATACAGCTGATGACAAATGTAGCTGGAAAATAGTGTGTGTGTGTGTGTTTGTGTGTCCCTGCGTGTGCTAGGGATTTCACACATGTACCAGCCCTGCAAACAAGTGGTTGAACAAGTGCCACATACCATCTCCCACTAAAGAGTAATATTACCTACCCATTCTGAGGGCTGAGAAGGATCAGGAAAGCAATATCCTGCTATCCCAAGGACTTTGGCCCAGGACGCGTCTTGTATTGTGGCATTCTACATGCACATCTTTTATAATCCTCAAAGTATCTCCATGAGGTTTAGATTTCCAAGTGTGCCTAAAACACAATCCGACTGGCGCTGCTGCTGCTGAAGTCTAAATCCTCATGAGATAAGTCTTCATGTTCATCCAGAAGAAAAGTGAACAGTCTCTTAATCCTTCATTTCATCTTAAAAATGGCTTGATAGGTGAATCTGTACATCTTCCATGTGTTTTTTTTTCTACACATCTTTTTTATTTTCTTAATCCATCAGAAGCAAGCACTGTACTGGTTAAATTGCTTAAATTCCCACCTAAGGACAGTGCCCAGACAAATAAAAAGAAAAAAGGGAAAAAGTTAAAGGCATTGCAGTCAGTCAAAGCTACAGCACATTTTTCTCATTCAAATGGAATCCCAGTCTAAATCACATTAAACTCGTACTTTAGGAGTGAATAAGCAGCATAAAAGTGTGTGAATGAACTGTATGAGTCAAATTTGTTTTTAGAAACTTGTAAATATATATATTTCTTTATATAGAATAACAAACTAATTTGTTTTCAAACCACATGTAAATCCTGTAGGTGTGAATTCTCCTCTTTGCTGACTAATGCAAAGTTTAAGGGTAGAGCTACTCCACTGTGGAATGCTTCAAATCCACACAAGTTGTTTGGCCACACCTTCACAACATAAAGAAAGTTTGTTTGTTTTTAAATCGTGTCCACTTTATTTTTTTAAATAATGAGGAAAAATAATAAAAAATGAAGGTGGAACTTAACAATAAAACTCAATAAACAATAAAAAGTATTTACATTGACATTTCCCGGGTATTTGCTTCTTTAAAAGAAAACAAGGCAAATAAAAGCTATTCAAACACTTTGAAATACTAGAATTAAACAACATAATTAAAAAATATATATCACATAAATTTAACTTTGCAAGTTTGAAAAAGAAAAGAAAAAGTTGTTTCCTGGTGGATCTGCGCTCCTTTCTGCTAGCTTTCTTTGTATGGACTGAGAACAAAGGAGCCTTTACAGTAGCCTAACAAAGAAGCTGCAGCGACTTATACCTGTTGATCTATTTCCAAATAAACTCTAACAAGTTTCTTAAAGATTTTCGAGACGAGCTCGCTTTAGATTCACGTCATTGCATCTTTTTTGTTGCCTATAAACATCATTTCTCATTAGTGCGAAAAAAAAGTTTAATTCTGTGTTACCGTTTCTTGTTTCTTGGAGACTTTACACCTGATTGCACTGCGCGGAATTCCCATAGTGCAGAAAGACAACTTCGCAAGAACGTAAACACAACAGTCATAAAACTACTGCACTAAGAAGGAAAAAAGAAGTATTTACAAACTATCCATCAGCCAACTGTGATTTTTCTCGCGTGCGTAAAAAGGTCCTTTCCTCCGCAAACTTCTGACAGGCTTTGTCTTGTGTCGCAACATCCTCGAGAGACAAAAAAATACAGCAACCCCACAAACTCTTCCTCAACTCCATGAAAGCTCCCTGACAATTGCTTCTAAGTAGCACAAGTTGAGTGTTAATGAGCGTTATGGAGATGCGTGTGTGAGCATCCCCCTCAAGTTCTCTCCTCAAAGCGACCCGCATCAGACAAAGGAACAGGGGACCGCTCCTCTCGCTCCCTCTCTCTCTCTCCTTCCTTGCTGCCTCGATTTCTCTAGCTCTCTCTCCCTCTCCCTCCTGCTTTGTGCTCAAGTTTGAGCGCTGACGCACCAACTACAGCCGCAACTTTTAACTGGGAATAAATTCCAAAAAATCGCTCGAGGCTTGAAAGCAAAGACAGTGTGCCGCTTGGAGACAACTCACCTGGGCAGTCGGCTTCCTGTGCGCGCGCTGCTGTCGGTTGTAGGAAAAAAAAAAAGTTTGAGAGGGCACATCTAGCTTTGTGTTGTGGAGTCCCCCTTTGTCTACACGTGTGATAGATGGATGGGGCTCTTTTTTGGCCGCGCCTAGTTCATTTCGCTCTCCAAAGAGTCCCGCCCTCTCAAAGTCAAACAACTATGCACAAAACAATGTACACTGTGGATCCGTGTGAGTGATAAAGATCACGGTGTTGGGTTCTATCATTATACTTATTATTACTATTTTACTTTATTTAAACACACTAACTCCCAAAAAGTTTTTTTTTTTTTTACAAAGCAGCTAATTATGTCTGTCTGTGTCGTGGGATATCTATTTATTCTTTTTACCCAATTTTTTTTCTTCTTGCGTTTGTTTATTCATTAAAGCCTCTTTGTGGCACTGGCTTGCAAGGTGCTCTTCACTGAGCATTCTCTCTCTCTCTCTCTCTCTCTCTCTCTCTCTCTCTTTCGTTCAAGTGGCAACCAAAAGAAACCCTCATAAAACTGTCACACTAGAAAATCTTTGCTTCCGAAATACTTTTTTTCTCCATTCTTCTTGTCTTTTGGCTGGCTGACAAAAACTTTCCTGTATCCTCCGCGTGGAGACAACCATTGTGTCTGGATAGCAGTAGCAGGGGAACAAAGAAAGAGACCAAAAAAAGGGGGGAAATGATTTTTATTTTTATTTTTATTTTTTTAATAAAGAATGAAGTGGTGTGTGTGTATCAGTAGCTCTAGACTTGTAATGACGGGGATCCGCTGTGCTACTGCTACGTCAAATCTTATGCAAAAGCTTTATTTTGAGTTTGGAGAACAGTAACAGTGATACACCAAAACATGCGTAAATAGAATATTTAGACATCTTTGCACCCCGTAAATACATAAATATTTATTCATTTATTTAATTAATTAATTTGATTAAGTTCATTTACATGAGCAAACTTTCTAGTTTTTATAACTTAACTTGAAATTTTACTTAACCACTACCTTAACATCAGTTACTCTTTGTTGTATAACTCCTTCCAATAGGAAATGTAAATCTGTATAGATGTCGTGAGAAATTTAAAAAAAAAATTAAAGGAGTTTCAGAGTTTCAGGCTTTTTTTTCATTAGGAAAGCTGCTTTTGGTACTGCAGTCGGTGAGGGTAGTGCTGGTAGTATTACATGTGGGTGTGGTGGAAGGAGGGGGAAGAGGGAGATGAGCAGGGGCAGGGAAGAAGTCATAATCACGTCTCCCTTCTCCCAGTTATGTGCAGCTCTTTGTCCCGGCTGTAACGTTTGTAACGGCTGTAAAGGAGCACGCAGGACAACAGGAAACATGCAAATGCAAATACATGCAGTGACAGTGATTAACCACACTGCTGTTCACAGGCAGAAGAAAAAGCCTCTGTGGCTCTGCCTATTGGACCTGACCTGGGTCCTGAAAAAGCAGCATACTAGTCAATACTGCTTTTGTGCGCGGCATTCTTTGTGTACACCGGTTTCCACAAGTGTGTGAGTGAATGCATTTTGGGAACATCTAGACACAGCCAGTTAGGTAGAAACTTAAAAAACTAAAGATAGCCGACAACACCACTACTGTGTCCTTCATTTATATGCCATACAAATACAAATAAATAATAAAAGGAAGGAGCTACTCCTCACGGAAATCTGTGTATTAACAGCGACTATAACAAATGGTATTTGCACATCAATAAGGGGGGGGGGTAAATCACAGAAAGCAGATAAATAGTCATATAGTCACATCACCACAACAACACCATCTACCCCCTTGGGTTTAGCTCAGGATGGATATATTATATACAGACAGACAGACAGAGATACAGTCATACCTCTCTCTGCCCCTCCGGCAGAGCTCTTATCCCCCCCTGCTGTGGTTTTACTGGGCCACTGACTCCAGCAATCAGCCTGTTCTGCTCCACTCTGCTCTGCCCTGACTGCTGCCTGCACATCTCCCACTGAGGAGTCAGCTGAGCCAGGCATGAGACTGCACACTGAACAGGCTACATACAGCTTAGAGGAGCTTAACACACACACAGACACACAGAAGTGCTGGAAATCTTAAGAAATTTGCAAGATTATACCAAACAGTACAGATATTATTGCTTCACAATCATGACGACATTAAGATAGGAAGTATGCAGTGGGTGCTAAAACTGCCAGCTGAAATAACTGTTTATTTGCAGTGTAAGGTTAGTTTTAAAACACGACTAATTAAGCTGCTATAAAATGCATATATCTGCATTTCATTAAGGAGATAGTTAGCAGTCGTATCATGATATCCACTATGGATTTATGCACTTGTACACGCTCACTTTATTTCCACAATCAATGCAGATTTTTTTTTTATACACCTACTCCTCGTTTATTTAAAAGTAGACGTCAGACAGTGAAAAAGGGCATCAAGATGCATCTAATTACGACAATAAAAATAACTGATAACTCCTAAACATGCTGGTGTTTTTACCATACATAACAGTTTCACAAAACCAGTTACACTAATAACCATGGAACACTTACAGTAATTTAATAAAATAAACTGTTATGCAATAAAACCAGTCACTGTGTGCTTTGAGCTGCATTGTCTGTTGTGTTAAAGTATCTAACAGAAGAGAAATAGCAACAATTAATAATAATAATAATAATAATAACAATGATAATAATAAATTAAACCATTAATATTTGAGCTAAGTATACAGTCTCTTGCCTTGTTATCAAAAAATACCCATGTCATGTAGTATGATGCACATGCCCGCACACACACAGACACATCCGCATACTGTAGACAGACATGCTTGTCAGCTACGCTGGAGGGCCCTTGGCTGACTGCTGCTAAAACAGCCCTTCCCCCACAATAAGGGTCTGTCTGGGAGAGGGGGAAGGGAAATCATGACTGAATCAAGTCTGAATGCCAGCGTAACGGCACAACAGGCTGGAATAGAATAGAATAGACATATCTTGGATGAAGATAATTATGTATTCAGTAATGAGCCGCCTTCATTCAGTCACTTAAGGTGGTCTCAGTATGTGTGTGTCTTTGATTAATGACGTAAATAAGCAGTGTGCTATTATATAGAAGAAATAAGGTGCTTAGGCAAACCTGCCCTAACTGCTTGAGGCATATTTTGGTCAGTTGCAATGGTGTGGGATCGCTTTTCATGATCAGTTCTTGGCTTGGGTGTGTTCTCTTTAATGTATTATCCAGGGGAGGTTTGAAGGGGAAATAAAGGAGGGGTGCAGCAGGCAATTCATATTTTCCTTTTCAGGTTGTATTCTTGCATCATCTTTCTAACAGTTTTCCGGTTACCAGGTTGTTTTATTAAATATTCAGGGATAAAGAGCATTCTGTCCATTCAATGTTTCCTGTTCTGTTTTTTATTACTAAAAAAATTCACGTGAACTCCAGAAGTAACATTGTAGCAACACCAAAAGATACTCTGAGGTCGTTGTTAATCGTCATGATTTAGCGCTGCTGGGAATACGACTTGTGTATTCTGTTCGATACGCGTGACGCTAAACTATTTTCTGCTTTGACCCAGTAGCAGCGTGGTTTTAAGTTATGCATAATGCATTAGAATTTTAAACTCTAGAGGCATAAATCAATTTTACGTGTGTGCTTGAACAGATGAGTGCAGCCTTCATGCGGTTTCTTGGTGATGTGCAAATATAATAAAAACAGTAAATACAGAAAAAGGTCATGTCATTTATACAAAAAATTAAAATAAACAAATCTACACGTTTGAATATCTGATGTAGACTTGAATCCTAACGTAAAGCTTCCATACCACTTAACTCCAGCATCAAACTTATGTCACAAAGGGGTTAAGAGCATTGCCTTTTAAGCTTTATTTACAGAATAAAGTGGATAGTGACTCTAGGGATGCTGACACCTGCTACAAAACTCTTTCCAAACCAAACCATCCCATTTTGTGGTGACTAGAATTTAAAGCGTGTGTGCTTTTTTTGAGCTGCGACAGTTTTCAGAAAGTTTCCTATATGAATGAGGCATTTACACCGCATTAAGAGGAAACTTAAATAAAAGTCCCTGCGATGTGCAGACATGGATAATATAAACTGACTTAATGTGCAATTGTCACAGTAGCTGAGAAAGTTTACAAAACAATATTTGAATAATTCTTCGCTAAACCACTTTTCTTTTACACTGCAGACCTCACAACCATTTTTGCTTGCCTCTTAAAATTATGTAAATAGTAGTTTTTTGGTGGGGGAGCGTGTTGCCACACCGCTGGAGTGGATTTCCCCAAAAGCAGTTAATGCTCATTACTCAAGACTGTTTTTGTAAGTTATTTTGAGCACTTAAGTTATTTTCAGCCCGCATCGCAAACGTTTTCTTTCAGTTGTCCATTTCTCCCCAAGTAAACCATGGCTTGATTAACTTGGGGAGAAAAGAATAAAAGAATAGAAGAGCCAATTAAAAGCAGCTGAAGTGGTGAGTAAAAATCTTCATCCTCTTATAGAAAACACTTAACAACATATAATGTAATAGTTAAACACAGTTTGGACAACTGCTGTTAGGAGATGAACTTTGAACATAATAACACAAATGTATCATGTCTTGGGTATTTGTGGCATTGAAAGAGAGATTAAAAATAAAAATAAAATAAAAAAACCACTCAAGAATAAAGAAAAAAGCTGTTGAGTTTCAGTTCCAGCTGATATTTATTTCCTTCCTTGAAAAAGTTCTGTACACAAGTTTGTATCAACAATCTGACAGGCAGTGAATGGACACAATTTAGCTGGCATGAGTCCCCGCCCCTTTTCTCTGAGACTCAAAAAGAGGGTGGGTACTTTTGTTTATGGCATGATTAGAGACAATAAATGATAATTCTACACATCATATTGCACAGGATGGATGAAAAATAAAGTTAATATATTTAAAAATGCTTTCATATTTATATATAAAAAAACAGTCTGAACTGACCACCTCGAATGTAGGTAATGATGTGTAAAAGATGGCAGCTCTAGACAGTGCCTGTCCTCGATAGCAACAACGTACATAAACACACAATCTTTTTGCTTTATGATACAGTCAAATATACAAAGACCGAGTTCACGTTTCATCGCTTTTCCTCATTTTTTTTCCATTTTTTTCTGAAAAACACAACAGCTAATAACCTGAATCTGAAATACAAATGCTATTCACCATGCCATAAAGATACTAAAACAATTATTAGCTAATAGTTAGCCCACAAGTAGAAAAGATTATATATTCAAATACAATGAGAAACGCAGTACAAGTAGGTGTTTGCAGAACTCAAGTCTGAAATTTGAATACGCTTGATGTTATCATCCTTGTTGTTTACTTGCTGCAACGCTAGTGCTATTTCAATCCAGTGGTTGATTGGCAAATGTGACATCAGTTAATGAAAACATCAAGAAATAAGTCAAATTTAAAGCTACAATCTCCTTGTTGTTGTCGTCACAGGCAAGATATTTGACAGGAAATGCAAAAGCAAAGTGGCTGCTCAAGATAGTGATGCTCTTAAACCCACATGGCCCACAGGAATAGCCTGCAGAAACAATGCGTTCCTGTGTCTTTAAGGAGCCTGCAGTCTGGCACTGTAAACGTTGAAGGTAGGCTGATACAAAGGCTGATGCTGCTTTCAAGTGCTGTCGGGCAAATCGCAATTAAATCCTTAGAAGTTAAGCATGTCATGCCTGCAGGCTACGGTCAATACAGGATATTGAAATATTTAGGGACTGGATATCAGAGAAGTCTTAAGAGCATATGCTGGTAAAAGACACGCAAAGTTTGCCTGTTTACTGAAGTAAAACATGAATTACACACCTGAGCCACGAGGGCTCCTTCATTTCGTCAGTAGGTAAATGTAGTTTGGTGCCTTTGATTTCTAAAATCAAAAACAATTGGCACCGCGGTTAAAAGGTCTGTTTTGTTGCCTGTTTTTGCGAAAGAAAAAAAAGAAAAAAGAAAGAAAAAATGTGGGGAAAACGTTTGGACAGGCAACAAAACCTTAGAGCACACGAGCTTACTGTAAGCACTTGAAGGCAGCATGAAAAGCAGCCTGCCGGTGGTATTAAAAATTAGAAAATCCAATACAGCTGTATTAGTAGGCTACACACACCGATTGTTGACTCCCCCACTTTCTATATAGATTTGTACAAAAATACACTGAGAAAATAATCAAACTGTTTCCTCTCTTTTTAAGTGTCCAAAAGTGTGTACATTTAAATATAAAAAAAGAAATCAAAAGTTGTGTGTTTTTTTTTAAACTCTAGCCCTTCGCCTGAGAAGGAAATGTGACAGACACAGACATACTGACAAACAATCGTGTAAGAAAATAATAATAATACAGGACTAGATCATGTATACAAGAAATTAAAAAATGATCAAGTCAAAAATGCTTGGCCCAGTATATAAATACAACATCCCATATAAAATGGCATCTGAATACATGTACAAAACAAAGCTCAAAGGATGGAGGAGAAAAGGGGAAAAGAAGAGAGAGAAACCGGTGAGGATTTCTCTATAGTTAAAATCTCGAAAACATTAAAAGAATTTTGGTCCTGAATCATAGAGAACATGTGTATAAAGTTCAGCACAGATTTGAAGTTGCGTTTGAATCCTGAAGTCTGAAAAATTACAACAGCTGGTGATTATTTCAATGTCCGTTTTTTCCTTTCTTTCTTTTAAAGAGAAGAACCGAAGCGAGCGCCACCTATCCATTTAAATAACCCTAATACTAGTTTTTAAACTGCTCGACAGTCTCACAGAAAATCTCAGCACAAGATAGGAACAAAGTAGGCTATCATGCTTAACGTGTTTTTTTTCCTTTTGCTTTTTGAGAAAATAGTCGACTTAGAAAAAAAATTTAAAAAAAACTCCAACCCACCTTGGTTTCACTTTTTTTTTTCTTTTTTTTTTTTAAATCCCTCTTTAGTGACACACCACAACAACAAAAAATGTCGCACGGCAGTCCCATTTCTGTACCTTTTTAGTGGTGAAGTTCACCTGGCGATTGGTAAAAAGTTGCAAAATGTCTCTTTTTTTTTCCTTTCTTTCTTTTGCTAAATCGTCAACAACATTGATTAAGTGAACGACGTGCAAATCAATCACAGTAAAGTTGTTCAGTTCAAAACAGTCCACGACTGAGCGTTTTCAGTCTCCAGTACTACTTCCTCTTCTTCACCCCCTTCACTGTCGTGTTGGTATTAAGTCCCACAGTCGACGCATCCAAAGAAAAGTAGCCTAGAAAAGGCATTTATTTGCTTTAAAGTTTAGCTCTCCAAGGATATGCAGCCTCTTGCCTATTTTGGGAGACGAGAAAGGACTGGGGGTAGTTTCAGCGGGGCTTTAATAGTCTGATGCAGTTAAACCTATAACACAAACTATTGCGCCCACTTATGTCCCCGTTTCTGTTTGTGGTCTCATTCTTCTTCTCGTTATTATTATTAATTTGCTTTCAGGATGTTACCTGTCGTTTCTTGCCTTTCTCAGTACGTGAACACCAGGTTGGAGATGGTGGACTCTAGCCAATCCCCGGAGATCATCTCGCTGACTTCGGGTGTGCAGTAGTCGGGGAATTCGAAGTGGGACCCTCCGGAGCCGGACTCAAAGTTCAAATCCCAGTCCCTGTCCAGCACCGAGGAGCCAAAGCTCCCCAGCGACATGCTATCAAAGCTGGGGCTCGGGTTGATGTCGAGCAAGTCGTCCTCGAACTCTTCGTCCTCCGAGGAGGACGAGGAGGAGTGCGACGAGGCGGAGGAGTGAGAGCCGGAGGGGGTAGGCGAGGAAGCCCGCCGACTGCTGTACGTGTGCCCACCGTGGCGCTCCGAAGAGCCGCCCAAGCTGCCGCTGCTGCCGGGGGAGTCGGCACCCTCCTCTCTGCCGCTGGCCGCGTCCTCGTACAGGCTGAGCGGGTCGCTGGAGTCCGCCGAGCTGCTGAGCGTCGGGCTGGCCGGGACCACGACGGAAGACGCCGGGCTCACGCTCAAGCTAGCCCCGCTGCTCCCCAACACGTACACTCGTCGGGGCTTCTTGCCATCAGGTATCTGCTTGGCTACTGAGGAGGAGACGGACTTGGACTTGTAGAGAGAGTTGTGGTGGTGCTCTGCTGGGTGCTCAGAGGCAAACACTGATGCTTTGGTGCTATTGCTGCTGCTCCCGAAAAGTGATTTGTGGGGTTTGCTGCTGCTGCTGGGTGATTTGGATCCGTTCTTCCTCGAAGAGGAGGACGTCTTAGTGCTGGTGTTGTTGGAGCTACAGTTGAGCTTTTCCCCCTTCTCTCCTGCGGGCTTGGATGCGCTCGATTTTACCTTCTTTCTTGGCCGGTACTTGTAGTCGGGATAGTCCGCCATGTGCTTCAGCCTGAGCCGCTCCGCCTCTCTGATGAAGGGGATCTTGTCGCTGTCTCTGAGCAGTTTCCACCGCTTCCCCAGCCTCTTTGAGATCTCGGCGTTGTGCATGTCCGGGGACTGCTCCATGATTTTTCTCCTCTCTATCTGGGACCACACCATGAACGCGTTCATGGGTCTCTTGATGTGACCGCTGGGAGTTTTACACCACGCCGGGTTCTCTCCCAACTTGTCGCCGGCGGTCGAAGAAGCGGTGGAGCCCGGGGAGAGAGGTGAAGCGGCCGTTTCAAGGTCCATGCACGCCCCGGAGTCGGAGCTCGAGTCCCCGGCGAAGAAGGACAGCGCCTCGGTGGTGCTCTCTGTGTGGCTCATTTTCTGCACCATGCTGCCCAGCTGTGCAGACAGAGGGGGAGAGCGGTGTGCTTGCTCTTTCTCTCCCTCTCTCCTTGCTCCTCTGATTCACTATTAAAGCAAACTCAGCTCTTTTCTCTCCTCCTCTTCACAGTTTGAGCCGAGTAAAAGCCAGTGCAAGAAATAATTCACTCCTGAGATGCGCAGTAAACTCGGCAACACTTCAGTCCAGAGTAGCCTCAGTGGGCTAGATGCGTAAAAAGAAAAAAAAAAGTTTAATTTCCAGCTTCTGTTGGCGTTTAAAACAGCACGGATGGTAGCCCAGTCTCCACTGTGTACCCTGTAATCAGTCTCTCAGTCTCCCCTTCTGTTATAAAAACCAGTTTAGCCGTGGGGGCCACTGAGCACAGTCTATGCAGCTGCAGAGCGCAGACCGGGTGCCACACTGTGCGCTCGGGCACTTACAAAGGGCTCCCAAGTACAGTGTGTAGGGTAAGTGCTTTTCTCTGCATCAGAAACAAAAGCCATGCATGCTGTGTAAGGGAGGAAAAAAAGCAGCTAGAGCGAGTTACACTGTCCGCCTCCCATCAACTACAGTCGCGTTTCAAGCAGCCCTCACGGCCCGGCCCCCTTACTTGCATTTATTCCTTCCCGTAATACAACGGCGATAAAAATCCACCAATGAAATCCTGTCGCTAGCCTGCCTCCGCGCCAGACTCACGCCCACCTCGGCGCCGATTGGCCAAAAATGGAATCTAATAATAATCAGCGCGTGCAATGAGGAGCCTCGTGTCTGACCTCATTCCAGAATACAACAAGAAACTTCATTTTTTTTAAAGAGACATTGGCTTATGTTATGAACACCCCCCCTCCCCTCCAGCCGACTCTCACCACCAGCCCATGTGTATATCATTAACATGTAGCCTTGCTATAGGAAAGCTAAGTATACTTCACCATATGGCCGTTTAAACACAGTGCAGTTTGTACCAGCGCGCCCGAGACGGCACAAAAGCCACGCGCTCTATTTTAACCAGCCTCCTTTTCTTCCACTATCCTCACACAGACAGTGAGGATACTGTGCATGGTGCGCACCTACAATAAAGCCAGCTGATACAGTCGTCCATTACCGTGTGCTTGCAATGCTAAAGATAACACACTCTAAGGTTATCTGGCGTATACTGCAGGCTATATTATAATGGGATCACTCATTTAAACTGATTATCATTCTAACGACTGACTGAAACATGCGATAATTAGTTTAATTGGTGGTAGTTTGCCTACAGGTGGTCACCGTGCGAGCAGACTGACATGATAGTTTGGCTGGTGTGAGTAAAGACTCCAAGACAGCCAAGCTGTATATATGCTTTGCTTTGCTTTCACTCCTCTCTCTCTCCGAGGCGGGGTTGGGCGGTCTTTTGTCACATAACACATATCGAACGAACCCTCTCCAGCGCACTAGAAAGAGAGAAGCGAGGAGGGAGAAAAAAAGAAAAAAAAAGAAGAAGTAGGCTGTGTGTGCGATGTGTGTGCGCATTAACCGCCTGCGAGAGCGCTTGTTCTCTGTCTCTCTCGTTCGCGCACACACGCACACACAACTCAAAACTGACACTCAGTGCAGTTTTTCGTAACACAAAAAGCACCGGTGAGAGAGAAACGCACGGCACAGCGCAAGGTAAGAGTGTGCCCAGTTTCAACCACAATCAGATGAAACGTGTGTACAAAAGCAGAAAGCCAACAGACAGCATCATTTTATCTTGTTTTCCTGAATCTTAACACATGCACCTAATAAAGGTGCGCAAAAAGTATCTGGGTAAGAAGAAAAAAAACATATTTTGCTTGTAGACATATTATCATCCTAAAGCAATCACAGCACGTAGTAGGCTCTGTTTTCTCGGGGCATCCAGTTCACCCAGTATGACAATTTGTGGTTTAATCTACTTTAAATGTAATGAGTCACATAAATGAAAAGAGACGAATGAGAGTAGGACGTAGGAAGGCTTTAAACTACAATGCGGAGTTAGGAGTGACGCTAGATGGCGTCGCATAGCCGGAGAGGACCCTGTCTCGGTCTGTGCTGCAGAAAATTTAGGGAGAGTAAAAAGAGATCAACCCCAGCATTGAATACAGTTACCAGGGGTGAATTACATAATGTCTCTGTGCGACAGGGAGGCATCCAAGCGATACTGTTGTGCAGAGTGAACGTGTATCTGCGGGTATGTTGGAATAAGGTATAACAGACTGCACTGAGGTAGAACAGGCTGTGGAATTAACTGGAAATGGAAGCAATATGGTGGTGTTAAAAAAAAGATTGAAATCAGTCACCACTTTAATGATTCTGGCTTCCAGGGGAGCATGCCTGTTTCTTCACATTAAAAAAATCAATCTAAATAATAATTTTAAAAAAATAGTGCCAAGTGTCTGTGTAACAGAGAGAGACCAGGAGAGTTGATCAGATGTTCAGTGTCTTAATGAAAGTGGAGTCAGAGGTGACTTAGACCGCCACAGGGAAATTAGTATGAAAGTACAGTCGCCAGAGTTACTGGATGCATTTCACTGGATACAATTATATTCAATATGGCCTCGTATCTGCAGTGCATCCAAGTAAAGCAGTGGGTAATTGGGCTCCAATTTGTGTGTTCATGGAGCAGAACTGCAATGGATATAAGAATGTTAACTCGTAAACTCACACTTTGCCATAATGCGTCTTTTAATATGGAAATGTGGGACAACACGATGCAGTTTCACTCTTTGCTATAGAAGTCGCTGAGCTTTAGCCCAGGAATGACCATTTACTGTACAAGTTTAAAGCTAAAAACACACACATTTCAGCTTGAGTCTGTTGAAGCTGGTACAAATTCAGTAGTAATAATAATTACAGACAACAATTTCAAGGGTAGTATATCTTCTTCATACATTTTCCTCTCTTCCAACAAACTCTTGGGAGCTCTGTGCACCTGGAGGGACAGCTGGTAAGCTTTTAAATCTAACACCTCATTCAGTACCTTGAGCAGGTGTTGTCTATTCTATTCTATTCTATTCTATTCTATTCTATTCTATTCTAAAACATAAATGCAACCTTTCACCTAGTTTTGGTTTCACAGTTAACTTGAATACACGGCAATTTCTTGGCACACTTATCTGTCTTTCTTTCACTCTGCCCCCCCCCCCCTTACCTTCTCTGTAAACATTAGCATGCCACACACACACACACACACACACACACACACACACACACACACACACACACACACACACACACACACACACACACACACACACACAAACAGAGGTTCGCACGACCTAAAAGGATAAGTAGTGCATTCAAACTTTCCTCTCGCTTTCTCCGTCTCTCTCTTTTACTGCCATTGTTACACTAAGGTGCAGCTGCCACGCGAGTCGGAGTGGGTCGCGTGCCAACCCCAATCTCAACAGGTGTTCTTTTTGCACACACCCCAAGCCCCCAACTTCCTTTGTCTGTCCTCACTCTTTCCTTCTCACACACTTTCTCTCTCTCTCACTCAACTCCTCCCTCCATTTTTCACTTCACTAACTTTTCTCGCCCTCTCTCTCTCTTTTCTCTCTCTCGCTCTCTCTCCCTGCCCCTCCCAGATCCAAATTTACTTGAACCAAATAGAATGACCACAATTAAATGAAGTTAAGCATAAAAACGTGTAAGAAAATACATTAGCACACATTACATCCTGTGTTACATTACACTTAAAATATAATACGACTTGAAATGTTACTTTAACCAATTGGTAAGATGGTAAAAATAAACGTAAACATAAGGCTGAAAAGTATGAAAGAAAAAAAGGTGGAAATCAAAGCTTCTGAATATCCTGCCACTTAAATAAGACTTATAGAAATGTCAGGTTTTCACTGAAGTACAAACTGAATTTTGCTTGGGTCTTAGATTGCGTCAGGAACTTGGTATTTCTGTCTTTATACAGGCTACAGAGCAGCAAAAACTCTTTAACTCTCCTTCTTCTGTCTTCTTTCTGTGTGCACTCTCTCTTCTGACCCATCTGTCATTCAGTGCTCCTTCTCTGCTTTCTGCCTCCCTCTCTCTACTCTCAAGCCCACTTTGTTTTATTGGCATGAATGTTAGGTGAACACTGTTGCCAAAGAACCCCGTCTCTCTTTCCTTTCTCGCCCCATCTCCCTCCCGAAGATAAATCTGATCTGAGGTCATCTGTTATTCAGAACACTGACACCATATGGTCAGCCACCCACTCGGGGTGCATTCAGTCGGTATCATGAAAACTTAAATCTTCCCATACTTAAATATTGATGAAGGTGTTATACTGCCCGGCTGTCACAAACCCTGCTTATCTCATATGGAAAAGAAATAGTAAAAACTTATATGATTTACTCATGAAAGTGGCAACTTTCTCATTACTTTCATATATTGTTTTAGTAAGTATCCAAAACATACAAGTTTCATTTATATAATTTTTCTAGGGATCTTACATCTGTTTTCACTCTTGTATGCTTTTCATACAAGTTTCACAGAAGACAGATACAAACTTTATAACATTTATATATATATCTTTTCCATATGGGATACTTTACTCTGCTTGAACTTTGAATCATAACAGTAGTAGTAGATCTATTAAAAAATACTGGCCTTTTAATAATTAAATACGTGAATGTTCATGATAAATAATTAAAAAAACCAAAGAGTACAGATATAAGTGGAATATAAGTAATGGAAATCCCAGAATGGCAAATAGGAAAATACAAAGTTTAATGATGAAATCACTTATGAAAATATGATGGGATGTAGAGTGAAGCTGGGAAACACAATCACCAGCATTAACAAACACAATTAAATTAACAGTTATGCTTTTTCCACTACCACATTTTTTTTTGTTCATCCCAGCCATGGTTGACCTTTATTGCAATCTTCCAAAAGAAATAGCCACAACTGCAGTATTAAGCATGTAGTGAGGCGAGTGGTGGTAATGGATGTCTGGAGGGTGTCAGCGATGTAAAAAACTGTGAAAGGTTTTAATTGTTCCACAATTTTTCATGGAAATGAATGAACTCTGTGTTCCTATGCATCTCAGGCATGTCACTATCTCTAACACTCCTAATTATTTTCACTCCACAAACTAGCAGAGAGCGTGGAATACTAAACAGAAGCTCATCACTTTAATGTGCACATCCACACAGCAATCTGCATGGTTACTTTGCCTGATGTTGGTTGCGCAAGAGTTAATCAAGATAACCAGTGGATCGGATGTTTATAATTACACTCTGACAATGCATGCCACTTGAATTAGAGTCTGCAGATGGACCACATACCTGCCTCCTTAAGTAGCTGTAAAAGGATGAAATCAGTGAAATGAGAAGACCATTATATAGGAAGGGCCTGGGCCGGCGGCAAGGCTGAAATACTTTTTTCAAGGATTTTGTGTTATTCTTTTGAGCACAACAAGAATAACACTGTTTTATGTTATACTCTGTAGAGAGCTGAACACAACAAAAACTAATGGATAGTGATATAACCCCAATATTGGAATGGCCTTGGATTTTTCCCCTCTGCTTCACCTTGTGGACTGTGGCATCTGGGTTTATCCAATGGGCATTCTGGGCACATGTCACGGGGACAATGTACAACCTGCCCCTTTCTTCCATATATTGCTGAGACTAGTTGTCTCTCCCAAAGTCAGCTAGCTTTGGAAGAGTATTTCAGCACTTCCAAAAGGACTGAAAAGGGCATGATAGAAGAAAAAAGAAAAAAAGTGATACCTAAGTGGTGGGTGTAAAATGTTCCAAAGTAACATGTTAGTAGTCACTCTACATTTTTTTAGTAATGTGATGTGTTAAGTTGCTAAATATAATGATTTTGTATTAATTGCCAGAGTAAATACCACTGTCAACCGCAACTTCATTTACAATTATGTCATTACTTGTGTTTTCAGTTATCTGCATGCCATATCTTCATGAAATGAAAACGAGTGCGATGGTTTAATGCAAACTGCATCCAGGACAGAAACAACAGCATTATACTACTAACACAACTTTGGCTGTCTGCAAGCATCTAGACTGACTGCATGCAAACACAAAGCTAACAAAGAACCCAGAATGATGTTAAAGCTGATTGTATACTGACCGGCTCAGCAGCCAGAGCCAGATCTTAAACAGGTAACAAAGGCAGTGATGAGAAGTAGGGATGGGTTCCCAGTAGTTCAGTTTCTTGGAAATGTTAATCTGCTTGCCTATCAATCAAGTATATCAGTTCCACTTGCACTGCGCTAAATCAACTGATTTCGGTTTGTGTGCTGGAAGAAGAAAGCAGCTGTGCAGTCCGTAGTGTAGATATGGACATTACTTTTAATTTTATTGCACAAAAGGACAAGAACATGATGGTAAAGTGCAAACTGCATCCAGGGACGAAACAACTACTTTACACTGCTCACACAAATTTAGCTCTCTGCAAGCATCTGCACAGATAGCATGCTAACGCTAAGCTAGCCAAGAACCGAGAGTGATGTTAAAACTAAGTGAATGCTGACCCCAGCCCAGCAGGCTGGGTCCTGAACTTCAACAGGTAACAAAAGCAGTGATGAGCAGTGAAGCCTCTGTTCCTACCTGTTCATGTTTCTAAAGGAGAATCCCAGTGCATGGCCTGGAAGTTTTTAGAGATTGTTGTGAAGTTGTATTGTGATGGTTACTTTTCATTTTTTCAGTAAGGCACAGTGCCCTTCATTTCAAACTACTCTGTGTACATGGATGTCAACATTACTGTATGATATGTCTGATTACTGAAGAAAGAAAAACAGTGTGACCACTAAAAGAAGTTGGCTAGGGTCCACCAAACATTTGTGCCCAGGGGTCTGTAACTTGATGATCTGGGCATGGGTGGCATCCAAAGAATTACAGAAATTCAGGAAAACTTTCAACCTCTTGAAAGCACATGGATCTACATGGCAGTAGGGCCCACAGCATGTATTACTAAACTACAATAGAGACAATAAAGTTCTTTGATTTATTATATTCAAGTCATTGAAGTCAATGACCCCAACAGAGTCCTTTACAACCTTATAACAGACAGATGGCTGGTTACTGTATATATAAAATGTATTTATTCAGTAATATTTCTAAAGCTTTGTTTGAACAGGTGTTTTCAAGCGCAGATAGACAAAGATGCAGACATAAATCCACACAAAAGAACACACAACAGTGTCTCTTTCACAGCAGCAAAGTCTTATCTTATCCAGAAAGAGCAGCTGCAAAGTATGACCCCTAGTTTAGCTGTTAATGATTGGCGGTGTGTGATTGGGAGTGTGTATGTTTGTGCATATATACGTTTTTGGGTTTTTTTGTTTTAACCCCCACAATCTCCCCTTTTCTAAACTGACAGGAGCTTATTATTAGTGGTCTTGCTTTGATTTGTGAAGTTCAGAAAGGTGAATTTGAACATCTGTCGCATTTCAAGGTTGTTTCTCTAGGAAGCGCAAACACAGGCAGGGCTTAACTGCCAAGGCAATGGTTAAGTGAAATGCAAACACACACACAGACACACAGAGTAGGTATATGCGCCTTGAACTAATCATGGTGTGTGAGAAAATATATATATATGTATAAATATTTTGTTTTTGTGCATCGTTATAAGGTATTTGATTATTTTCTGTGAGATACAGGGTGCTGCTATATATTCAATGAGCTTGTGTCAGCCTCAGTGGTTTTGTCCATTGTGCAGTGTGCAAACAGTCCAGTTAAAGAGGAAGCCTTTACTCTAGCCACAAAATGTGCTTGTGGGGTAGCCACACTGTCAGCTTTAGACCCAAATTAGATATAATATCAGTTTCCATCTAAATAAACAGTTGTACCTAGAGAGCATGGTGATGTATACAGTATAGATGGTAAAAAAGAACACAGATAGTGTCGCTTTCCATTTGGATTCTCTGTCATCCAACACAGAGTGTAGCAGGGTATAAAGAGCTCTGGGTGCAGACAAAGAAAGATTACTATTAATGCATGTGTATTAAACTAAATATGATGATTGACATCTGACATTCATGTGCAAAATGCTGCACTTTCAAAATATCATTGTTTGGTGTGATAGAGTAGCTTATATCATGCGCATCTCTGTGTGGATATGCCCAAGTTCATTTACACATCAACGTGTGTGCGAGCAGTCGTGTCAAGTCAGAGGTGACCAGTTGTCACTGAGCTTTGACAGAGACCAGGTATCACAGAGACATAGCGTCACCTTGTCACCTCCAACGTTTTTGTGTGCGCACGTGTGCGTTTGTGTCAGTGTGGGGCATACCTCTCCAGAGACACCTCCTAACCTGCCCCAGGCAAAGTGCCTGGATGACACACATGGAAGGCTCCCTGGAGTGAACCTCAGGTGATGAGACAGCAGCGTATGTGTGTGGTTCACATCTCCTGAGATTAACTATCTTCTTTGGAGAATGGATGGCAAACACACACGCACAGTTACACAGTTTTGACATAAGGAAAGTTAAGCTCTGCTCTTTCAGTGATGGTGCAGTCAGTCAATATCAGGGTCAAAGGAAAAGAGAATTGAGGAAAGAAAAGAAGGAAGAAACAAACGAGCATCTCAATAAGGTTTTAAGTTTTGGAGAAATTAGAAGCAGTCTTTTACACCAGCGCTCCACTTTACATAAAATGGCACCAGGTCTATGTATATATAACACAAGTAGCACATTTGCGAAGCATACAAGAAATGGTTCTCTGCTTCACGTCTTTAAGAATATGCTTTGTCAGTGGGAAGTCAGTGACTTGTGGTATGTTTTCAGGGTAGAGGATGGAACACAAACAGATGTAAAATGAAAGATCTGTGTTGGTTTATTCCCAAGTTTAGACCTTCATGCAGTGCATTTGGAGAAACATAGATAATAGTTTGTCCATATCATGGGCAGACCTATTGAGAGCCCTGTAAAAATGCTGTTTGATTGTGCAGACATGAGTACATGATGTAAATGTGTCTTAGCTTACAGCTTTAAAGACTTCAATTAGCAAGAAGGTACAATTTGCTCTCAGCAAGATGTAGTACAATGTGTGTAAGTGGGTTTTTTTGTTGGGTTTCTTTATTGGCTTTAATTACATTCCACTTTTTTGTATGTTGTGGTCCTTTTAGAAAAACATAACAACCGTAGTTCTTTCCAGCATCCATCATGAGCAGTTTTGTGAAATCAGAGTGCATTTTATTACAAATATCAGGGCAATGTAGTACTGCATTTTGTTTTTCACTTTAGGAGTTTGCTTTGGGGTTTCTGTGACAAGAGGGGATATGATTTCTATTCTCTATGTTCAATCATATTAGAAACACATTGGATGTAATCTATTCTCCAGCAAAGTGATAAAGTGCTTTCTCACCAATTACCGACTGCCATCTCCCTCTTCACACCTAGCAGGCATGGGATGGATGGATGTGGCTGACAATGTGTATGTGCATGTCACAGAGGGATGGGGGAGAGGTTGGGAGGGGTGAGAGGGGAAAGGGGTAAAAAAAAAATGGGCAGCAAGAGCAACAGTGTCAGATTAAGTCAGAGAGAGGTTTTAAAAGGGTTGTCACTTGTGTTTACATTTTCTCAGTTATCATCAGGAGAATGACATATCTTTGTTTCTGCAATATCACACTGCTGTATTTAGGCCCTCTATAGCAGTGTTTTTCTCTTTTCTTCCTCAAGGACCATTTTGCTCTGTGCAGGAATCAGAACATTTTGACACTGGATATTCCTCTTATGCATGTCTACTTTGCTTTTCAATATATTCGTGGATTATCATTGATTAGGAATTTAAATTAGATTAAAAACACACTGGTTTAAACAAACCAGACAGAGGTTAAATGTAATCTCTGGTAAGTGGCTATTTTACACTCGCTGTGTGTTGCAGTGATGACACAAAACAAGCATTGTGTGAATTGGAAACAAAGGGAAAAAGCAGTTGGCTCTGCCTTCAAATTGTTTTATTTTTTTTTCAAGAATGCAAACTCTCATTTAAAACAAACATGAACTGTACAAGACTTGTTTCAAAGGTTGAAGGCTTTAAAAAAAATCACATCCTCCATGTTTCTTATCTCAGTCTGGATGCTGAAAGCCATGTGCTAGTGAACTGAGTCTTAGTCAGCTGACAACAGAAATTCAATAACCACCAGCTGTTCAGTTCTTAGAAAAACATTTAGATTACTATATTTAATTGCACTGCACAAACAGTATATTTACAACTCACATTCTCTTAGATATCACTGCATTATCAAGCAAAAATGCACCAGACATACATGTAGATGGCTCTCCACTGACTGTAGGTACATTCATTCCATAGCAATGTGTTTTTAAATAACTGAATAACTGTAGATGTCCATATGTATTCTTTGGAGACATATGTGCTATAATATAATTAACCAGACCTTGAAAACAGAACTGTTTGATAGAGGAATGCATTAAAGTCAGAAAGAAAATAGAAGAAATTGTATCCTTTTGTGTTTCCTTAATATCCCAAGGAAGAGAACAGCAGGCTAAATTTTTCTTTGAAAGATTAGGTCACAAAACAGAAAGCAGATATGAAGGTAAGTATGAGGAGAAAAGAAGATTACCTCCCCTCAGGACAAACTCTTTTAAAATTAAACAGGCAGTGCTGCCTGGAGGAAGGACAAGGGCAAGATGAAAGTAGCATTTGAAAAAAATCTTAAAGCACTCGAGGCATGGAGCGGGCCACCCTGCTGAAGGACCTGGAAAACCAGTGGCAAAAGCAGGTGAGCTAGCTTTTAGCAGTGGAGGAAAGGGAGACTGGGATCAGCCGGGTCAGTGAAAAAAAAAGGGAGCCTTACACAAAGGTGCATCTGAAGACCTTGGCCCTGCTCATGTGAAGACGAGAAGGAGGGAAAAAAACAAGTAAGAAGGTGTGGGGAAAAATGTGAATGACTGAAGGAAAGCCTCTGAAAAAAGCTTTGAAGACACCCGAGGAGAGGTGAAAGAGGTGGTAAGTCAGGTCCTCCTCTGACCTGTGTGCATTTCAAATACTCTTACAGAGCACTGGCATTTTAAGATTTAAAGATACGTGTACCAAAGCCTGATTATTTGGGGGTTGCTGAATTTCAATTCAATGTCAAAGACTAAAACTGAAGACCTTTCATCTGTACTTTTATTTTAGAATTTAGGTCGTTTCATAAGTACCCTTTTCTCATTTTTTCTTTTTCTTCCAGGTAATCGGTTGTTTCAAACCTAGTTTTAGTCTAATTTTAGTTAATTATGATAAGCTTTGTATGAATGCCTGATCTTCTCAACCCAATAAGAAAGAGAAAGATACGTATCTGTATCTTTGGGCAGTTGCAAACTACATTAAGGTATCTAAACTACAGGAGACTAAACTAAATATAGAGGCAGAGCAAAAACCTTGCTAGTCAGGATAAGTGCTGTCTGTATTTATGTGTGTGTCTGCGTGTCTGTGCGTGAGGTGTCTTTGTCTATATGAATTTTAGGGTGTCTGTCTGCATGGTCTCCGAGGTGATGACTGTTGTGCTCACACCCACTTACACACCCACTCACGCTCCCACTAATGCACGAGGCTGTTTGTTTTGACTGTGCTTGACAGTGAGTGATGGCTGATTGACAGCCTCAGCTGATTTTTGTGCTACTAAAACTGCAGCCATCCAGCTCCACACAATTCACCACTCTTTTTGCCAGTCTGCCACCACAGAGTTAGCAACAGTCTGCGTTTTGCCTCCCTCACTTCTCCAAGCCAGTCGCACTGCACTGCGGCAAGCAGGGGAAGCAGACACACACTCACCACTCCACTCCCAGATTTTTTGGAAGGGGAGAGAAGAGGAGCAAGCAAAGCCTTGACATAACTACGATATTTTTGCGCTTCTTGATGGAGAGCTGCTGTAAAATCCAGAAATACCTTTCAAAAATCTCTGTTTTCTTGCCTTGTGCTGAAAGTTGTTTCAAAGAGGCTCGGAGCATCATCCTGACAAAAGGAATATGCACAACTCAACCTGCCTGCCAATAACGAGACACAAAAAGTGAGAGGAAAGAAAACGAAATTTGGACCTATGTGGTGGATTTTGGAAGCGAACGAACACGCAACGTTCCAAGGGTCTTTTTCTTTTTTGGACGAGATTAAGAAGGCAGGGGCAATGCCAAAGGTTTTTTCCTGCCCTCTTTTAAAAAAACAGTCTTGCAGCAGCTTGGGCTCTGGCTATGCTCAATCTCCACCTGCACGTTGCTAGGGAAAAAGCACTGGAAATGTCTCCGCTAATTCCAGGATATAGATGCGGCCGGGCCTTATAATTGTGCAGCTCCTGCACTCCCCATACGCAATATAAATCATATCCAGTACAGCGGTATCCAGCCAGGCAAGCAAGCTATCCGGCAACCGGCTCCCAGCCCAGACAAATTGCATCCCCAGTGGAGGAGAAGAAGAGGCAGGAAACGATGGGCTGAATGACTGGCAAGGGAGAGAGAGGGAGAAAGGAGAGGGGAGCTTCCAGACAGAGTGACCTACATTTAACAGTCTGGAGTTAAAGACAGAGGGAGAGGGAGAGAGAAAGAGAGAGACAGAGAGAAATGTATGAAGAAAAACAAGGTAGGGGGATGAAACCGCATGAATAAAAGATGAAAAGCAGAAGATGAGATACAGAAACAAACACAATCAGAAATTAGCCGTGGCAGAGGAGAGAGAAAGCCGATCCTCAGCGCTGTCTCTCCTACATTTTGTCTTTTTTTCCTCCATCCACTCATTTTACACCTTTCACACCCTTCCTCTCCCCATATCCAATGTTATTTTCTTCCTGCTATGTTGCTGCTTTACTTTCATCTTTTACCATTAATCATCCATTGTGTGGGGTGTCTGGGGGGAATGGAGCTGACTGTGGTGTAACCCAAGTCTCTGGCACACAAACAGCTGAGAAACAGAAAAGTCACCCCGGGACGTCGTCTTGGTTTTGCTTATGTTCTCCATATTTTTCCACAGATTTTGACTCTTTATTTTCTATTGCACCCTTCTTACTCCACATTGACCACCCACTCCAATTTTTCTCAGCACTCTTTAAACTTCATTCCCCTACGTTCAACCACCCCATAACCCCTCCCCTATATATTTACCTCTTTCTTCTTTTCTCTCCTCCCCAGCATTTATCATGTATGGCTAACTCTAACCGCAACACTTTTTCATACTGGATTATGTTATCTAGCTTCTTTTATCTAGTGTCAGTAGAGAGGAAGCATAAAAGTAGCAGCAGCAGTTATATCTATCTGTGTGTGAGCCTAACTCATGAGCTCGGCTTTATATCTATTTGATTGCCTCATGAATAGAAAGCTGCCTGTCTGAAAGCTGATGGCCTCCAAGCTGGTTCTCACAGCTTTTGTGTAGCTGACTGTACAGTTGGTAAGGTGCGATATTCAAGTGTGACTGCCTGGCTGGTTGAGCATTTGTCCATCTGGCAGCATTGGATTTATATTGTGTCATTCTGCAAGTTTTTTTTTCTTTTTCATAATGATTATTACTTTTAACAAAGAGATGTCTTAATTATCTTACGTGCTCTTTTGTCTTTAAGTCTGTTTTTTTTAATGCACACAGCATTGATCATTCCCACTGCAACCTTTTTATAGTTTTTACCAATTTTCCTCGTGACCCCCCCCATCACTTCCCTCCCCTTACATGTCAGTCCTCAGGGATCAGTGTTAAGGACAAGAGCAGGAATTGCACTTGAAGGAGAGGAAATGACATGGGTAATGGAAGAGGACACACAGGCATCTGTCAAGGAAAATCGAGGCTGGGAAGGGGGAGAAAATGATTTATTCATGAAAGAGAATTACACTGCTTTCACCTTCTTGAATAGGCTTGATCAGAATCCTATATTTCCTTTAACTCTTTAAAGAAAAAGGTGGTGGGGAGCACTTCTTCCATCAGACTGTAAGAGCTTTTTATGCACTGCTCAGACTTTTTTGGTTCATATTAATTTTATGGTTTCCAACACATTTTAAACAAATGCCACGTACATTGCATTCGTGATGCGAGTTTCATGAACGCACAAGTACAGCCAGCTCTTTCTGATCTCTTTTGGTTTTGATCACACAACAAATTCCAACATCACTGAATTATTTACTTATACCTACAGTCATAAAACAAATGTTGCTAATTTTATTAGTAGGATTTCTAGTTCACATCTACTGTAAGTAACAAAAAAACAATGGAAATATCCTAGAGAAGCATTTACGATTGTGTTTGTTAGCATTCATTCTTGCTCTCTCTCTGTACACGAGTCCAGGACAGAACACACTTTGCCCTGAGACATGTGAATTTATAAATAGAGTGTTATTTCCCCTCATTGAAGCACTCTGGCAGCTTAAATAATCACTAACAAGGCTTCTGCTTGCCTTGTAACCCTGACAGATACTTGCCTTGTTTGACAAGCTTGTTTTTGCTACTGTGCTCTCTCTGTATATCAGTATAATAAGGTTGACCTTTGCATAAACATTCACGCAAAGAATCAGTAGCATCCCCCATTTTCTATACCCTCGTCTTCCCACATCATATATGACAGGTCCATTATTTGTAAATGGCAACTACACAGCACATCTCTTGCTTTAAGCCACTTAGAGTAAATCACATCTGTCGGCAATGGTGTTTTCTGTCTCTGTCAAAATTGCCTACTACTAAATGTACTTATATTTTTTCCTCTGTTCTTCTCACTTTTATCTTGTTTCCTATTGAAACCTGGTTTGTAAATGTCTCTAAAATCCCAAGGGAGATGAAAAAAGCCTTCATGGCTGGCACTACTTCAACATTGCATAGTCTATTATTAGCCAAGTACATGGTGGACAATGCTAGTTGTCAGTAACAGTCATAAAAGTGCTGCAGAATTGGAGATTTTATGCAGGACTTCAACGCCAGGAAGCAAATGCACTCTGCTCCATGGTCCTTAATGTAACCGCCATCTATTTGATGTCAGTGAGGAGTCTTGGTTCTCGGCAGGTTTTGCTTTAAATGTGCTTCAAATAGTATAGTGATTTTTTTTATAACTCAAATACAGTTTATTTTTTAAACATAGTAATTTTAGCTAAATGTAAATACAGATATATGAATATATTCCTAATAATAGAGGCATTTAACAAGTAAATGTGTTGTAGTGTTGCTGAATCTGGTTTCTAAATGAATGTGTGCTATGTTTCTCTTTAGTGTTGCTTTGTGTTTGACCCATAAAGTAAATTCCAAAGGTGGTAGATGTGCTGGAAAATAATCCACATCCATGGTGATGTAAGACTTTTTAGCAACAACTACGTTCAACAAATGCCACATTTCTGTTTCAATAGACCATTAGACACTAAATACTAAAAAAACCGCATTCATTCTAAATATCATTTAACATTTTTATTTCTTTAATACAAATGGTAATGAGAATTTTGAAAAACCCAGGCTTGTAGTCTTGACTCTCTCATCAGTGCCATGACACTCGTCCTCCTTGTGGTTTATTTCTAATGTCACATTGAGTCTGAATTAATGGAAATAACCGGCACACCAGGAGGTAACGTTGGCACAGTAATGCTCATGGATCAACCGGTGAACTGACCGCATAGCATTACATTAATCAAGGAAAAAATGTTTTTGCCTCTTATAAGTCACGTCCTTCACATTAAGCTTCCTCACTGTGTCTAATACAGTTCTGTCCTCAGTAGGCGGAAAAAGTGCTATATTATTCCTCATTATATTCTTTTTTGTTGTCTCAGTCATCTGCTTCCAAGACAGCACTGTTCCCTTTTCATTGACTCTTCCTGCTCAGATGCATTAGAGCAGACTGTTCTAATTATTATATGAAATGTTAGGCCTTAATAAAACAACAAGGCAATAAAGACTAAATAACAGGAAGTATCCTTAAACTATTTGAATGAAGAACAAATTGTTCACCTTTCTCCTGCTGACTTGTAGTTATATCTGATGTGTGAAAGGAGGAAAGTTAACATATACTGTTGTGATGGATTGTGATGTAGTCAGTTTGACTATCGGCTCTGAAGTCTGTCTGATGCATTAAGCTAAGCAAAAGGCATTTCTTTCAAATGATTCATCTAATTTCCTCCTTTCTTACTGACTTCCACAAATAATGGCAAGCGAATCACTTTGATGCTGTTATGTCATTTATATTTTAATACAGCTGGTCATCTTTGGTTAACAGCCAGTAAATCCAGCAAGGCAAACACTAAATGATCAGGTAACAGGTAAGTGGTTGTCCACTAAGTTTTCTGTAAGTATATTTCAAAAGAACTGTACAAGGCAGCTATTTGTGAAAAATGTGATTAAAATTATTTTTCAAAACGCTGATTTTGTGACGTCTTTCTGCTTCTGCACATGATGACAGAAATACAGAAAATAAAATCACTTCCAAAGTAAGCACAAGATTTGTGATGTGTGTAGAGCTCCTCTGTTATAATGCCCATTATAAAATAACTGAAAGCGTCGCACTTCTTTCACTGAATCCGATCTTCTTCACACATTTTCATTCATTAATTTATTCCTACTTTTCTTGTTTTTGCTGCTAATCCAAACAAAACTTGTAACACATAACACAAAGCAGTATGCTGCTAACACTGAATTGGATTGTATGTTAATTGTATTTTGACATTTTAGAAAAACATCAAAGTGTTTACTGGAGATTCTCTCCACCATGCATAATGAAATGTGTCACTTTGGTAGTCTGCTGACACAAAGTGCTCTTTGTTATTGTTTTTGCAGCCGTCTCGCCCCTCCAGATGATGTGAGGCAGGTTTCATGTAGCAGGTCAAACCTGCTTTAAACCACTGACTCAACACTGTGACTCAGCCTGTGTTGAATAAACAGATAAAGAGATAACTCTTTTGAACTCGAATGGAAAAATCTAGCACACACACACCTCATAGTTTAAGTTTAGTGTACACAAAGCCGACTGTGTGAAACACATCTGTCCACTGTGTTCAGTTAAACTGATATAACTGTTCCCTTTCTTTTGCATTTGTAAGCAAAAATCCTGCAGATAGATCTGTTGCATAAAAATGGATTCTGCTATGCTTAAACATTTTATCTTTAAAGACAAAGATTACAAGGAAACACAGTATTAAGGTCAGACTAACCATTTGAAGGCACACTGTTTCTTACATTATAGTCACATATTTGTATTATTAGTTAATCTTTTAAGTAACTTGGGCAGCTTTTTAACAACACCAAATAACAACAAAAGTTCAGTTCAGCTGAATTCAGGCTTATTTATTTAGCTAACTTGAGGGCTTTTATACTGCGAGATAAAGACCTAAAGGATTCCTGAGAAAACCCCAAATAATCAAGCAACTTCCCATGAGCAAGTACTTTGCAATGGTGATAAGGGATAACTCTCTTTAAACAGGATGAAACATCAGTCAAATGCAGGCTCAGGAAGGGGTACCCATCTACCGTGACCAGCTGGGGTGAGGGAAGGGAGAAGAGAAAAAGAGAGCCTAGGGAGATAGGATTACACAGACTAAGAGAGGGAGGAAACAAAAATTTAATGACATGCTGGAGCGGTATATAAACACCTGTGACGTGAAAAACTGTGAGTGGAGATGAAATACTTAGAGCACCACATAAATCACGTAGCCGTATGAGCCTATATAATAATTATAACCCTGCACCATCACAGGGTCACCTGATCCAGCTTTAACAATAAGCTTCATCAAAAAGGAAAGCTTAGTCTGATTTAAAAAAAATGGGAGCTGATTTCATGGGAGTGTGACCTGACAGTTGAAGGTTCTGCCTCCCATTCTACTTTTAGAAACCACAAGTAAGGTGGCAGTCTGAGAGCAAAGTGCTCTTTTGTGATAATGTGCTACCGAGGTCTTCAAGATAAAATGGGATCACATCAAGACTTAGTAAGTGAGGAGGACAAAGATTTTCAATTCAACTTTGGATTTGATAGGGAGTGGTGAAGAAAAGCTGATGTGGGGGAAATATGATCTTTCTCGTCCCTCTGAGTACTCTCACTACAACATTTTGGATTAAAAGGAAGCTTTTAGAACGTGAAAATAATTAATTACAATACTCCAGCCTAGAATTAATGAATGTATGAATTCGTTTTTCAGCATCTGACTGAGACCGGATGTTTTTAATTTTAGACACATTGCGGAGTTGAAAAAGTCCTGCATACTTAATGTGTGTATTGAAGGACATATCCTGGTCAAAATTTATTCCAAGATTACTGACAGTGTTGCTGGAGGCCGAAGTAATACCATCTGGAGTAAGGATCTGATTTGACGCCATGTTTCTGAGGATTTTAGGGCAGAATATAATAACCTTAGCTTTGTTTGAATTTAGGAGAAGAAATTTATGGGAAATCAAAGCTTTTTTCTTTAAGACACACCTGCACCAACTATGTTCTATAACTAATTGAATTATGCATGTGGCTTTAAAGATAAATAAATAGAGGAATAATATAGATAAAAATAGTTGGGTTTCATCTGCATAGAAATGAAAATGTATCCTAGTGTTGTGTTAATAATATTACCTGAGGGAAGCATCTATAACATAAAATGTCCAGCAAAAAACCACGTGGAACTACATGGCTAACTTCCCACATAGCAAGCAGGTCTGGCCCGGATCTGGTATCAAGCCGGCACTGCTGGCTGACTTCTGGCATGATAAGACGTATGTCATCCAGATATGGGCCAGGCCTGGCATAGATGGCACTGTCTACGTGATGGCATGCCATATCTGGCTCGATTGTGGTTTGGGTTATGTGGCCCAGGCTCATAGAAAACAGGTCTGGCCCAGATCTGGCATCAAGCTGGCACTTCTGACTGACCGGTGTCTTGGCAGAGTGTATGTCAACCACATATGGGCCAGGTCTGGCAATGATGGCACTATTTATGTTCCTATTTTAGTCAGAAGATCCAAATGCCATGTTGCAATACTATACTGCTATGGTAGCTAATGTTTCAAATGCAGGTCTGACAAGTTTGTGAGTGTACACTTTATCCAAAACCTAGTAACGGTTTACTCGTGTTTACCACTGGGTGGCTGTAGCTCGGGCGGTAGAGCAGGTCACCTGCTGATCGGAAGTTTAGTGGTTCGATTCCTGGCTCCTCCAGTCTACATGTCGAGAGTGTGAATATGTATGATGTATGTAGTTAGAAAGCTCTCAGTTAAGAGAAAGTGTGTGATTGGGGGAATGTGGCATGTTATATAGAGCACATTAAGTATTCTGGGAGAGTAGTAAAGTGTTATACAATAATCAGTCCATTCGCTGTCTGAACAGAGTTTCGGCATGTTACTTTTGCATGTTCTGGCACATGTTGTTATTACATGGCTTGATTAAGGTACACATTAGAGGCTGATATCTGGGGCCAGAGCTGAAACTGTTCTGGGCCAGCACAGGGCCAGCAGTCTGTCTACAACTGGCCCGTGGCTGCACACCACCTACAGATGGCCCACATACCGCAAAGATTGACGGCCCTTTGGCGGCCCAGATCAGGTTTGCAGGAGGTAATCCACACATGGGCCAGCATAGGACCAACAGTGTGTATGCAACTGGCCCATGTGTGGACCAGCACAAGGCCCACACATGGGCCTTGTGCTTAATAAGGATGGAAATTGTTCTAGAATTAGCTAAGATAGTTCGATGAAGTAAGGACTTTTTACCTTTTTTTATATGCATATTAAATTGTGGTGCTGAGTAATGATCATACTTTTTTGATCGGTCTTCTAGGAATGATGTCCAATAAAGATGTAGATGATTTAGAGGAAGATATTATTGAAGTTAATTCAGAAAGATCAATAGGCATGAAATAGTGTAATCAAATATCAGCAGTTATTAAAGTTGCTGTAATTAATCGTATGTCTGAGGGATGACTGTGAATATTTTTTTTCTCTTATGGTTGGAATTTTATTTTTAAAGAAATCTTTTTTTAGAGAGCAAAAAACTATAACAAAGACTTATTTAAATTAGTACAATGCCATTTTTACTTTAAGGCATTTAAGAATCATCAATTTGACTCTTTGATTTGACACTTTCTTTTTTTGGAGTGACTGTATTCAGGGCCATAAACCATAAAGATATAATACTATTACCAAGATAATTGACTTCTGCGGGAGTGAGGTTCTTGTAACTGCTCTGAATTGTGTTGGTACAAAGAATTCTATTGAACATAGAAGGAAGAACTTTAAATTGTGTTACAGCATTTTCAGTGAAATATCTAGTGTACCGAAAATGTTTTCCAGTTCGGTGTAGTCCATTATTATAAAATTAAATGTTATTAAGAAATTGTCAGACAAAAGAGGGTTTTCAGGAAAAACTGTTCAGTGCCATATGTACGTTACTTTACATTTTGAGAAAAGCCAGCTGAGTCTAATAATTCAATACAGTATTGAGGCTGTTATTGGCAAAATATATATGAATGTTAAAATAATTTCCTTGGCCTTTGCCTTGAGGATTCTGACAGTTAATATAACTTCAGTTGTTGATTCATTTAAACTATCATATTCATTCTGCTGCAGCCAGGTTTCTGTGAGGCAAAATAAATCAATCTTTTAATCAATTAAGTCATAAACTGTCAGGGACTTGAAAGAGAGTAATCTCATGTTTTTAATACTCCACATTTATTTATTTATTTTTTGTTCTTTAGTACAGTTAAAAAAGTATTTTTTTGTTGTGATTTTTCATAATTCAAATATTTTTTTCTGGTATTTTGTTTGTTCATAGGTGGTCTAGGACAGCGGTCCCCAACCTTTTTTGCGCCACGGACCGGTTTATGCCCGACAATATTTTCACGGACCGGCCTTTAAGGTGTTGCAGATAAATACAACAAAATAAAACTAGTACCGGTACCGAAAAAAGACAATTTATTCATAACACACGTGAAACGACCCAGAAAAAAACAAGTAAATGACAAAAACAATAACAAAATTATGATAAAAACCGATAAAAACCCTGAAAACCATACATTTCACACCCGAACCTCAACTCAAACACAGACCGGTACTGGTGACTGCTGGTCTAGGAGCAGACAGTCTCCACAGGATTTGGTTTATTGGTGGCTATGACAGTCATGCAGATGCATTAAATAATTAAAGTCCCCATTTAAATGAATTACTCTATTAAATTCAGGACTACTGTATTACTGTAATCCTGAATTTACAAGACTGTGTTTACTGTAGGCGGTAATTAGATTGAAATGAACAAACCTGAAAAATGTGAACTGGTCACTCAAGGGATTGAAGCTTGACGTGTAGTTCTGGTTCAGCCTTTAAGTCTGACGTCATTAGCCGTTTCCGGGTCCAAACTCCGCTACAGGTCCCAAAGTCAAAAGAATACTGCAGCACCACTGAGAGTTACAAACTGTCAAAATTCTTTCATCTTTAATAAAATGATCAGTGTGGCTGCTTTACCAGGTGTAACAATTAAGTTTAACATCCAGTCATCCACAGAAACAGAATTTCTGAAATTTAACAGAGTTAGAAGTTAGCAGGAAGGTAGCTCGCTAGTTTCCACCTAAACATGATATACCATGTTCTAAATAAGGGAACATAAATGAAGACATTAAACTAAATAGCAGTGATGTTTGTGGAGTTACTGAAGTTGGGCTACCTGGTATATAATGATGTGCTGTGTCAGGGGTGGGCAACTCCAGGCCTCGAGGGCCGGTGTCCTGCAGGTTTTAAATGTGTCCTTAATCCAACACAGCTGATTCAAATGGCTAAATGACCTCCCCAACATCTCCTGAAGTTTTGCAGAGGCCTGGTAACGAACTAATCATTTGATTCAGGTGTGTTGACCCAGGGTAAAACCTGCAGGACACCGGCACTCGAGGCCGGAGTTGGCTAGCTACAAAGCTATGATTAGCATAATATAAACACATTAGCGCAGTGAAGTTGGAGGATAAACGCTAACTTTTTTCCACTCGATGAAAGCTAACATGATGGTTCCTGATGGTTAGGGACAAATGCAATCGCATGGCAGGATGCCGTAAACGGACCAAACTTCAGTCAGGAGAACAACTGAGATAATCGATCCACAATATGAGGTTAGTAATTAATTTACCGCTTCATGGGCTGAGCTGTAGTTACATAGTAATGTTTTTAAAACTGACTTTTAAAATGAATAGTGGTAATAAAACCCAAGAGAGGCCGACAGTGATTACTGCCTTTTTTAGGGGCTTGTTCAGATTAAATAGAACAAGATACAAAGCATCAAAACACGTTAAAAACACAACTGCCTTAATAAACACAGAGTCGTTTAGACCCAGGAGAAAGATTCATACGTCATCACTTAAACACCAGATTGTGGCAGTTGGGTTGCAGTTGTCAGAGAAAGGTGCAGCATGCAAGTGGTGTAAACATTAAGATATTTATGCCAATAACATCCATGAACCCAGTCTATTAGAGTGTAGAGACAGTCTATTTGGTAAAGCTGTCTGTGCTCCCAAAACAAGTCAAAGTTATCTATAAAAATCACCCCATAGTCGTTACACATTGATGACAGCCAGGTCTGCAAACTCAGCAGGTGACTGTAACCACAAGTTCATACTGTTGATACTGGATGTCATTTGTTCCCACATGGACTACAACCCACTTCAACTTCAGATAGTCTTCTTTAATCTCTGGGATTTTGTCAATAACTTACAGAACTCAAGCACAAGGAAAGCTGTAAGTTTTGTCCATCTTCATGCTGAATTTCAACATGATGGAGATACCTATAATAAGAATTGTGGAGCAGGATGGAGTATGAACCAAGGTGGAATTGACTGCAGTATCACGGACCAGCCTGACTGCGGATGGAGTGCAAGGCCATGCAGGAGGCTATGGAGAATCTGAGGCTGTGGGGTTTCTTGGTGGAACCAAGGTGACAGCCAGTGGTGATGCAGGTTTCCTTTGGAAGCCTTGTCCAGTTGAATTCCTGGAATTACTGGAGGAAAATCCTGTTTATCCAGAATGTCCTGGGAGCGCATGACAGAATTAGAATATAGAAGAGCTGAGCTGCAGAGCAATGATCAAGGCCAGGTGTTCCTTGCTCAACTTCTTCAAATCCTTTATCCCAATTTGGTGATTTATCGGTTGACATTGGGACAGCTTGCACTCCCTGGTAAGGAGGTAATTGGTGGAAATCTGAAAAACCAAGCAAAGATAAATGATTAGCCAGACTAAAAACACATACAAGAAAAACAAACTGGGTTTCTCTAACTGAGAAAGTCTATTACAGAAATGCTTGATTCTATCCAGATCAGGACACTCAGTAGTTAATATCTAATTGCCTGGTTTTGACAGTTTTATAAGAAATATAATACATTAAAATGCAAAATGAATCCTTGAGAATTGACACAAGTATAAACAGAAACTGCTGTAAGATCAACAGAACACCAATAGATGTGCAGTAGAAGCCATAACAATGCTGGCCACAGAACCCATAATTTGATTGTTACACAATGCAGTGCAGAGAATTTGCATAACCAGTGTGCATGTTTGTATGTGGTTGTAAAAGCATAGCAGTTGTTTGCAGGATGCTTAAGTTCACCCACTGTGGCAAGTTTCATCTTTACTGTTCTCAGTGGGTGGGTTGTTCTTTCTCACATACAGCAGGGCTTTACCTTTTGTGCACAAGGGGGACATTGATATCTAAAGTGCACAGTGACTTTACCGGCCAGTGGTACACACACACGCGCACACACACACACACACACATGCACACACACACACACACACACACACACACACACACACACACAGATAACCAGCACACACAGCACACACCTCTCCCAGACAGTCCCATATGGACTCATTAGGGGCCAGTCTATCACCACCTGTGCATTGAAAGACCCAGTGGACTAGCTTTGACAGTGACTGTGGACAGAAGCTGTGCAGGGAATAGACACACACGCACACTTTCTCAGATACATCATGCATGCATATGGACTCGTGTACACAGCTTCAAGACATCTACACACTCGCTTTTGGTGGCAAGCAGGGAAAGCTTGGGGACATCATGTGTACTAGGTGTACACTAACAACAGAGTATGTAACTAGACTTAAACTGCTGACTTGAAAAATACCTCTTTATGAATGATATAAACTACATTATGGACTCTTTTTACCTCTTTGTTTACCTTCACAAAGATTGACTTAAAAGAAACAACTGTCATATAACCAGCAGTTGATGATCTCGACAATATCTGTTTCTGTAGAAGAAGTCACAATATGCAAACTAATCAAAAGAACTCCAAATAAACTTCTAACTTTACATCCTATTAATATTTTGTCAAAGCTCAGATGTGAATCATAATAGTTAAGTGTCATCAATCAGATGTGTTGCATTCTCTGACTTTATTGTGGTAAAGTATTTAACATAAAGCTGCATTTTGTGCACATTTCATTCTCCAATAGATGTGATATTGTAAGAGTGAAGTGTGAACTCAGGAGGCTGGAGCTGGAGGCTAACAAAAACAAGCTTTTAAACCATTAACAACTAAAGAAATAATCAAAGTCCAAGAAGGAAACAGAAAAAGGAGAACATGCATGCTCTTCAAGCTTACACAGGAAGCATAAGAGACACCGTGACAAAGACTAAGGGGAAGGCGGGATTATTTATACACGGAGGGCTGATTAGTGGATGACAAATGGGAAGGCAATTAAACACAGTTGAAATAACACAAGACGAGACAATCAGAGGGAGAAAGACAGGAAGTAAAACTAAGACAAGACATGAAAGAAAACAAACCTTCAAAGACTAAAAGGTAATAGCCTGAAGATACTGATGCAGACGTGAATACTAATGTTTAACACGATGTACGAGACCAAGGCCTTAAACACAGAAATGAGACAGAAACACAGCAAAGGTGATCTCCACAACTGCTACCAGAATAAATAATAGACCTGTTCCATAAGAAAGTCATGAACCAAAATTTAAGATATCACAAAACAAAAGTAAAGAAGAAAAGACATTCAGCATTACCAGAATAATAACGGAAACATGAACCAAAACAGGATCACAGAATAGTAACAAAAAAGGATTCATGCAGTAAAAAGAGAAATCAAAAACTCAACAATATCACAAGGAAGCCAAACTCCCCATTTAGAGATTAAAGAAATCAAATCAGGAATTTTCTTGAATTTTCTTTCTTGTTAACTGACTGCTATTGGGTATCATAGTGAATACTCTTCACATGCTAATTTCAAGAGATCTATTCAAAAGGAACAAAACTGATTACTAATGATGTATGAAATGGTTACATACCACATTACAATATAGTAAACAGAATAAACAACATGTTGTAACAAAAGTTACAAAATAGTGGTTGCTACACATTCTAATCAGCCCCAATTTTTCTCCTTCATGTGACAATGGGAGAAAGAACCACTCTTCTCTCTTCTGTATCAGTCTATACTCTTTTGTCTTCCCCTTGCTACACTACCACACTCTTCTCCATCTTCCATGGCCAGGCTGTTGCCCTCGTCGTGCTGGATCCATGTTCAAAAACTGTTGGAAATCTGTTGTGCTCAGGCTCTAAAATACTCATATTCATAACTTAACACATGTGAGTTCAGCAGATTTTGACAATTCAACAATCTGTAAATACTCACATAGAAAGAGAGTTTCTTTCTGGTGTTCACAAGTAACACAATGCTGTGAAGGATTTCACCTACTGTTTTGACAATTTCAACTGCCAAGAAGTGAGCCAGAGCAACTGAGGAAAACTAGAATGGAAGGGAGCGTGTTTGAAGGGAGTTATAGCGACACTCCAGCTTTGTTCCTGCAGTGGGCCATGGCATTAACCACTGTGGGGAATCCTCACATTCCTGGCAATTCTTGCCAAAAAGCTTCAGAATCACTTGAATGAGTTGTCTGTGAGCACATGACAAAAAATAAGAAGAAGAATACAAAGGCAAAGATTATACTCAGTTCCAGACACAGACATGGGAAGATGCAGACACCAGAGAACGTAGGCCTTCCTGTTACACATCTATAAAGTCCACCCAAGTGTGCTGAAGGGCATATCTACAGTTGGTCAGTCGTAGTTTAGTTAGTCTGCACTGTCACTAAAACTGGCAGGCATGTGGATGTCCACAGGCTCACCATCTGATAGCATTGTTTACCACAGCAGACTCGCAGATATGGAAACTATGGCATGGCTGTAACTGAGAGGAGGTCTCTGTGTCCGACTGGGTATTTACATGACGTTTTATCCCAGTTACTGATTGTTTTTGTTCCTCAGATTCACAACAGGTTCTCATTATATTATAAGTCATGTTATATGGTGCTGTGGTCCCCAACCTTTTTGCACCATGGACCAGTGTATTCCGGACAATATTTTCACAGATCGGCCTTTAAGGCAGATAAATACAACAAAATAAAACCAGTACCCGTACCAAAAAAAGAAGATTTATTCATAACACACGGGAAAAGACCCAGGGAAACCGAGTTAACGATAAAAACGATTAAAAAAATAACGATAAAAACCGCTAAATATCCTGAAAACCATAAATTTCACACCCAAGCCTCAACTCTCGTGGCCTGGTACCAAACAACTCACGGACCGCTACCAGTCCGTGGCCTGGGAGTTGAGGACCGCTGATATAGTGCACAAGCTTGATCACACACAGCCTAATAGTAGCATAACCTTAATGCTGCATCAGCTACTGGTGTCTTTGGATGTTTCATGTGGAAGCAAGGTGAGAGATCTCTCATTCTGAACGTTTCTTTCTTGCTCCGCCTCCCCCTCATCCATCATTCTCTCCAAACTGCCCTTTATCTGTGAACTTTACTTGACCCTCTTCGACTGAACTGATCTGTCACGCTCTAGGGAAACCAGCGTCAAAATGCAGAGCTTTAATAGACTCTGGGAACTTAGAGCTAAAGTAGCACAGGGTAAAAGGAATAAGAAATAGCTGCTCATAACATAGACTGATAAGAGGCTCCTCAAAACTCTCTGAAATCTTTTCATCGTGGTCTCGAGGTAAAAGATTAATGCCAAAAGTCTTCAGTTAAATCAATATAACATGCATTTCATTATGTCATTCGTTATGTGTTTTGTTTTGTTTTTTGCTTTGCTTTGTTACTTTCCTCTACTGTGTGTCTAAGCTGAAACATGTACCGTGGTTGGCAACTTGTCCGTACTCTGCTGAGAAATGTTGATCGGCTTGTTGGTTTTTTTGGGTTGCACCCTTGCCAGTAAAGTCCATTCTAAACTGGGCCAGCGAACTGGAAGCGACGCAGTTCACACCATGTTTGTGTTTTCACGGATCAAAAATCAATTTAAACCCACTACTTTCACACTTGGGTAGCTGGCGCATTTTCCAGTTTTTGCTATGGCTGCTTTAAATAATCAGCAGGGTTCCACTCAAAATTCCACAACTTTGCTGCAGATGTCATTCTGTCGTAGAGTGCAAAAACATGCAGGGGCATTTTAGCAAAAAAAGAAAAGGAAAAATATCTGTAATCTCTAATCATTTTAGCACTCTACAACTTAATTCTTTCCATCTCCCAGTTACACAAAAAGAGGAAGAGTGGCTGAGGTGAGTGAGCGAGCCAAAGATGAGATGGAAATGATGTATGCATAAAAACATAAAGAGAGTAAGAGGACTTAATGATAAGGAACTTTTTGTTACTTTTTCTAATATTTATCTTCATAGTTAACGTTATAAAGAAAAGGTAAACTATAGCAGAAGCATCTCCTCATTATCATACTATCTTGGAAGCCTTATTTATTCTGTTTGTCATAGAAATAACACAGAAATGCTGTGCCTTTAAGTTTCATAGGTTAGGGTTAGGGTTAGGGTTAGTAGCCAGCAGCTGGAAAAATGACCCTATTCAGTTTAATTTTATTTAGAGGAAAATGTCAACTTTCACCTCAAGGTGCCTTATATTGTAATATATGTCAATATATTTTCAAATACTATAATAAAGAAGAAGGTGTGAAATTGATGAGATGTCTTACAGCTTTTACTGCACTTTACACTTTTAAAACAACAATTTTTTTACTTCTTTCCGTACTGGAAAAATATTTGTCCGGCTTTCACTCTGGTGTATGCTGCAATTGATCTCTTCATTCTGGAAAAAGGAAAAAAAAGACTCCTCATTGCCTGAACGTGCAGGAACAGCACAGATCACTAGCCAACACCCCAACACATATTGCAACAGAAATCCCATTTGCCCCGTCCACTAAACACACACGTTTTTACTCGCATTTACACACATCCTGCAAATAACACTCGCACACAGCATCCCATTCAATTTCGCACATGTCAGGGGAGGCTCTCAACTAGGCATTCATATTAAACTAGTTCATTATTTATGCAAGGGAAGAGATTGCCAGTCCTCGATTTGTCTCATGAAATGTTAATATATTCATCGGAAGATTGTAGTCTTTTAATCTGCCCCACCAGAATAATACTTATCTGCCACTACAGCAGCATGTTGTACAGTAGCTCTATCTCTCCTAAGACTCATTCCCTTTCTGTACCTCTCTGCTTTCTCCCCGCTCTGTCACATTCTTTTATTCCTTATCTTTTCTCCCTTTTATCCAAGGAGTAGCTGGGAGTGACCTAGTGTGGCATTTGGGATGCAAATTCTCATTGTGTTCATCTTGGTTTTAATTGCCAAATGTTAAATGCACTATTTAGTATATTTATTATGTCTTGGCTTCACACTAGTTTTTTCAAATGACAATATTTATCTTTTAAATCAAATTTGTGACATAGCAGTACATCATAAATACTTTTCTTTCTTCTTCTACTACTTTAAAGGGGAGATTGAATTGAAGGCTACATTATTCTCAAAAGGATTTATTAATTTAGAAAACCTACACAGCGCTTCTGTTATTCATGGATGTTACTAATACCATCAACTTAACTTCACAAACAGTGATCAAAGCTGTCAACCCTGGCTCCTAGAAGTTGCATATTAATAAATTAGTTGTCTAATTAAATCTGTGTTACAATGTAATTGTTGACACTGCATGCCTTGGTGGGACCTTTGATTGAGAGAAATTTGATTAGACTAAAGAGAGAAGAATGTGAGTTTATGAGGTTGGATATAGTCCTCGTGGAGCACCAGGAGTTCATGTATTGCTATTGTTTTCACTGCATAGAAACTACTTAAGTTTGGTTACTGAAGTTCAGGTCAGTGTCTTCACTTTCCTGGTGTTGGTGAAAAACTGTCGTGTCGAATGTAAGGTTTTCTTATATCAGTTTAAAGTAAAATTGTGGGAGGTAGCTGGGGTGGAAGAGGCTCAAACTCACCTGCCTAACTAAAAAAGTGGAATCTTTTCTTTTTTATTGTCACTCACTAATTACGTGCATATTTATTTGCTCATTTGTGAGGCTGGAAAAAGTAGTTTTAGTTCAAATACATAATTTTCATGAGAGTATAAGTAAATTGTCATAAACATTTTGCCAAGATACTATACTATGCTATACTATTGCTCATATAAAACACTGTACTGTACTACAAAAATACATTGCGTGAAGTCCAACATGTATGAGGGACATCAGACTTTGGATTGTAGAATTTTACCATCATCACGCAAAAGAGTAGACCTCAAATCGCGGTTGAAGGCCCAGCTGTGGATTATTTTTCCTTTTTTGGGGTGGAATGATTATGACTTTATGACTTTTCCCCAGTCTTAACCGAGTGCTTCCAGTGCTTTAATATAACCGTATAACCGTACAAAAAGCTTAACAATGCTGTAAGTCCCCACAGAGCAGTGCTTGATTGTTTCATTTTCCTCGTTAAAATATCTAAAGACTGAACTGATTTGTTCGTTATCAGCACATTTGCAACATGCAAATATGTCAATTAACAATGTTAATCTTCATTATGTTAATAGAAAATGGAATCTGATAGCAGTTACGTCCCCTTAAAAACACATAGTGATATATAAATGCAATTTAAAAGACTGCTTTTTTCTTTCTTTTATTCTATCCCCCATTTCTTTCTCCCTGTGGCTGGCAGCCAAAAATATCTACACTCCTCCTGTTTTATTAACAAAAAAATAAAATTCTATCACCTAAAATGAAACAGTGTTAGCTATCTGAAAATTACCTAGGTTGCTATGCAACAGCAGAATCATGCAAAGCCCTGTCATTTCCCAAGCCAAACTAATGTCCCATAATAACCTCAAATAAGCCCTTTACTCATATGTGTGTGTACATGTGTGTGTGTGTGTGTGTGTGTGTGTGTGTGTGTGTGTGTGTGTGTGTGTGTGTGAGAGAGAGAGAGAGAGAGAGAGAGAACAACACAGAGAGATATTGTATGTGTGCATGTGTTTGCGTTTTCAGTTGTCTGTTTTGCATCTCTTTGGATAGAGCTGTTTCTCTGTATGTTTGTCCACTTCTGAAAATACAGAAATTGAACAAAAAAGAGCAAGAACATGAAATTATTATTATTAAGGAAAACCTGTTAAAACATGTTTTAACAAATACAGTAGGAAAGTCAAATGTTTAACTAGTAACTGGCGGGATTTGGAATTTGTCTGCAAAAACACTACCATTTGACTTAGCATCAAATAAAATAACAAGTCTGTATCATGGTATATGTATACCATGTTATATTGCAGCTCAGTGCCTTGCTACAAAGAAAAGAGCAAAGCAGGTCAGACAGAAACAGCCTGACCAGTCAAAAGTAACGCTTTGGCGTGTGTGCCAACTAATCTCAAAGATCCAACTAACTTGCCGAGTATGAAGTCATCGTGACAACAGTGTGGGCAGACCATCAGTATGTGTAGCCCTGTATCCTTGCTGAGATTTATCACCAAGTGTTGAGTGCAGTGACAAGTTGCTGCATGTGTGCTATTTGTAGGACGATAGTGGGTGCTAGTGCCATCCACTCTACACACTGGTGAGGTGGAATAAGGAATGAAGGTCATTTCGAATTCTCTTGACATATTAAAAACTTCACCTTACAACCATTCCTTCAGTGCTGAAATCTTAGATTTTTCTCTGTACAAAAAAAAAAAGAAATACTGCTATGGAGAGGCTAAAAGTACAGCTTGTGAGAGCAGATGATACCCTCCAAATTTGCAGTCTTACCACAGATTGATAAATTGATAGATTTGGAGTACACACGGCATAAACATAGGTAAGATATGAAGCCAATACAGCAGTTTTGTAAATAGTGAGAAAAAGATTTCTCAGAAAAGAGTCTGTGTAGTCTTATTTGGTTATTGTGGTTGTCCCTATATTGTTATCTCCTATATTTATCACTTTGATAATGTTTGATAATGTATGTGGTATGTGGAAGCCTGTCAAAAAATGTATCCTTTTTAAAAAAGCATCAGCTAGAGCTAAATTTTACCTTGCGTGAAAATAATTTACACCTTCAGGTACAGTTGTCACGCTCCACCTAAAGCTCAGGTCTTCCTAAGGCCATGTGTATAGATTTCTGTGTGCTTTATGTCTAAGGCATTCAATCTTTCTCATCTTCCCTGGAAAAATAAGCTAATAACAAGAGCGGGCAAAAGACACAGCAGAGTTTACATTAACGGTGAAGGGTAACAATGTTTTGTCATCAGCAGATTTAAAAACCGTTTAGTTTTCATAGAAAATTGACTCTGTTCACTCTATACTTGTGATATGTCAACAGCAATAGAACATTATTTATTTATGAAACACAGGAGGGAACAAGGATTTCAAAATACCTTTAATAAAAATTCTATGATGCCCAACAGCCAGTGAAGGGATTTAGAAAGTCACCTGTTTGAGTGTACTTCATACTAGCATGGAATTAGTAATGGATTAGTTCCAGCAGCTAACAAGGTTAGCCTTGGTGGACAGTCCTGACACAATGACACCCTTAAGTTAATGGCTAATTATCAAAGCCTCATTCAGGGTGTGCTGTGTAACTGCCTTAGACATAGTATCTATCTGAGTTCAAGCTACTTTGACTGGACTGGTGGTTTTCAGTCTCAAGCTGTGACTTACTTAATCTGCGTCATTTCAATTGTCATTGATGGCCGGACTGTTCGGTTCCCTAGGGGGTCTTTGTTGCCGCTCTCTGTGCCCAAGGCATTCCAGGTAGGTAAATGCAATTGCAAGGAGCTGTGCTTTGCCTATTTTAGCATTTTCACATTGTCACATGGAATGATCTGGAGGTACCAGAGAAAATCCATGCTACCATACACTCACCAGTTATATTATTAGTTACACTTCGATAATACCGATGTGGATCCTCTTTTGCTTACTGTAATTCTTCCTGGCACATGTTCAACAAGATGCTGGAATCATTAGTCAGAGATTTTGGTCCATACTGAGATGGTAGCGCCCCACAGCTGCTGCAGATTTTTAAGCTGCGCATCCATCCACATCCCAAAGGTGATCTGGTGACTGTAGAGGCCGTTTGAGTACAATGAACTGTTTAAGAAACCATTTTGAAATGATTTGACCAGACAAGACGTGTTATAATACTGAAGCAACCATCAGAAGACTGGTACGCTGTATTCATGAAGGGATAAACACGATCAGCAACAATACTCAGGTAGGTTTCAGTTTTTTAGTATTTCTTAGTTGGTACTAAGGGGCACAAAGTTTGCCAAGAAAATAGCCAGCACATCATTACACCACCCTTTTTCTGACCCTACCATTGGCACATCACAGCAGAAATCAAGACTCATCAGACTTGACATTTCTTATCTGTTTTTATAGCTGCTTCAAGGTTCACTGTGTAGTGCCTTCAAAGATCCTCTTCTCCAAATGACTGTTTGAGTCACTGTCGCCTTCCTATTAACTTAAAGTATTCTGGCTATTTTTTACTTTTGCATCAAGAAGGCATTTTTGCTCATGTGAACTCATGTTCCCTGGATAGTTTCTCTTCTTGGACCATTCCCTGTACACCCTAGAGATGTTTGTCCCAGTAGATCAGCAGTTTCTGAAATACTCAGCTTGACTGTCACCAACAACCATGCTGCAAACACACTTGAATCACAAAATCACTTACATTTGTTTTGATGTTTGACCTTCAGCAAGTTGCCTTGACCAACTTGCTGCCATGTGACTGGCTGATTAAATATTTGTGTTAAATGGCAGTTAAACACCTTGTGTAAGTGCACCTTACAAATGAGCTGGCATATATGCAAATGATTGTAGTTGGAAATAATAACTTCCTTTCAGTAAAGTAAAACTCTGGAGTAATTGTTGATGATATCAAAGACTTTTAAACACCTTAATGTTTGAACAATTTTTAACTTTTCTACAGTTTCACCGTTCTTTATATGTTGAATGCAGAGAAAGAGTCTTTCTATTGAAAGACTCCAAATACACAATAAATGGGATGTAATAGCCATTCTTGGACAATACTTTTGATTCAAATGTTTTTTAAGAATGGCTGTGTTACACAGGTAGGGGTCTTTTTTGTATAAGTCACATAAAAATGATCTTTAAAAAAATGCCTTTCAGATATTTCAAGTCCAAGTTGCACTGTGAATACAAACTTTAGTCTAAACTTTCTTCAAAGAAACAACGTTGGCCTTGACAGCATGTAACAGACTGACCCTCTGTACTTTCCAAATATCAAAAGACTCATTTCAACACCCATTCATTCACTTTCACACATTAATATAACACATTCCCTGGTACAATAGGCCAACATACAAACACACGCAGATGGCAGACGCTGGGACCAATCCAGTCTGAGTGTGCGTGTGTGTGTGTGTGCGCTTTTGTGGCTGTAGGAGGTTGATAGGCAGTGTGTCTGTGTTTTTATGTCCAGTCCAAGTCCTCCTGCGCCTGCCCATAGAAGGAGGCTTAGTGGGCAAGCAAGTACATTAAAAGTAAGTATGGGTGTGTGGAACATGAGGGGGGGTTTTGCTGCGTGTGGTTAAACGGGGTAACAGAGACAAACATGTGTATTTATGTGTTTAAGAGCAAGAACGTCTGTATGAAAAGGCACTGCCAGATACAGAAACAGGCTTTACTCAGTTACTTAGCATTTCTGGCACACTGATAAAGCTCTTGAAGCCATCAGAGTGAATAATATCCAACAGTCTGGGGAGGCCTGCTTAGATTCTCTAGCCAGCCCTCTCTGGTTTGATAAGATTGTGTTAGCCACCACCCCGCACCAACTCAGACTTCAAACAGTTACATATTGCCCTGGAAATTGTCACAGGAAGCGCGTCGAGCAGATAAATTTATTTCTGATCATACATCTAGCTCAATTCATTTATAGCGCCGCCAGGCAGTCAAGCAGGAAGCTAGGATGAAGGCGAGTAGGAGGGACGTGGGGTGGAGTGAAATAAGAGACATGCAGAGATGGAGAATGAGCTGTAGGGAAAATTTAGTTTACTTTCTGTGGTTTATACAGCATCCAATATGTAAAAAATGAGTAATGCCTCTGCAGCCTGCTTCACTACTATAAAATGTAAACAGTTACACTTTTTATTTTTTGATTAGACACCTTTTCCAACATGTAAAAACCAAAAAAAAAACATCTTACCATGTTTTAACAAGGTGATAATATCAGAAAGAGAGGCAGCAGACTGCTGCTGTCAGAAAAACAGTCATTGACATCAAGTCACACAGCTGCATATGTGTGTGTAGGAGTGAGACACCTCATCAGGTGGTTTCACCTTGTTGTGCAAGCTGAGACAGTTCTGCACTGACAGCGCTGCCAACTTCCTGCCTCTAAGTATTTTCAGTTTCACTGTCTCCTTTTCACTCTTGTGTGCACATATCACAATGTCTTTTTCAAAATGTTTTCTACCTCTTCAAGCTTCTCAGACCAACAAGGTTGTGTCTTTTCTTCAAATTCTTTGCACAACTATTCAGAAGGTCCTCCACCAGTTTGTCTTTCTGCATGTCAGCGGCAAACTTGTGATGACATTTTTACAATCGTTATTCTTAGGCTGACTTCAGAGGTGATCGGCAAGGGAGCAGTATTTGAGCAGCAGTTTCTGTGTACTTATGAGTGCATGTTCTGCAAGTAAAAAGGTGGATAAATCTGGAATAAAAATTTGACTTATTGAGTTGTGTCCTGCTTTCAACTTTTTAGGGCTCCTTTCTGTGCATAACAAGGTTTATTAAACTGGGGCTGCGGGACAGAATATGTGAAACACAGATGTTATCCTGGACTTTTCTCAAATCTCAGACTGCTCTTCCATCCTGGAGATTTCAGAGACGTTCGAGTTGTGCAGTTACCAGTGGTTTGTGCACTGGCAGTGGAATTAAGATTATATACTTGACACTGACATTACAAACTTACTTCAGGTACCCTTGGGAGAATGCCAGCATCTAGGAGAAAACACTTTCCTATAAGTGTCCGGGATCAGAGGCCAGAGCAAATTAGAGGATTAGCAGGGCAGTTTCATGAGCAGTAACTATTTTCATTAGCTAATTAAAACCATGTCAACAAGACCCAATCTTGCACTGGCGTCACACCAGCCACCAAGCCAATTAGTTTTTCAAAAGCTGTGTGTGCATATATGAGGTAAAGACACCTCATACATTGAGTTAGAAATAGAAAAACTGCAAAAGAAAGTCAAACAGGTGAACTAAAGCATGGGGCCAAACGATGCCTATCTTCGAACTCAGCCTTCATTTCTTTCGTAGCTGTTACTGTATGCTACGGGCAAAATCTGTCCACAGATTTGTTGTAGTTTCTGCTAAAGTATATGTTTCAAAGACCAACTCACAGACTCACAAAGTGAAAGCAAAACCAGCCAGAGTACTTTGATGAAGGGCAAACTAAAAGCACAACACTCTCTTAAGTTTTCAGAATGAAATTTGAAAATAGGTTTCCATCAGTCAACAGGAAGATTTTATCAGCTTGTACAAAACAAAGACAACACAACAGGCAAACAGTCACTAACACAGTTGTATTCAGTTCTGAAAAGGTGTGTGAAACATACACAGATCAGTTAACTAGTGCCTAACAAGGTGAATGACCTAATGGACCAGCTTGATGAATTAATGTCTACCAGATCTGTGGTGAAGACAGCACTTACCTTTTCGAATAGAGTGTGCATCACATTACCAGCTACAGTAACAGACACCGACAGTCATGTCTGTGTATTGCAGCTCAAAACTCTCATTTCCTCACTTGCAATGACACCTTGACCTTTTCATCGCTGGATGTTGTACACAGCAGTGCAGGTGACAGCGTGAGTCAGATGACAAGTTAGACGAGCAGCACACTTCATAGATCTAATGAGGGAATTAATAAACACTTTAAGATGAAGGAGTGAGTGAGTCTGCACAGAAAAAATGATGCTATTTCCAATTAAACTGTTGAAGAAATCATTTGCATTTAATCGTAAACTGTAGAAACCCTTCCATTGTCTGAGTTGTTGCTAGCTCCTACCTTAGCCTGTGTAAATATTAATTTGTGTAACAATTAGGTGCTCTTTTGAGAGTCACTGCCAATTGAATACATAGTATTTTATATTGAGTTACTTCAGTCTACTAGCAATTATACCAATGACTTTGAAGTGCTCTGTGCATCAGAGCTATTAGCTATATGAAAGCTATTAGCTTTTTAGCCATTAGGTATTTGTCTTCCTTTCAGTTATAATGGTGTTGTTAATAAGTGTGGCCTTTTTGTAGCACTCAAAGCCAGGCTTAGTGAACCTGAAATAGACAATGTTAGCCTTCGAAGTAAAACACAAACACATTTAACACTTTTACTTTGAAGATAAACATTCTCCATTTACAAGTGCCATTGTGCTTTTCTGTCAGGGCGGGGTGTAAAAGTTGAAAACCCAAAATGCAGACATGGGAGGCAGGGAGGAATGGGTGAGCTGTGTAATCTAAGAGTATGAAAATAACTAATAACAAACAGAAAAGCTCACAAAATCCAACAACTAATAATAAATACACAAAACCCCTGCTACCATACTTACACAATACTTTTCATAGTTTCACTGTAGCAGGTTTGCAAGTGATTTCAGACATGTTGGCGTCTTCCATGTAAAGTGTGGGTGAATATTACAACCTGCTAGCCACCAGAGCAATCGCATGGACGTTTTTAGTTTAGCACCAAATCCATCTTTGTGACGAGTTTCACACTAACAGCTGCCAGCACCCACTGGCTTCTTGTCCAAAACACACTCGTCCCCAGAAACCTGTGGTTACTAGGCCAGTCGCTTGGCCGGTGTGAATGGATCTTTAATGATTAAATCCTCAACAACTGCCAACAACCACTCGCAACCAGTCAGGGAGTATACATTTTTGCCTGATGACAGGTGATGGTCACTGATTATTCTCTAGGCCTGTGTAACTAAGGCCTTGGCCTCTGGGAATAAATATTTAAGGGACACTTTTCTACCATGAACATATGGGTGATTAGATGCGATGAAGCAAAGGAAATGGAGATGAGAGAACCCTCTATTTAAACACAGGTGGCAGAGAATTTGAGTTAGCAGACAGATGACACGAACAACTGGAGATGGGGAGATTATGATCTGATTGGCAGAACAAGAAAATAGCAATATATGAGTAATCCAGTGATTCACTGGACTGGAACAAGAAGACCTTTAGTGCAGGGTAACTTAAAACAGAGAAAGAGGAGCGTGAACAGTCAACTCTCTTGCATATTAGCCATGCAATAATAAATGCCATCTGTCACCATCAACTACGTCATGTCTGTTTAAGTAGAAGAACTGAAACACAAGCCACAAAACTAATGCGTACAGATTAAAAGAGAAGCGAGACGCACAGGAGGTTAGGTGGGATTGAAAGTGGTAAGAGTGGGTGTGCAAGACCGTCTGAGGTTATTAATCAGTCAGTGTCAGAGGGAGGGATGGGGGGTTGGGAAGCAGGTAATGCACTGATATGTTAGTGATGTGATTCTGAATGAGTGGCAAGGCTGCTGCAGAAAGAGCTGCTGCGTATGGAGTATATATGTAGTGTGTCACAAGGCTGCGAAGCTGGTCTTCGTTCAGTTCTGACAGGCTAAAACTGACTTCCAGATCTCCTTTTCAAATTATCAAATGTTTAAAAGGGTATTACTTAAAATAATGATTTGGTTAGCATATTGCCTTTAATTCTGAATTATTTTAACCTGAGTGCTCAGTGTAAGTCCCTTGTTTCTGTTCTCATTTTTCTTTTGTTTACTTGTTTACTTACTCTATGCTTTTTCTTCTCCGGCACCAACAAATGTGCATTCCTTTCATTATCACATTGTCTGCCATTTATTTATTTATTTCTTTCTACACTGTACCGTTTGACCCTGTTTTACTTCGTTCTTCTTATTCCTCTTCACTCATATTATTCTGTATCCTCCTTGTCAAGTAAGTCAAACAGAAGATAAAAATCTGGTAGTTATTAATAAACCAGAATTCATCCATCCATTCATTTCCTCTTAGTCTTCTATGACCTTTTCCACCTACTTTTCATCCCACACTAATCCCATTCACGAGAGATTCAATAAAAGAGCTACTGGATCGCAGATCCCATGGATAGGGGATGCAGCCTTTAATCACACTGATGTTAAAGAGATTATCTACAGAAAAAGGAGTATAAGCAGTGTCTGTTTATCGCTGTGTTATCTACCGCTATCCCATTTTGCATGCTGAGACTGTGCAAAGGGATTTGATTAATACAGGAACCGACGTCCATACAGTAAGAAATCTGATATGAAAAACAAGATATTTGCATACATACTATAGGTCAACATGGGGCATCGGGGCACTGAGTGAGACAGATGGAGAAAAACAACAACAAAGAGGTTAATTAGAAAATATTGCCATGAGTGATACGAGGCTTTACTTTCTCCTTTGCTTGGAATAACGTGCTAATATTTAACTCTTCATCTTATTATTGCTGAGCCCGTGGGCACTGCTAGCTTAATAAAGGTTTCATATAGAAAACTTTTGCAACTTATGGAGCTCAATTCACTTGGTGCTGTTTTTCTTCATAATTACATGAAAAAAATGTTTAATATTGAGTGAAGTGAAGAGAAGAGTGAATTTGTCCATAATAAACCTTGCATTATTAATGAGAGCATCATTATGACTGCTTAGCTATGCAGTGTCTATAAAGGGCCCACTAGACCTCCTGTCTGAGCACTCCTATGAACAGCACATAGTGCACAGTTAATCACCCTGCTGTACAGCTGAGACTATTACAGAAATATTCTTTCAGGCTGAAACTATACAGTATATCCAGGCAAAACAATTCTGATTGTAATCATTGTATACATGAACTGTTAAATCTTATTTTAACCAAAATGTATCTCTTGCTAACATTAGCATTTATATGACAATAACAGCTCGGTGAAACAGAGGGAGGTCTGACATTTCATACATTTGCATAAGGCCATCACATATAGGGTCTGAAGTCGTAACTGGGAATACATGTCAAAGCCTAACAGTGCTTCTGTTGCTGCTCTTTATGAGGCACATGGAAGAGAAAAAAATGAAAAGTAAAAAAAAAAAAAAGACCCAGAAAGCGGTGCCTTAATCACTCGCTCATTCCTCTCTTTCATTCCCCCTCTCTCTTTTTCTTTCTGTATGCCTTTGGAGATGCTTTAGTCACTATAATCCACCGAGCGCTGCTTTAATCACATCTTCGTGGGTCTCCACTTTTTAATTAAGGCCCATGTTTCAGCTCATTTCACTGTGCATATTTAGTGAGCCAGTGGGACGCAGAGGCATTCATCAGACAGAAGTCTGACAAAACAGCATCAAGCCACTCCTGAGTATTTATTTTAAAGTCACTGATTTAGTTTTAAACCAAGGGCAGATGAAGGGCTGTATTATAAACACAAACAGATAATTGCATATATTTAATTTCCTCATGGTTCAGTTTTCTTTTAATTACAGATGCAGTGTAAGAATAAACCTCTCACTCTTGGATCTCTTAAACAAGCCAATTAAAGATTTTGTCCAAACATCATATGGATGAAACAACACGCTGTGCCGTAGATGTTACATTAATAGCCATTTGCTTCTGATTTTAAGCTGTTTGTTAAGTGTTCTATAAAAATGGTCACTTCCTCTCTATGAATCTGGCATGTGTATGTCTTAACTCATACCCAGGATTCCATATTTCTCTTGGTTTCTCTCATTCAGACTTTACCTTTTATTCACTCGATCTGTCTGTGTCTCTGTCACACACACATACATCTCCACCCACCGCTCCATCAGTGATCATCACAGAGTCTTCCATTAACTTCACAGCAAGTGGTTTTCCATCTCGCTCAGATTGCTCTTGTTTGTCATCCTAAGCTCTGCCTTCAATCATGTTTGCCCACGCCTTTACAGCACATTGCCCATTTAATTGGATTGAGAACCCCATTTTGAATATGTAAGAGAAGGAGCTGCATAATAATCAGGGATATTCAAATGAAGGACAGTGCTTTAACTGACATTTGTGGATGTGCTGGAAAGGACGGAGTCACTTTGGAGGATTAGCAAATGATGTTGGCTTTGTAAAAGGATTTTTTTTAAAGAGCAGAATCCATGAAAAATGTGCAGAATTGCCTCATAATCTTTAATGAAATCTACTTCAGATATTTTATTACAATGGCATCAAATGATAAACATTATTATGCAGCTAAATGAAAATCTCTATATGGATGATTTTAAAGGGGCATTTTTTTTAAACAACTGGTGATTGCAAGGAAGTTCCCCACGTGTTCTTCACCTTTCCGCACATCACATGTATTTGGAGATACACCTTTTGTTAAGCAAACATGTTAACAATTATATTACTTATATTAATTATTTTAAACAATATAGATTTAAAGAAAACCAGTCAGATAGAACACAAAAAGGGGAGAAATACATTCAAAAACTAAAATTCACCTTAATTAGACAACAAATTATAAAAAGACAAAAAATAATGAAGCAATTTGAAATTGACTGAACCCAGGAATACTGGACCTAAGCTCATCCCCATCCAGGTTTAATTTGTTTCTTTCTTTAAAAGCTAAACGTCAGTTATTGACTGCTTGAGTGTAGGCTGAATATTGACATCCCCAGGCACACGTAGGAGGTAGTGGGGTTAAGGTCAGGTCCACTGAGTCAGAGTTCACATGTTAGTGATAAGAGACTTTGCTGAGTAATGAAAGAGCACTGTCACTGTAATCACAGAGGAGAATTAAAAAGTTCCCAATAAACAGACAAATAGTAGATGGTGTAGAACAGAAAATAGCCTCTTTTTGTGGATCAATGGATGGTCGGATATTAGATTGAAGCTCTGGTAACAATCCGGCCTGCGTGTGTCTAGTCAAGCTGCAGCTTTTTTGGATATAGTAAAATGGTAAATGGACTGGTTGTTATATAGTGCTTTTCTACTTTAGCTCTCAAAGCGCTTTATACAGCCTTCACACATTCGCCTCTTCACATACACACTAATGTAAGGACTCTTTTCTATGCCTAAATGCTTTCTATCTAACGTGTCTGTGAAAGTTCTCAGCCATCCAGGTTGTGAAACCTGGGCGATTTGAATCCTGGGTGATGTGACCTCAGGAAATCACATGATAGGGTGGGGCTAGGTTTCACAATGAGTTCACCCAAAACCTTAGCTGATTGTGACCCGCACCCGTTTTCACACTTTGGCTCATGTGATTAGGTAGAGGACCATTAGGGGGTCCATTGTCCTTCTTGGGAGGTGTTATGTACAGAGACTCCACCCAGCTACTCAGCAGGCACGCCCAGGTCTCCACCTCCTAAGAGAGAAAAGGGGAAGAAACCCACAGTAATCCTCTGGTGGGAGGAGTCACACATAAAACAAACACAACATTGGATCATAACAGAGGATACTCCCACAAGGCTTAAATCTGGGACTCTCCACCATTTGACCCTAGAACTGAAGAAGCTTCTCGGATGAGAGGTGAAACGTCTTCAAGCAACTTAAAGAAGTCCAGACGTTTTTCTTTACAAGCTCCTTAGACCCTTTCTATCGAACATTCACACTGCAATAAACACACTGAGAGCAACTCGGTTTCAGTATCTTGCCCAAGGATACTTGGGCATGCCAACTGGAACCAGGGATTGACCAACCACAACCTTCTGATTAGTAGATGCCTCCTAAGCCACAGCCGCTCATAACTAAAAGAGCAGATTCTTTTTTTTTTTTTTCACACAAGCACCGTTATAGTTTAAAATGTGTTGTGTGTTTGTGTAGTCTGGCTTCATGTGTTCATAGAGAAAAGTAAGAAGGATTTCATGGCACTGCACAGTTAATTGATGAAAATAGAGGCTGTGAATTTGTTCCAAACCAATCCAGAATCAGGATCACATGAAGCTGATGTCCGAGAAGCTGCAATGCTTCCTATGTGTTGTGAGATCAAACCCACTTTAATGGTTATTAGAGCTACATGTTGTACCAAGACCACACGGACAGACCTTGGATGAACACCTGCTGTCTAACCAAGTAATTAAAGATTCTTAAATGCACTTTTTGGTGCATTCTTTTTCCCACCAAAATGTTTCTGTGCTGTATTTTGTGAGCCGTGGAATGTATTGATTGAGGAAGAAGTTTTGCAGTGAGCAAACCAAAGAAGCAGATAAAAAGGGAAAACTGCCAAGAGGAGAAGAGATAGTGAGAGCTCAAATGGAGAGAGCATACAGAAAGCATAAAGTAGTGACTTATAACAAAGTGACAGAGTTCAAGGCAAGGCTGAGTCCTCTTGTCTCCTCATTGCTTTTGTCATGCTCACACTCACACACAGACACACACATAAAACACACAACGGTTGACAGAGAAAAGGGCTGATTCCATTTCTTTGAGCTGACATAAAGATCAGTGTTGCATGGCCCAGGCAGCCTACTGAGCGTACTCTGTGTCGACTCCAATACTTCCTGACACCGGAGCCTCGGGGACAAGAAGACTCTGTCGCTCATGCTCAACCATATAAAAACAGAGAAACCACAAAGACCGTGACAAAACGCCACTTCTGTGTATAAATGTGCACCACAATATATATCTATATATCTATGCTTGAGCACCTACCTTAGAATGCACAGTTCCAAACTCAAGCTTAGGTGCGTGCCTGTGTGTCTGTGTGTGAGTCCATCTATGTGTGGGTGCAGAAGTGTGTAAGATACTGCCCTTTTGCCTCATCAGCAAATGCCAGCAAGGACCAATGTGTCAGTGCTATGTGCAAATGCCAGTCATGATAAGAGAGAAGGGCAATTACCACCATAGGGCTTTGGAGTTGGACAGCTGATGGCTTTAGAGAAAAAAATGAAAAGGACTAGATATTAAAAGGAACTTTATTGAAGTTCTTTTTTTACCCAGAAAAAAGTTATCACCAAGGTGTGACCATGTTGAATGGGAAATCGGTTCTAGGTATCAGAGCTATTCATCTGTAAGTTAACATAAATCCCTAGAAAACAGAACTTTCGAACACTGCACCTACAAACAGCTGATCTGACTTCACCAGCACAACAGTGTGCAGCAGTGAGACAGTGGGGAAATGGAGATTGTTGGACTTGTAATTGTAAACATAAGTAAAGCATTTCTATCTTGATTTACAGCTAAAATCTCAAAAGCCTTTCAACTTCAATCTGTTTCCAATTTTAAATCCACTTATAAACAGGAATTTCTTTCATTTGCACGTAGAAAATCAAACTTTCCCCAGCGGGAAAGCAGACTTGACCTTTGAGTTTATCTTTCCACTGGTGGTGGGGGGGGCATCAGTGCAAATCTGTTTTCAATAGGCTTCTTCTGTTAGGTTTGATTTTAATGTAAAAATCCAAACACCCTAAACACTACTAAGTCGCTAAATTTTACTCACGAAGGATGTTTAAACTTGAAAGATGTGAGGAATGCAGCATGCTTGTGGGGCATGTTACAAAACAGATTAAACTGCACATCATTTGCTGTGCCGGTGCTTCATGAAAGTAAACTAGAAAAATCTTGCAAAGGAAACATAGAAAGGGTCTTTGTGGTTAGAAATATAGCTCATTTGCAATGTTGAAACTTGATGTTTACCTTTGAGAAGCAGCGTTTCCACTGCTCACTGGTGAACATATGTATCTCTTCTAGGGTTGTAGCAGGAGTATATATCATACTGTTTGAACTATTTTAGATGAAACATATGAAATGCTTTTAGGCTTGTTAGGGTTTGTGATATTTTGTTTACTGATGTTTTGTTCTCAACGGCAACAAACGAACATGTGTGTAGCTTTTGGACCAGTTTAAATCAGGTCTACAGTGATTGAATGCACAGTTTATGAAGTAAGTTTATCTTATAGGCTTGCTAGAGAATTTCACTGTAGTTTTACAGTTTTTTCTGAATGCTTAAACCCTAACTGTGATTCTTATAGCACAATTTCTAAAACTATTAATACTTATAGCAAAACCACTCACTGAGTTTCCAAATCTAAAAGCACAAACACTGCTTTGCACTCAGTTTGCCATTTTGTAACACACACTTTGCAAAACTGTAGGCACAATCCACTGCACAGCATTCTTTTTACGGAACTGTGAACACAACTCACTGCTTTACACTCAATTTCCAAATGATCAACACACTCCTAGCAAAACTATACACATTTATGGTTATTATTTACACTATTTTGCCAACTGTCCGGCACACTGTCACATGTGAAAACTGTTTTAGATAATTAGTTCACTTTGCAATCAGCCTAAGCACTATAAATAAGCTACAGGTAAGCTGTCCGTGTGGAGTACAATGGAGGGAGCAGGAAGAGTGAGAATTAGAGGAGGCCGAGGAAGAGGACGTGGAGGTGAAGAAGTAGGACGAAGAGGACGACAAGGACAAGGAGGTGAAGTTAGAGGAAGAGGACAAGGAGGAGCAAGAGGAGGACGAGGAGGGGTAAGAGGAAGGGTAAGAAGAATAAGATATAGAATTACTGATGACATCAGAGCTACAATAGTGGATCATGTAATCAACCATGGAATGACCCTGAGGGAAGCTGGTTCACAACAGGTTCAGCCTAACTTCAGCCGCTACACTGTAGCAAGCATCATAAGGACATTTCAAAATGAGAATCGGTTAGTACAGTCACTTTGCACTAAGACTTGTAGCACTGCCATATGCTAATGAGAAACACAACAATACCATAGATGTAAAAATACTGAAATTGTTACTTTACAGAATTGCTAGACGACCAGATGCTGGGGGCAGAGGAAGCATGTTCACTGCAGAACAAGAAACCCATATAGTCAATATGGTGATTGCAAATAATTCCATAAGGCTACGCAAAATTCAGCAGCGCATAATTGAGGATGACACCACCTTCCAAAACATACAAAATGTGAGCATTTCTGTATTAGGTCGTGTACTTGCTCGCAACAGAATCCGAATGAAACAAATCTACAGAGCACCTTTGGAAAGAAACAGTGAACGTGTAAAACACCTGCGATATGATTATGTGCAGGTAAGCTATAGTATCATTGGTACTGAATCTGGAAGTGCACACTGTAGTGCCGTGCATGTGCCTGCTGTGCTGAATTTGTTTTGTCTTGTCTAGAGAGTGATGGAGCTAGAGGCAGATGCCATGGGTCATGAGCAGTTTTTTGTGGATGAGGCTGGTTTGAGGTGGCAGGAACATTATTGGACACCGTGCCATAATCAATGTCCCAGGACAACGTGGTGGTAACATAACTATGTGTGCAGCTATAAGTCAAAATGGTGTTGTTCACCATCATGCAACGCTGGGCCCATATAACACTGCACACATTATTACATTCCTGGACACCTTACATGACATGCTTACTAATGTTCAGAGACCAGAGCAGACCAGATACGTCATCATATATATACAGATATACAGATCACCCACTCTTCACTGTACTCAACCTCCCCCCATACTCTCCATTCTTGAATCCAATTGAAGAGTTCTTCGCTGCCCGGCGCTGGAAGGTCTGACCGTCATCCCCATCAACGCATAGCCCTTTTACAGGCAATGGAGGAGGCATGTGGGGATATTGACCAGGCATCATGTCAGGCCTGGATACACCATTCCAGAAGATATTTTCCCTGGTGCCTTGGACTAGAGGACATTGCATGTGATGTAGACAGAATTTTATGGCCAGACCCAGAGAGACGACACGATGTAGACTCATTTCTTTTTTTTCCTCAGTGAAATTACTATTTTGTTTTGACTTGGAAATAAACACTTTTGATGTGTGTGAATAAACACCAGTACTTGAAGTTTGGATCCCTCTATGTTTATGGACCTATGACAAAAGTATGACCTCAAACTGACATAGCCTACCTTGTGCACAAAGAAAGCAAAAGCCAGATGTGTTTTTTATTCATACCATCAGTGTGTAGTTGGTGCATTGTGTGCTTATTAATGTGATGGCTTGTGTTAACTGTTTGATACGAAAATACCATTTTTACGAAGGTTTGGAGAGTTAAACAAGGTTTATTAGCTTTTGCAAGAAAACTACAATGTTTTGCTGATTTGGTGAAGGGTTTTCTTATTTGTGTGTAGAGTTTTGCAAAAATAGCCAATAGTTACAAAAAATGTGCTTAAGCCATCAGAAAAAACTGTAATAATAATGCACACTAGCCAAAAATGCTGTATCTGTATCCATGCATATACTTTCATCTACCTAAAATGATGTCCCTGCCGAGGTATTTTGTCTGTGGATGTGCATGTATGCCCATGAAATGTGGATACACATATCAGATAGGATTGGGGTCACCAGTGTAATGAGCTTTGTTGTCCCCACATGGTCACTGAGTATTGGTAAAGGGCTGAACAGACGGGAACACACACACATACATGCAGGTCCCCCCGGAGCAGTGTACATATAGGCGACATGTTGGCACTGATGAGGGCAGACAGCTCACCCCCTACACGTAGACAGACCCAGACAGGATGGCATGGTGCCAGGAGGATGGTGCATGCATGTGTATGTATTTGTATGTGTGTGCGCTTGAGCTTGTGTGTCAACTCTGCCCACCTCAAGTGTCCTGCTGGGAGTTAGGCTCCATGTTAAAAACAAGCAGACAAGAGCAAACAAGAGAGAGATGGATACTGGGAGGAATGCAGACTTTCTGTCTATTCAGCGATTCCATCTTTCTACAATACCTTTTCTTTACACCTGGTTTTTGTTTGCAGCAAAATCTTACCACCCCTGACGATGGACTAGAGAAAAGTTCTTGTAATCATCCCCCTCCGTGTGTTTATTTATCTTGGTAGCAGACCCTAAACTAAAACTAATTAACCCTCCGTGACCTGGTTACAGATTGGCATTTGTAATATACACTTTTGTCTTTTTTGAAAGTGAGCAAGACAGCATATATATATTTATGTATAAAACCACACCATGTTTTCTACATCGGTTGCAAAAATCACAAAGCATAGATTAAAGATAATGAAGGTTGAAGTTCTCTAACTCTGTGTCGGGAAAATGACAAACACCTTCCATCCTCCGTGTGTGTGTGTATGGTTGTGGGGATGTGCGTCAGTCTCCCAAATCCCACACCTCTAGGTGTAAATGAGATTGAGAGGCAGCAGACAGAGGCCTACCTCTAACTAAGACAGAGTGAAAGAGCAAACAGACTGGCATTTTGTCTCTTTAGAGCATTTCTCTCAAACAGATTGAGACACACACACCTACATGTTGTACGTGAACAACAAGGACCCCCTGTGGTTCGTGGCGCTAGCTAGTTATGCTAATGTCTCTCCTCACTAAGACTGTCAAGGAGTGGAACCGGATTAGCATAAAGTTGATTTCAAAGCATGTACACACGTATACCCGGGCATCTGGCCTATTTCAAATAATCACTCCTCATACTATAAGCTAACAGCACATGGGTGTCAGGCATTAATAGAACATATATGTGTGTGCAAAAGCAATCACTGCAATCGTGACATCCTGAACTTAACCCTGTCTGTAGATCTGTAGCATCAAAGTAATTTGCAGTTTTGCTGAGAAAGAGATTTGGAGTTAGAATTGGATTTATTGGATTAAAACAAATCTATATATAAAAGATCCCTTGAGAATATACAGAATATACCCAAAGCAAAGAGATAACAAAAAACCCAAACAGGTAACCAGTTTCCAGATGACCTTCTTGGAACAGGGATGCAGTAACCGTATCCAGTAACATAAAATGTTCAAATATAGACCAGCCTATTAAGAAGTGCAGGTATAGACACAATAAATAGTCAACAGACTATAAAAGGGAATTCCATGTGGAGAGAGATTATACATTTTATCAATCTTGTTTCTGGAAAATAAAATCCCATTTTAAAATATTCAAAATTTACCAGTAGCAAATCCTGTCTGATTACCCTGAGAGCATCTTTGGTCCCTTTTCTAATAAACCTTTCTTTAATCAAAAGAACCATGTCAAAATTTTTTGTTATAGAAATTTATTTGAGATGCGTAGTACCGTAGTCTTCTTAATCCCTGAATGATATGGCAGGAATTATGTCATAAGATGTAAGGTTACAGATTTTCTTATGCCTAAAACAGAAATCTGTAACAAATTATTCTGTCTCATACATACATTGATGGGCATTACGGGGCTATCAGCTCCAGAACAACACAGTGAGTTTCATCAGATGTTTCGCTTATTTCTCTCTCTCTCTTTTCACTTTCCCTGTATCTACAAGAAACAACAGATGGATGGAGAGGAGGGAAGTGGGGGAAGTGGAGTGGCAGGAGAGCGAGGGAGGGTGGGAAAAAGAACCGGGGGGTTCTTCTCTTTTTTTTCTCTTTCCTTTTTAAATCTAAACTGAATCTAAATTCTGTGCTGACATATGCTGACCTGCAGAGGAATGTGCCATATGCTCAGAAATTCATCAAGCGATACCAGAGGCAAACACTGAATGAGCTCAATATTATGTGGATTCAAGGACTGTTGGAAACCTTAATGCTCTTCCATAAGTGCTGCTGGTGAACATCGCTGCAGAAGCTGTGAAATAGTTTTTGTTGCTGCAACAGGCAGAGGTTTAATGGGGGCGATTAGCTTTGAATATAGAGCCTGGCACGTAAATGCCTAGTTGAATATATGAAATATAAAAAAAGGAGCAAGGCCTTTTAATGTACCAATAAATTTGCTTTACAATTGAACTGAGTGGTGCTTTTCAATGCATACATAAAGCTTGAGATAAATGTTGTTTGGGACTGGTGCTCACCTGATTTTTGCCCTATATACCCTTGTCTTCATGAGAGTATTTTCCTAATACTGGATGTAATACAAAGTGCAGTTCAAATCTTAAAACACTGCATTGAGTGGTACCAGGAACCAGTGTTGTGACTACACATAACAGGTAACCAGTTTTAAATTTTATCTTTGTCCACTTTATCACTAGCAGCCTGTCACAAAAACACATTATTAGCTCCCTTTTCTTTTTTTATTAGCTAAATCAACAAAAACTGCCAAAGATAATTTGGCAAAAAATGTTAGTTTTGGCCCAACAAAGTGATTGTTAAGAGCTATGAGCTGAAAACTTGGTAAGTGCAGTGTTGCCAACTCCTCAGTAAGGAAAATCACTATTGGTTGTCCTAAAAGTCGCTAGAAGTCGCTAAATGACGTCATTGCCTAATTTGCATAATTGGTCATGCTAATCTAATTGTAACCTATGTTGTTGGAGAGAGAAATAACATCGTGGAAGAGACATAAAGTGAGTAAAAAATGTCCTAAATGCATTTAGAGTTTATTTAGAACTACAAATTAAATTTCTTTTAGCAATTATTGTTTTTTTAATGTCACAATTCCAACCCTGCACCTTTATCCAGGCTTGGACCGGCAAAAGTGACCCGAAATAGGCACTCTGGTGGAGTTACTTTGTGTGTGTGTTTATAAGTAGTTTTAAACCTTGTGATCCACAAAACAGCATAAGAGTAAAAGAAGAACTGACTGCGTTACAGCACCCGCTGCTTGTTGAGAGTAAAAGCGATATGCGCTTTCAGGTCTTTTTTTAGCGACTTTTTTTAGAAGTAAAGTCACTAAGGGGTCTGAAAACTCGCTAAATACAGGGAGTGCAGAATTATTAGGCAAATGAGTATTTTGTCCACATCATCCTCTTCATGCATGTTGTCCTACTCCAAGCTGTATAGGCTCGAAAGCCTACTACCAATTAAGCATATTAGGTGATGTGCATCTCTGTAATGAGAAGGGGTGTGGTCTAATGACATCAACACCCTATATCAGGTGTGCATAATTATTAGGCAACGTCCTTTCCTTTGGCAAAATGGGTCAAAAGAAGGACTTGACAGGCTCAGAAAAGTCAAAAATAGTGAGATATCTTGCAGAGGGATGCAGCAGTCTCAAAATTGCAAAGCTTCTGAAGCGTGATCATCGAACAATCAAGCGTTTCATTATAAATAGTCAACAGGGTCGCCAGAAGTGTGTGGAAAAACCAAGGCGCAAAATAACTGCCGATGAACTGAGAAAAGTCAAGCGTGCAGCTGCCAAGATGCCACTTGCCACCAGTTTGGCCATATTTCAGAGCTGCAACATCACTGGAGTGCCCAAAAGCACAAGGTGTGCAATACTCAGAGACATGGCCAAGGTAAGAAAGGCTGAAAGACGACCACCACTGAACAAAACACAAAAGCTGAAACGTCAAGACTGGGCCAAGAAATATCTCAAGACTGGTTTTTCTAAGGTTTTATGGACTGATGAAATGAGAGTGAGTCTTGATGGGCCAGATGGATGGGCCCGTGGCTGGATTGGTAAAGGGCAGAGAGCTCCAGTCCAACTCAGACGCCAGCAAGGTGGAGGTGGAGTACTGGTTTGGGCTGGTATCATCAAAGATGAGCTTGTGGGGCCTTTTCGGGTTGAGGATGGAGTCAAGCTCAACTCCCAGTCCTACTGCCAGTTTCTGGAAGACACCTTCTTCAAGCAGTGGTACAGGAAGAAGTCTGCATCCTTCAAGAAAAACATGATTTTCATGCAGGACAATGCTCCATCACACGCGTCCAAGTACTCCACAGCGTGGCTGGCAAGAAAGGGTATAAAAGAAGAAAAACTAATGACATGGCCTCCTTGTTCACCTGATCTGAACCCCATTGAGAACCTGTGGTCCATCATCAAATGTGAGATTTACAAGAAGGGAAAACAGTACACCTCTCTGAACAGTGTCTGGGAGGCTGTGGTTGCTGCTGCACGCAATGTTGATGGTGAACAGATCAAAACACTGACAGAATCCATGGATGGCAGGCTTTTGAGTGTCCTTGCAAAGAAAGGTGGCTATATTGGTCGCTGATTTGTTTTTTTTGTTTTTGAATGTCAGAAATGTATATTTGTGAATGTGGAGATGTTATATTGGTTTCACTGGTAAAAATAAATAATTGAAATGGGTATATATTTGTTTTTTGTTAAGTTGCCCAATAATTATGCACAGTAATAGTCGCCTGCACACACAGATATCCCCCTAAAATAGCTAAAACTAAAAACAAACTAAAAACTACTTCCAAAAACATTCAGCTTTGATATTAATGAGTTTTTTGGGTTCATTGAGAACATGGTTGTTGTTCAATAATAAAATTATTCCTCAAAAATACAACTTGCCTAATAATTCTGCACTCCCTGTATAGCGACAAAGTCGCTAAGTTGGCAACACTGGGTAAGTGTTGGCATGGTGTGCAGTGTGTCCTTAAAAAAATTGAGGAAATTAGACAAGTAGAGGATGAAGGATGTAGCATTTGGAAAGTGTCTGATGAGCAACAGCTTAATTTTTCAGCATTACAACGATCTCAAAAACGCTGACAATACAGTAAAAGAATACCTGCATAGAAAAACGTGCAATGGAACAGTATCAGACATTCGCCAGATCTACCCAGAGCTCAGACCTCAACATTGTTGAAGCAGTGTGGGATCATCTTGACAGAGAAAATAACAAAAGCAGCAAACATCCAAAGAAGAGCTTTGAATGTCCTTCAAGAAGCATGGAGAACTATTCCTGATGACTGCTTAAATACTTACCAGAAAGCTAAGAAAATTCAGACTGTGTTGAAGATTAAAGGTGGTCATACTAAACACTGACTTTCAAGCTCATCAGAATTGTCTGATTGACCAACAGGGATTATGCCCCGGTGTTGCATTTCCTGTTCAGAAGCATTCACATTAACGGTATTTGAGTTATTTCTCTCACAGCTAGAAGAAGAGGCAGAATGTGGCACTGCAGCTTTAAATGGAAACATGCAAAATATCAGTCATGTATCAAAATATGATACTCCAGTGTAAGTTTGAAGCAAAACACAATTTCCATACACAGGTAAAGTATTTTGTCCTTTATAGTCATTAACTTTATCTAACATGTTTGTTTTTCCAACACCATGAGATACCGTCTCAATGCTAAACTGTTTTGCATGTAAATACCACCTCAGTTTGGAATTTAGCTACTGTTATAAATGCTTTTTAAGCCTTTGACTTCTTTCTTTTTTGCCCAGATGTAAAGAAAACACCCCTGAGAAAAACCATTTAAAGGTCGCTGTTATATTCAATGACATATGCCTCAGCTGGACAAAGATAAATGAAAATGGTTTTCAAAGCTTTTTCAGTATTTCAGGAAATGCAGAAATAGTATGAAATACATACACTCTGAAAAATGTGAATTTCATAAGGAAATCTTTTCAAATCAACTGAGCAAGTAGAGGGATGCCCCAAAGGCCTCGCCTTGATCACGAGTGGAGGTATATCCTCTCTCTCTCTTTCGCACACACACACACATAAACAGAAAGTGCAATATGAGGGTTCTTCCCACAGATATGATGGGATATCGTTTGTGTCTACCCGTTGAGGTCCCACCACGTGCATACACACATATGTGTACACACACTGCCTAGGCCCTGCTTGTCTGCCACGGGTGTCAGTACATCTAAAAGGTCTCAACATAAATGGGATTAATTCAGTCTCTCTCCCATCGGCAATCATTAAGCATTCTGTTTAAAGCGCAAACACACTCAAAATAAACGCACTACCAGTCTCCCCTGCTGCAGTAAATTATTCAAAGAAAAAAAATTTAAAGAAAGAAGGAAAGGGGGGAAAAGAGAGAAAGTGAGATAGGGGAAATATAAGTGACTCCTCTGAAGGAGGAGGTGCATTGGATAGGAGGCAGAGAAAAATAAGAGGTGGTGGGGGGGCACATAAAAGAATTGTTTTAGAGTTAAGAATCCTAAATGCAGCTTTGTCACCGAGGACTGATTTCTCCCTTTTCCTCTAGTTTTTCTCTTCTTCTTTTTCCCTCCTCATCTCCGTCGCTCTGTCCTGACATGTTCCACCCGCTCTCTCCAACTTTCTCCTCCCACCTCCCTCCCAGTTTGAAATCCCTGCATGCTGCTTGCCATACGTTAATAACTGTTTACTTCCCACTGAGAGCAATTAGGCTAAGAAGGGCTTATTGTTTTCTCCTTTCATATTCTTGAACTTTTGAAACTGGGCTTAGGTTTTCAAATCTATCTTTGGTGGTCCTAAGTAGTTAGAGCGTGGTAGTCTGGGTCTCTTTAGCAAATGAAAAATGTTGGGACAAATCAGAGCAGAGCAGAAAGAGTCTGCGCTGGTCTCTGCTTAGTTTGGATTAGGCTTCTTCTGAATTTACAAACAAGGCTTTTATTTGATGTTAAGATCGCTACAGAAGGAGATTCTTTTTCATTAATAATCCGCATTGCCTATTAAACAGCAAACAAAACGTAAGATCCAGTTGACTGAAAAACTAAGTGGAAGCCACTTTTCTTTGATATCTCGCACTCGGGTGGGGGTGGGGGCTTATGTTGAAATTGCCAGCCTCTTGCTGAAAGAACTGCTGCATTGACCAAAGGATCCCCTATAAGCATCCACATGCACCACATATACATGCCTGGCATCACTGGGTCACTGTCATTTTCCAGTGGGCATGATTAATGTTCCATTTTTAACGCAAACCACCAAGCTTTTGCTAAACCTAAGTAATTTTTTTATTGTTCTAATCAAGCCAAGTAGGCATGCGGTTTGAATTTCTAGTGCGATGACAACCCTAATCTGAAGTGAATTAAGAAGACAAAGATCTTCACTGTATTTCACAGAATTTACTGATCACATATTTCCTTCATATGACTTCTCCTGGTCTCTTCTGTAGTAACTATATCAATATAAGCCACAAACGGTGCTGGGAAGGTTACTTTTAAAACGTATTCCACTACAGATTACAGAATTCATGGCGCAAAATGTAGTTTGTAACGTATTCCATCAAGTTACTCAATGCGAGTAAGGTATTCTGAGTAGTTTGGATTACTTAATATATTGCCATGCCTTTTAGAACTACATGAATGTAGCAATCACATCCTTCTGCTTCTTAACGGGCTGTTAGGCCTAAATTTCTCTGAATAGACAATGTAGAGGAGCAAAGACTTAGTTTAACATAAGTTAGCACAAGATAAGACGTTAGCTCGGTGGCGAGTAGCCTTCAGTAAAAGTAATAAATCACACAGCAATAGTACATTGAAGATACTGAAGTGGCACATAACCCAGGTAGCTACCACAACTAAAACAAGGTAGTTGCAGTAGGCTAACGTTAGTTTAACGTTAGTGTCTTGATGCTGAGAGCAGCTTGGTTGCTGGTAAACAGCACTTGCATTGCATGGTCAGATTTTGCCCATTCCTTTCTTCTTTAAATGTGAAGCGGTATCGGAAGAAATGCATTCCTGCCCTGGCTCTGTTGTGCTGGCTCCGAGTCCATTGTGTATCTGACACCACCAACATTAACAGGACGCTTACATTAAAGCCTCTCATTGCGTGTTTTGTTTGGGTTTCATTCAAATTCCGTCGTTTTCTTTTAAATCCGTTGTTTTCATTCTAATTCTGTTGTTTGTTTTAAAATTCCATTGTTTTCATTCAAATTCTGTTGTTTTCATTCAAAACAACAGAATTCTGTTATTTTCATTCAAATTCTGTTGTTTTCATTCTATTTCCATTGTTTTGATTCAAACTCTGTTCTGTACATTCTAATTCCGTTGTTTTGATTCAAATTCTATTCATTTCATTCTAATTCCATTCTTTTTAGTGAAATTCCGTTGTTTTCATTCAAATGCTTTTGTTTTCATTCTAATTCTACTCTTTTTATTCAAATTCGATTGTTTGTTTTAGAATTCTGTTGTTTTCATTCAAACTCTGTTCTGTACATTCTAATTCTGTTGTTTTCATTCAAATTCCTTTGTTTTCATTCTAATTCTATTCTTTTTATTCAAATTCCATTGTTTGTTCTCAAATTCTGTTGTTTTCATTAAAATTCCATCGTTTTCATGTTAATTCCGTTGTTTTCATTCTAATTCTGTTTTTTTTCCATTCTAATTCTACTCTTTTATTCAAATTCTATTGTTTGTTCTCAAATTCCATTGTTTTCATTCAAACTCTGTTCTGTACATTCTAATTCTGTTGTTTTCATTCAAACTCTCTTCTGTACATTCTAATTCTGTTGTTTTCATTCAAATTCCTTTGTTTTCATTCTAATTCTGTTGTTTGTTTTTAAATTCCATTGTTTCGATTCAAATTCTGTTCTGTTCGTTCTAATTCCGTTGTTTTCATTCAAACTCTGTTCTGTACATTCTAATTCCGTTGTTTTCATTCAAATGCTTTTGTTTTCATTCTAATTCTACTCTTTTTATTCAAATTCCATTGTTTGTTCTCAAATTCTGTTGTTTTCATTCAAATTCCATCATTTTCATTTTAATTCTGTTGTTTTCATTCTAATTCTGTTGTTTGTTTTAAAATTCCATTGTTTTCATTCTAATTCTGTTGTTTTCATTCAAATTCCGTTGTTTTCATTCTAATTCTGTTGTTTTCATTCAAATTCCGTTGTTTTCATTTTAATTCTGTTGTTTTCATTCTAATTCTGTTGTTTGTTTTAAAATTCCATTGTTTTCATTCTAATTCTGTTGTTTTCATTCAAATTCCGTTGTTTTCATTCTAATTCTGTTGTTTGTTTTTAAATTCCATTGTTTCGATTCAAATTCTGTTCTGTTCATTCTAATTCCGTTGTTTTCATTCAAATTCTATTCATTTCATTTAAATTCCGTTCTTTTCATTCAAATTCTGTTGTTTTCATTCAAATTCTGTTGTTTTCATTCAAATTCCATTGTTTTCATTCAAACTCTGTTCTGTACATTCTAATTCCGTTGTTTTGATTCAAATTCTATTCATTTCATTCTAATTCCATTCTTTTTAGTGAAATTCCGTTGTTTTCATTCAAATGCTTTTGTTTTCATTCTAATTCTACTCTTTTTATTCAAATTCCGTTGTTTGTTTTTAAATTCTGTTGTTTTCATTCAAATTCCGTCATTTTCATTTTAATTCTGTTGTTTTCATTCTAATTCTGTTGTTCGTTTTAAACTTCCATTGTTTTCATTCTAATTCTGTTGTTTTCATTCTAATTCCGTTGTTTTCATTCTAATTCTGTTGTTTTCATTCAAATTCCATTGTTTTGATTCAAATTCTGTTCTGTTCATTCTAATTCCGTTGTTTTCATTCAAATTCTATTCATTTCATTTAAATTCCGTTCTTTTCATTCAAATTCTGTTGTTTTCATTCAAATTCTGTTCTTTTCATTCTATTTCCATTGTTTTGATTCAAATTCTGTTCTGTTCATTCTAATTCCATTCTTTTCATTGAAATTCCGTTGTTTTCATTCAAATACTGTTGTTTTCATTCTAATTCTACTCTTTTTATTCAAATTCGATTGTTTGTTTTAGAATTCTGTTGCTTTCATTCAAACTCTGTTCTATACATTCTAATTCCGTTGTTTTCATTCAAATTCCGTTGTTTTCATTCTAATTCTATTCTTTTTATTCAAATTTCATTGTTTGTTCTCAAATTCTGTTGTTTTCATTCTAATTCTGTTGTTCGTTTTAAACTTCCATTGTTTTCATTCAAATTCTGTTCTTTTCATTCAAATTCCATTCTTTTCATTCTAATTCTGTTGTTTTGATTCAAATTCCATTGTTTTGATTCAAATTCTGTTCTGTTCATTCAAATTCCATTGTTTCGATTCAAATTCTGTTCTGTTCATTCTAATTCCGTTGTTTTCATTCAAAATCCTTTGTTTTCATTCTAATTCTGTTGTTTGTTTTTAAATTCCATTGTTTTCATTCAAATTCTGTTGTTTTCATTCAAATTCTATTCATTTCATTCTAATTCCATTGTTTTCATTCAAATTCCATCCTTTTCATTCAAATGCTTTTGTTTTTATTCTAATTCTACTCTTTTTATTCACATTCCATTGTTTGTTCTCAAATTCTGTTGTTTTCATTCAAATTCCATCATTTTCATTTTAATTCTGTTGTTTTCATTCTAATTCTGTTGTTTGTTTTAAACTTCCATTGTTTTCATTCAAATTCTGTTGTTTTCATTCAAATTCCGTTGTTTTCATTCTAATTCTGTTGTTTTCATTCAAATTCTGTTGTTTTCATTCAAATTCCATTGTTTTGATTCAAATTCTGTTCTTTTCATTCAAATTCCTTTGTTTTCATTCTAATTCTGTTGTTTGTTTTTAAATTCCATTGTTTTCATTCAAATTCCATTGTTTCGATTCAAATTCTGTTCTGTTCATTCTAATTCCGTTGTTTTCATTCAAATTCTGTTGTTTTCATTCAAATTCCGTTGTTTTCATTCTAATTCTATTCATTTCATTCTAATTCCGTTTTTTTCATTCAAATTCTGTTCTGTTCATTCAAATTCCATTGTTTTGATTCAAATTCTGTTCTGTTCATTCTAATTCCGTTGTTTTCATTCAAACTCTGTTCTGTACATTCTAATTCTGTTGTTTTCATTCAAATTCCGTTGTTTTCATTCTAATTCTGTTGTTTGTTTTTAAATTCCATTGTTTCGATTCAAATTCTGTTCTGTTCATTCTAATTCCGTTGTTTTCATTCAAATTCTATTCTTTTCATTCTAATTCCGTTGTTTTCATTCAAATTCTGTTGTTTTCATTCAAATTCTGTTGTTTTCATTCAAATTCCATTGTTTTGATTCAAATTCTGTTCTGGGGTCCGTTCTTCGTACCTCGCTAAGTAAGTTAGCTGGATTTGATTGTTGACGATTTCGCGTGATCCTGGATCAGTCGGTTCCCCGAAGCTCATCCGGGACTTGCTGTCATAGCAACAGAGCCATAAGCGTAAACCTGCTCGGGAGCAGGTTTACTTTATGTAAACAGGATTAGATCGCGGCCACGCAGGTATGTCCGCGTCATCATACGAAAGCAACAGCGACATTCCGCCACCGTTTCACCACAAATAAATAACATCAATGTAACCAAAGATAATGCAGCACTTGATCCTGTTATTGATGTCACACAGATACATACAGGTCATTTACTAAAAAAGGGAAATGTACTATTAACATTCTATTACATGTATGTGATTATTACAGATGTAATTCATATTTCAGAGTAGCAATTGTAAATTACTTCGTGTAATCAAGATGAGAGACCACGGCTATAAAGCGAAGGTGGATTTGGGAAGCCTGTCGCAGCCATGTCCTGTCCGTATACGCGAGCAGCCCATTGCGGAAGGTGCAAGATTGATAAGGAGAGTCCTCAGAATTCAGCGTATATTGCGGGACAGACAGGATCCTTTAGCTCAGCGCGACAGTGTGCTCATAGAGAGATATCGAGTTTCCCGTGAGGATATTATTTACTTAACCAACTTGTTGACGAGGGGGTGCAGGACCACCACCTGTCTTTTTTTGCTCTGCCCTTTTCTTGGTTGCTGTTATGAACAAACTAACAGATTATTTCAGGGTCTCTTTCCAAGAGACGAAAAGCAATATAAGTGATAAATATTACCATTCTGTAGCATATTCTTATATTTCACTTTTACTTGTTCCCATGTTCTAGTGGGTCCTGTTGTGGCTCTAATGTGAAAGGGATATAATATGACAATATAATATAATGTAATATAATATTGGATAATATAGTGTAATATAATAAATCTATAAATAGGCTAAATAATAAAGTGACTGAATAGTGGTATTGTCATGCGCTTTGGGTGCCTTGAAAAGCGCTATATAAACCCACTCCATTATTATTGTTATTATTAAATTACTTACGAGTTTGATTTGTCAGCAACTTTCTGCCAGCCCTCTCTCCTTGCTTTTGCAGCCTTTGCAGTGTTCCCTTGCGTTTTAATTAAACTCTGAAACTCCTGAAATCCCGCACTCATGAGTTCTTGCTCTGCTGCCGGAAAATACCGAGCACGCCCCTTCGACATTTTCGCCGACCAATCAGAGGCTTGCCGATCACTGTTTCTGCTATCGATGCGTAGCCCCTTTTACGACACCCAGTGATCGCGCATTACTTCATCCAGCTGTAGTAATCGTCAACAGCAGGTGTGTTCGGGGAACCGGATTAGCGAGCTCACGGTTAGCGCGATGATTTGATCTTGGATGTGTCATTTGATCTTGGATGTAGTAAGCGACGTACGAAGAACAGGCCCCTGTTCATTCAAATTCCATTGTTTTGATTCAAATTCTGTTCTGTTCATTCTAATTCCGTTGTTTTCATTCTAATTCTACTCTTTTTATTCACATTCCATTATTTGTTCTCAAATTCTGTTGTTTTCATTCAAATTCCATCATTTTCACTTTAATTCTGTTGTTTTCATTCTAATTCCATCATTTTCATTTTAATTCTGTTGTTTTCATTCTAATTCTGTTGTTTGTTTTTAAATTCCATTGTTTCGATTCAAATTCTGTTGTTTTCATTCAAATTCCGTTGTTTTCATTCTAATTCTGTTGTTTGTTTGTTTTAAACTTCCATTGTTTTCATTCAAATTCCATTGTTTTTATTCAAATTCTGTTCTGTTCATTCTAATTCCGTTGTTTTCATTCAAATTCTGTTCTTTTCATTCTAATTCCGTTGTTTTCATTCTAATTCTGTTGTTTTCATTCAAATTCTATTCATTTCATTCTAATTCCGTTCTTTTCATTCAAATTCTGTTGTTTTCATTCAAATTCTGTTGTTTTCATTCAAATTCCATTGTTTTGATTCAAATTCTATTCTTTTCATTCAAATTCCGTTGTTTTCATTCTAATTCTGTTGTTTGTTTTAAACTTCCATTGTTTTCATTCAAATTCCATTGTTTTGATTCAAATTCTGTTCTGTTCATTCTAATTCCGTTGTTTTCATTCAAATTCTATTCATTTCATTCTAATTCCGTTCTTTTCATTCAAATTCTGTTGTTTTCATTCAAATTCCGTTGTTTTCATTCTAATTCTATTCATTTCATTCTAATTGCGTTCTTTTCATTCAAATTCTGTTCTGTTCATTCAAATTCCATTGTTTTGATTCAAATTCTGTTCTGTTCATTCTAATTCAATTGTTTTCATTCAAACTCTGTTCTGTACATTCTGCGTACATTCTGAAACGCAACGATTTTACATAATGTTTGAGGCTGTATTTGTTATATTCAGGACTGTATTCAGGACTCCTCTTTCTCTATGGAAAGTTGCAGGGATTCCTTTCTGAATTATTTGTTTATAAGAGCTCAGGACCAATCGGAATGAGTTGGTATCTAGCAGAACTGTTACTTGATACAGTTTGATTGGCTAATTTGTTACAGTGCTCACTTCGGTTTTGCTCATCCTCTTGTCTTCTCCTTCTTCCTTTTTTGCTCAAGTTTCTAGATGTCTTGCGTTTTCTTTTCATGCTTTGTGGCTGTTGTGCCCATCCATATATACTGTGCTGTTTTTCTTCTTCGCTACCCCCTCATCCTCCGTTCGACGAAATGACTTAACAAGCCAGTGTTCTGATTAACTTCAAATGTATGACGCAGCCAAACTGTCATTGAATACGTAAAAAATTCCTTTTTTCATAATTAACTATGACTCTGCTGTAGTTAATTACCTTTCCCTTGGTTCATAAGTAAGATAGAGAAAGCTTGCTGAGTCTATATACTCTCCTTATCTCTCCAACAGTCATTTACAAGGAGCCATTTTTTCATCTGTAAATTGCTTTATTTGAAATTTAAATGTCTAATCTTATTGTTAGTGATAGCAGCACCATTTGGGAATCCTGGCATTTTCATCAGGGCAGAAGTATGAATGTTTCACTTTTTTGAGTTACATTACACACGAACATTGCAACAACAGCATACATTGCATTTAGAAGCTATATACCCAGTATATATCCAGTTCAAAAGTCTGATTGCGCTCCTCTTCGGACTCTCTGATTTGTCACTTTTCTGTAGTATGAAATCCACACTCATGTACTCTGAGTACTGAGCTCAACTTATACTGCAAAAGAAAATCTTGTGAGCTGTGTCTTTGACAACAAGGGTCTCCAGCCATGAGCTTTGATTAAATATGGTTCAAGGGATAAGGTTATAACATCTATACATTCTTCTCATCTCTATCTGCTCCCTTTCGCTGTCTTTTGATTCATAAGTAATGTTACACAGTGGGATTCATCAATAACTGACTACAACGCTCCTCTGTGAAAAAAGCATCACGCTCATAAATGTTATCACTACCCCCAATGTATAGCACTAGATGCTGTGGTATATATGTGATATTTCTCTGTGCAGGCTTGTGTTGTTTGTGAAGAGAGAGGCAGAGTCAATAATCCATGAATGAAGTTACACTCATGTATATTCTGCTTTAAATGTATATTCCCAGGGGTCAATTATGTGAATGTGCAGATTTCTTTGTTACTGCAAGCGGAAAATGATATTCAGAGTGGCCCAGGGCTCTCTCACCTTCCTGGTGTTCATAATAAAACTGTGTCAGTGTGACACTTTACTCGTGAGTCATTAAGCCATATTAGAAGAGAGTCTAAAGCTGAGAAAGCTACATTCAGATGAACAGAATCAAGTTTTTGCAATTCAAATGTAACTGCAATTCAAAGTCCCCTTTGTTTGTTTTTTATTTTAAGGTTAGTAGTACAGGTGGTTACCAAAGGGAGTCAATACCATTGACTGACTGTTGTTAAATACATTTGAGGCTCGCCAGAATGTCTGCTTTATATCTGGAATAGGCTTCAGAGTTTAACCACTGTTAGCCAAGTAGCATTAGCCAGTGCTGAAAAATAAAGCTAATGCAGAACTGTGAAGAAAACCTGCAGTTCCAATACCTACTTAACACTCCCTAAAGATCCATCCATTTTCTTAACCACTTTTCTAATGTATGGTCATGAGGGGCTGCTGGAGCCTATCCCAGTTGTTATAGGGTAAAAAGTGGGGTACACCTTGGACAGGTCACCAGTTTATCATAGAGCCAACACATACATACTCACACTCACATTCATAACTACAGCCAAAGTAGTACCCAGAGAGAGACCACGCAGGCACAAGGATTACATGCAAACACCACACAGCAGGGTGCCTCCATTTTTTTTTCCAACAATTCATTGTACATACTTAGTTTCAGCCACTGTTATTGGTGTGCCAACATGCTGAGGGCTGTCTGCTTAGCCTCACATCTAGTAATTCCAGTCTTGACTGAACTGGACCGTGTTAATGGTGTTGGAATGGAATCATGATATTATAATAACATGGCCTGCTGCGAGGTACAGCCAGCTATACATCCAGAAAATCCACTGAAAAAAAATCACTCCACCCTCTGGTCTAGAAAGTCACTTCTGGTTGCAAAGAAAGACACCAAGTGTGTAAACAAATGGTTGATGCTACTTTGATATACTGAACATTCCTGCACTGCCATATTGCTTTTGCACTGTTGTGTAGAAGGTGTCGCTCGCTCTTTGGTCTCTTTATAAATGCAGTGTCAAAGGATGTACTCACATGCATGAAGACGTAAGGGCAGTTGGATTGGATAACAAAACACGGAGCAAGGGTTATGACATTGACAAAGTGTACTACAAATGTCATTTTTATAATGCAGCTTTATATGACACATACATAGTAAAATATTTCTGGAACACAAAATCAAATCAGTTTTGTCATTTTGGTTTGAAGACATCCTTTACAATAAAGGCAAATGATGAATGGATTGCTGATGTGCTTTGTTGCAGTGGTGCTATTTCTATTATTATAGGTAACATATGTCAAGGATGCTTCATGTAGCTCTAGTAGCTGGGTTAGAAGAGTCATTCTGGCTATCTGCATGTTTCGTGAGCTGTTTTGCAGTGAAAATGACTAAATCTTAAACCCTGATCGTTGTTGATGTCTCCTTGAACAAGACATTGAATGCCCTACCTCTGGAATGGCACCATTAACTTAATTAATTTTTCACTGCTGAGTTAAAACATGTATGCACCTCCCAGAAATATACTTCTAATTACATGGCTATTTAATATGGCCAGTGAGCACCCTAGATTCTTAAATTTAGAGTGCCCTAAACTTGAATATAATATTTCCCTTTCATCACCCACATCCCTTTGTGAATATTACAGAATAGAAGTTCGCAGGGTTCACATTAGCTGTGGTGATGGTGGTCGGGGGTTAGAATCAGAGAGAGTACTTTCAACATATTAATTAATAATCCATGGCTGGGTTATTATTGTAGGAGCGATTTCAGGCCCCTATTACTGTAGATCAGTAAAACTAGAGGGCATCAAGGGAAGGGATGAAGGAAGACGACACAGACTGCCTCTTAATTCTAAATACATTAAAATAAAATGAGTACATTTGTTTCCTATTCAGTGGCTCCCTGCAGTGTTTTCCCCCTACAAGCTACTAACAGTAGAGCTATTTGTTGAGGATGCTAGTTAACTAGCCAAGTTAACTACTCGACTTTTTCCTTTAAGTCAAGGACAAAGTTACTGGTAGAAACAAGCTATATCCCGACCTCAATTCTTGGATATTTGCTCCTATCAATCAGTTTCCTATAACATGTCCTCATATTTCAATTAATAATGACTATAATTGAATCAAGAATCTATGAGCTTTGCGGGCCCTTTTGGATCTAAAAACAGTCTGACTTCACACTACACAAGAGGAACACATCTCCTAAGGAATCATCAAATGTAGCCCATTACCTACACATCACACGAAAAAAACACCTTGAAGCCACCGCCCCACTATAGCCAATTTAATTTCCATACGCTTATGCTAATAAGCCTGAAATAATCAAGCTAATTTAGAAAGATGCAAATGTGTTGGAGGCTGAGTTCATTAGTAAAGGAAGCCTGTGTGTGTGTGCCTGAGTGCGTGTCTGTGTGTGACGAAAAGAGAGAGCGAGAGGGAGAGAGAATGGGTGTCATTAGCGCGGGGCCCTAATGTGTGCTGAGAGGGAAGCTGTGCAGTGAAGGGGAGAAGAATAGTGACTATGGCAGGTACAGTTTCTCCACAGAGTCAGATCATTATGTATGCAGTGTATTTTAGTCACTTCCACCCATCTATCCATTTTCTTCACCACTTATCCAATTTAGGGTCACAGGGGCGCTGGAGTCTATTCCAAACTGACTTTGGGCGAGAGGCAGGGATGCACCCTGGACACAGCCATCATGGAGAAATAGGAACTCTCACATGCACAAGCTAATTTAGAATCACCAATTAACCTAACATGCATTCCCTGGACTGTGGGAGGAAGCTAAAGTACCTGGAGAAAACGCACGAGAGCTCCACACAGAAAGATCCCACCCAGGAGGTCCTCTTTGGAAGGGATACATTAAAGCTTTTATTTAATGGTGCAGTCGTGTACATACTCATGCCATGAGAATAAAAGGATTTTCATTATCTATAAGAGACTGCATTGAAATTCTTTGATGTTTACGCTTGCTTTTGGAAACCACAGAATTTAAACTTACATGCATGGCTACATGTGGTTAAATCTTTTCACTTTTGCATTGTGATCTGTGTGCTGTCCTACACAGATTTGCACAAGGAGACCTTTGTGTATCTGTAGCTACTAATTAAACATTGTAATATCCCCTTGCCCTGCTCCGCTAAGAAGCTGGAGACCTAGATTACGCACAAACACCTCTTCCGCAATTATACTGATTACATTAGAGCTGCAAGTTCAAACACGTTCTCAGATACACATTTTTTTGATACACTTACAGTACATATTCTCACATCAACACATACATATAATGGCATGCATACTCTGCCAGGTCCCTCAAGGCCAGGCGTGGGTGCCACTGGAGGTTGTAGCAATTAAAAACATCATCCTCCGCTTGTCACAAACATGATGAATTTGTAGCAGCAGAGCAGTAAGGCATAACTCCTACAGCCCATAATGTGTCACTTTCTTCTTCTCTTCTGATTGTTTTGGGTTGCTGTATCATTATGCTTGTGTTGACAGCAAAATAAAAAGTATGACGCTGAGATAGCACCAGTAGTCAATGCTATATTTATATAGTCACGTAACTTCTTCTGTTTTTTTTTTTTCATTTGCTGCTGAAATGGCTTGGAGTCTGGATTTGTGGTGGTGTACCTGTGCAGCACAGCAAATGCATTTAATTGTCATTTAAGTGACAGCTGCAATTGAGCAGATTTAAAAGGACAGGGCATTCTGTTGACACGGGGAACACTTGACTTGCCTTATTATTCAAGAGGCTCAATAATCATTCAAGTGCTTGTCAACGCAAGTGCCATTAAATGAGCTGAAAATGGTCTGTTTCTTTAGAATCGCCGTTTTACCATTAAAGACCCACAGCTCGGGTTGTCTCCACATTTTTTTAATCATAAAAACGGGGTTTATCTCAGCTATTTCAATATGGCTGACACTCATGAAGGAGACGAGTGGTTGAAATGCCTTAAGGCATCCATTTCTTTATGTCCATCGCATCAGTCAGTGGTCTGTTTGATGGCAAGCAGCTGAACAAAAGAAGAAAAGAATATGGGGGAGCTTCAGAAGCTAGCCTTCAGTGCAAGCCTCTACTGGAGTCTTCATGCTCAGTTTATGTCAGCTGTAGCAGTTTGCTTTAGGTGGAGATCCCACTTCATATTCATCAGGCAGTACATATGTGTGTGTGTGCTATTCTCTTTGCTGCTTTAACTGCATTGCCCCACCTCATAACATATGCTATCTACAACACATCTAAAGCTCCAGCATGGTTCAACGTGCTAACCCACACGCTGTGTGTGAATAAGTGTACGGGGGGAATAAATTAAACCACCTGCAACAGTGTGATCAGCAAAATGTTGCAGGGTGAAAATACTGCGATTAATTGTCCTCACTTTTCACCCAAGGCTTCAACTTATTAAAGTAAAATTTAGAGTATTTTAGATTTGCATATGTGCAAATGTTCTCCAAAATCATTTGTAACCCTTTAAAGCCATGTCTATTGTGTTTGATACATGTGTTTTTGTGAGTTCTTGAGACTTCTACATCATCAGCGTGACTTTTTTTTTACCCTCAAAAAATGATATAAATTGCATGACACAATTTTAATGATAGCCCTGCGACAGACTGGCGACCTGTCCAGGGTGTACCCCGCCTCTTGCCCTATGACAGCTGGGATAGGCTCCAGCACCCCCCGCGACCCTGAAAAGGGTAAGTGGAAGCGAATGGATGGATGGATGGATGGATGGACATTTTCAATGACTAAATTGCAAAAATATGGCTAATGTAGCAAATTTGATACAAATTAACACCCGTATATTCCGTTTAAAATTTTCATATATTTTTATATATTTTGTCTAAAGGTTCAACAAACACTCCATTATCAAAAAATTAAAGATTTCTGGCAGTTTTTTTATGGTTCAGGTTTTAAAGGGATAAAAAATCTGACAAGTCTTTTGAAACACTCCTGCTTGAGTTTGCCGCTGCTGCGTTAGTCTTTGAGTAAAATGATTTTTGTCTTGACATGGGATTATAAAACTTTAAAACAGTGAGTGAAACCTTTCATTACTGCAAATGTCACGGCGGCCCGTAGAAGGCATCCAAATCATCGCCATCAGTTTGGAATAAAATCATCCACGTTAAAATCATTCCCCTAATGCAACTCATCGTTAAACAATCAGAGCTTGTTAAGCTCCTTGTTTGTTAATCAAGCACTTGCTTGTTAAATATGAGATGAGATAATAGACCTCTAGTGTGTGTGTCTAATTTTGGGGGCTGTCTATCTGCCTGATTGTTTATTACTTTTAAATATCAGGCACTGCTGAGGAGGCTTCTCTAATTGGTTTGTTTGCTTAGCCTCGTAGCGCTGACAGAGTTTGACTTAGCCTTGAGTTGGTTGCGTCTTTGCAACTGTTTTCCTAAAAATCCTCTACCAAGTATCTATTTATTTTTTTGTAATCCCACAGTTTGGTGGTGTTTGGGACAAAAATGAACATTTGCATGTGTTGCGAGGCGCTTACAAAGACACGTTTGCTTTACCGAGTTTCATGATCGCTCCTTTTTTTCTTAATCTCTTGTTTTAGTCCAAGAATTTTCCCATTGACAGTTACATCCTAATCCTACACCCTGTATTTTATTGTCCAAATCAAAGTCCAAATTGTGTTGATGAGTCTATCATGTGGTGGAATACACTGGCTAGTCAGCTCTTGCATTTTGTAAGGGGATTGGTGTGGTTCATGCACATACTATTACCCAAGTAAACTGCTGCAACCCACATAGATTATCAACCTCCACAACACTGACATCAAAGGTTGAGAAAACCTCCATTTTAGGTTTCAGCCTACATATCTGTAAGTCATAAATCCTAAAACAAGGAAGGGTTTAGGGGGAGAGGTGTTTCTGTGCTATTATGAATGCTAAGTCCTTTTTTTGAGAGCGCTGACAAATCCTTGTCAATGAATGCATCAAACCTGATCACTCTGGATTTGATTAGCATTGCCTAATGTGCCATTAAATGCAGAGAGAGGGACGGAGGGAGTGAGTGAGACAAACGAAGGGAGGAAGAGGGAATAGTTTAAAGATTTTGCCGCATTGGTTTCCAAAATCATTTCACTGTAAGCCAATGGACAAACGCGCTTCTTCTGTTAAGACGCTTTGAGGCCTAGAATAGCTGAATGGTTACATGAGAATGTTTTGATGTTGCAGCAGGTAATTCGCCGCGTACTGGCCTAAAGCCGGCCACAGAGCTATGCCAGATGATAAAATAACATGGATTCAGTCAATGGTGTCTGTTCTTGTCAGCAAAGCCTTTATCTCTCTCTCAGGATTTTATTTTTCTGAGAGGTTCTTAGGGGAAAATTGTCATGTTTTCAAGTCAAAGGCGTGCTTTTATCTGTTTGTTTTCCAGGGCGCTTAAAGTTGTTTACTGTGCCAGGGGGGGCTTTCAGTCTGTAGATACTGTGTGTTAGTGTGTGTTCCTGTGAGTATGTGCAAGACAGAGAAAACCACCTAAGCAGGGATGATGCAAGGAGGAGGTAGAAATCTGACATCTAAGCCTTAATGTATCGCTGTATCAAATAGAAAAGTAGAAGCACGGGACAAAATTTAGCAATGGCCTACTTATCTTTGATCACGCAGAGATGTCATTGATTCCCAGCCAAATGTTGACATAAAATAAGTCAAACGTGTTGATGACCTTTTCAAGTCTCCCAAAGCAGAGCAGGGCCAAGGCACAAAAGCTGACATAGTATGTGATGGAAATTATTCCTCCTTGACATTTCAGGGACCTCGGCTCGTAGGTTTTTAGCATTCCATTCAAGGCACCAAAGAGAAAATGTCACCTTTTTATTTACTTGTGGGAATACACCAATTAAATGTGACTTTAAGGCTAGGCCACAAAAGCTCATCTCTACCACTGCCACGGTTGTTCAGGAGCCAAGCCACGCAAACACGCACTCTTGGAATATGTCCTGAATGTATCAGTGACATTTTAAATAGAGCTGGTGTTTGACCCTGTTAAGGTAACCTGTTTCACACCTTATTCTGCTTTCTGAGTCAACTGCACCGAGCTGTGGAACCACTGTTGGAAATTTGTATTAGAGGGAGTGGTTGCTTTCTACCCGGAAACAGGACCCACAACAGGAATTCTAATGCAATGTTAGGGTCTTCCTTGGTATTGTTGTTAGTATTTCCTTCATATAACTGTAACACACTAGCATTTGTTTGGTAAAATGAAGAATGGTATACTTTGAAAAAATATTCAAACACAAAATAATGTTGTGTTCTTAAAATATGATACCATACAGGTGAATTCATTTGTTAAAGATTTGTTTGTGAGCATTTTTATTAGCAGGAGTAGTGGAAAGAAACAGAAAATATACATGAGAGAACTGACATGCAGTGAATGAACTGGCCAGCCAGGAATCCAACCAGGGACTTGCTGCCCGGGGCATCAATACTCATGTGGTAAGCACACCAGCTGCTTTGCTACTGGGTAGAACACTAAATTATTATTGTTCTGCATTTGGGGATTTCATATGTATTTTTTTCATAATACAAATTATTTGATAATTATTTCATGATTAGATTCAAGATTAGACATTGGTGTTATATATATATTATTTATATATTGTTTATTAAACTTGTTTGTCAATGAACTGAGCTATAGATCTCTCTGCAGAAGTCAGCAGGTAAAACGGGAAGAGAGGAGAAAAACAGAATATCATCATTTTTCTTAAGACAGGACACAAACTTAGCTGGTACAACACGCTTTATGAAAAACTATAAATCAAATCCAGTAAGCAGAGGAGAACAAACAGACATTTTTTTAAAAATCCATATACAGTGCAATGCCCAAGGCCAGGGTACAAATACAAGAAAAAACGATTTTTAAACAAGTTTTTTTTGTTGTTGTTCATAAGTATAGCAGGACACTGTGACTTAAAGTATATAATAAAATGTATAGTAATATACTACAACAGACTTTATTTGTAACATACACAATCATACATAGTACAACATGTAGTGAAATGCTTTGTGTCCAAGATCCGGATAGGTTGCGCCATTCCAGGGCTTGGTTTTAGCATGGGGGGTCTAGCCAGGACCCTTACTGGATACCGGGTGGGAATTGAACTTACAACTCCCGCTCCAAAGGTGTGTAGGCGTACCATTACACTGTCCAGCGGTAGGCTGGAAATACACTACGGTAAAAACAGTAGGTCAGCATTTGTAATACGTGTTTTATGGATTAAGCAGAAATATATAAATGCACCAAATGTACATATGCATTATAGGACTGTGCAGTGCATTCATGTCAATGAAACACATAGTAATAGTTGTAAAGATGATGTATAAACATCATCAACATTCATTCATTCACTTTGCTTTTTTTCCCTTTAAACAGATTTACCGTCAGGCTTTTTACCGTCAAAGCCAAAAAGGAGTTTTAATGTTGAAATGACTACTGTGTTTATCACAGTGGCCAACGCAGTCTCTCATTTTTCAAACAAGCAAGAAAAGACAAATTTAAGCCAAATAAAACGATTAATTGGTATTTTCTCAGCAGCGGGAAATCCACTAATTAATCGTAATAAGATATTAGCTTACAGAAACACGGTAGCCATGGTCATTATACCAGTGACTACGAGGCATTTGAGAACATCCTACACAGTCATATTCCTGCCAAGTTTCCTATTCCACTGTAGTGTGCGTGACTTGGACTGGGGTCAGGCAGAGAACCCTGTGTGAATGTAAATTTGTATGAAAGAAACAGCAGTTCAAAAATAACTGATGCAACATATTAAATTGGACAGGAAATGCCTCTGAAGCACAGAGGATCTTCATCTCTTTCCCCTCTTTAGTCCCCACCCCAACCACCCCCCTCTTTAATTAGTGCTTTTTCAGTTTCTCCAGCAATTTTTTCATCAGTGTATAGCTTTGCTAGCCTCGGTTCAGTGAGAGTAAGACAGAAATGGGGAGAGAGAAGGTCCTCTGTGGCTGTTAATAGTTCTCATCTCTCCCCTGGACTCTCCTTTAATTGCTCTGCTCTGCCTGCAGGGTCATTATTACTCTGATCAAGTGCAACTCTGGCTTTCCACTGCTTTTCATGAATATCATTTTGCAAAACAACTGCTTTGAGGTTTCTCAGGCAAGACATCAAATTTGATCACCTACTCTGACGCAAATGTGTGAGCATTCTTGGCATTAGCAGGACACAATATCTTTCACATGCACAACTTTAAGTCTTTAACAAATATGACATCCACAACACTTTGAAGTATTTTCCCCCTTAACTTACCTGCTTTAATCAAGCAAAATGCTTTTTGAGGTTTTGACAGTCAGTGGTCAGACCGCATGCATTAGTTCACTCGCTGCAGCTGCAGGAATTATTGTCCTCAAATTCACATAAATGTAACCTTCTGGTAATATTAATGTCTCGCTCCCCTTTGCAGTTTTCTTAGTCTTTCTGCGGGTTATTGTTGCTCTGATCAAGGGCAACTATGTTTTTAGAGGTTTTCTGAATGACATTTGGCACATAAAAAATTAGTCCTGGTTTTCTCAGCTAACAGACACGAATAAAGTCCAAAAATGTAGCACAATGGGAAAAAAAGGGAACGATCTCATTCATTCAGCAAATTTAACAGGGCTGAATGTCAATGTTTGAAAGGGATATCACTGACAAAAAAGTGGAACCAGATGTATCACATCAAAAAGTACAAATTGTGTCATTTTTTAAATTCTATTTTCACCTCAAATGAAAGTGGTAATTAAAAGACCAACAGCACTTTCTAAAGGAGTACGTAAGAGGGGAGAGGATGAAAAAGAAAACAGCTGTTTGCACTTGTCTATCAAACTTTAGACAAACATGACCTATTCAGAGCTTCCTACTGAATAATGTCAAACCAGTTCAAATAATGGCAAAAAAACATATTGTACTATGTAGTTATGTCACATATTTTTGAAATATGTTCCAAATCTTCAAGTGACTATGAAAGGCAAAAAAGAGACAATGTGTTGGTATCTGTTCTATAACACAGGTATAATGTTAATAACAGCTATCTATCTTAGGTACAATTATATGCAACCCTACATGATAGCCCCCCAAATTCCTCTTACTATGAAGGCTCCTAAGACAAAGACTGCCATGTTGTTTGCCAATTGGTAGTCAGTCACGCAAACTCTGTGTAGCATGCAATCTTCCATGCAGGCGTCGTCAAATAAACAAGTGAATCTTCAAATATGGAGAGGCTTATCGCGTACTTCCACTCCCTTGATGCTTTCGAAATTCAAACAGTCTCCTCGGTGTGGCTCTGAATGCTGATTTCGCTGGGTAAACACACTTTTAAACTTACCATACATGTTTTTACCAAACAGATCATCTGCAAAACCAAACATCTGCCCGGCCAGCATTTGCCACTGGATTAACAGTCACCTGATTGGCATTACAGAAGTATGAACAAAGACAAAGACATTTTGCAGATTTCTACTCATAAATTACTTGCTTTAAAAAGGAAAAAAGAGCAGGTGCAGGAAGTTTTGCTCGAGAGCTTCGTCTTTAAAGTTAACCAAAGCAGAAAAACACAAGTTATTAATGAAAGGACCTAAAAGAAAATCCACGGTTTTGCACTTTTCTGCTAAACAAATCAGGCAGTGAAGCACGGATCAAAGCGGTTGCTGTAATGAATATTATGTGTTCACCGTTGTTCTCTGTTGTATTTACAAATATTGTATCCCATGCTGGTTTGCAGGCAATATTTTTTTTCCTCAATTGCATCTCTTTTGACGGCTAATGTAATGTGTGTATCATGGAATCAAAAGAAATATTCATGTCCAAGGTGTGACTGACTGCCAGCGGTGCAGTAATGAGCGCCTTCCTCTGCCAAAGACCAAACCGCTTCAGTTTTCAAATAACAGTGTACCCAAAAGCAGCTCCATTATTCGCTTGGCTGAATAACAAGCTCTGTAACAATATTGTCAAATATACTTCTGTGAATATCAGAGGCACTCTCTATGCTTATGATTCAACTCAGTAATGTGGTTAGAGGGTCCAAAAGCACATTTTATATCCAATTTTCTTGGGCTGCACAGTCTGGGAGCCTGCGGGCAGGCCACTCAAAGCAGGGGATTCTGTAATGGTTGCATAGCTGTTGAAACAATTTGTTATGCAACCTCTGAAATACAGAAAAGAAAGAAAAGGCAAGCAGTCATTTTCACTGCCAACACAACACAGACAGAAATACCAGTTTCAGCTGCATGCCAAAATTATGCCCACATGCATTCGTACAAATAATTCAGAACCGTGCCTTTATGCACCTCTGTTTATCTCACGTTTTACCATATATGCTTTATATATCGTTTATTAAACACACGTACAAAGAGGATGTTTACAATTTGCTTTGTAGTAGCAGGCCCAATTAAAATCATTAACAAATGACTTCTAATCTTTATATTTACTGCATAGCCTATATAATATTTAGCATGAAACGTGCATGTTAAGTAGCACTCATTAAAACAAACAATTAGCTCTCACACAGGGCACAATATATTTACTCACAAGACTTTCACTTAATGAGAAGCAAGTACTTAAACACTGATACACGGAATATTAAAAAATATTTGTAACTCTCAAATAAGCAGTAGGTTTTAGTCATTTCAACATATACAGTGGGGCAAAAAAGTATTTAGTCAGCCACCGATTGTGCAAGTTCCCCCACCTAAAATGATGACAGAGGTCAGTAATTTGCACCAGAGGTACACTTCAACTGTGAGAGACAGAATGTGAAAAAAAAATCCATGAATCCACATGGTAGGATTTGTAAAGAATTTATTCGTAAATCAGGGTGGAAAATAAGTATTTGGTCAATAACAAAAATACAACTCAATACTTTGTAACATAACCTTTGTTGGCAATAACAGAGGTCAAACGTTTACTATAGGTCTTTACCAGGTTTGCACACACAGTAGCTGGTATTTTGGCCCATTCCTCCATGCAGATCTTCTCGAGAGCAGTGATGTTTTGGGGCTGTCGCCGAGCAACACGGACTTTCAACTCCCGCCACAGATTTTCTATGGGGTTGAGGTCTGGAGACTGGCTAGGCCACTCCAGGACTTTCAAATGCTTCTTACGGAGCCACTCCTTTGTTGCCCGGGCGGTGTGTTTTGGATCATTGTCATGTTGGAAGAGCCAGCCTCGTTTCATCTTCAAAGTTCTCACTGATGGAAGGAGGTTTTGGCTCAAAATCTCACGATACATGGCCCCATTCATTCTGTCCTTAACACGGATCAGTCGTCCTGTCCCCTTGGCAGAAAAACAGCCCCATAGCATGATGTTTCCACCCCCATGCTTCACAGTAGGTATGGTGTTCTTGGGATGCAACTCAGTATTCTTCTTCCTCCAAACACGACGAGTTGAGTTTATACCAAAAAGTTCTACTTTGGTTTCATCTGACCACATGACATTCTCCCAATCCTCTGCTGTATCATCCATGTGCTCTCTGGCAAACTTCAGACGGGCCTGGACATGCACTGGCTTCAGCAGCGGAACACGTCTGGCACTGCGGGATTTGATTCCCTGCCGTTGTAGTGTGTTACTGATGGTGACCTTTGTTACTTTGGTCCCAGCTCTCTGCAGGTCATTCACCAGGTCCCCCCGTGTGGTTCTGGGATCTTTGCTCACCGTTCTCATGATCATTTTGACCCCACGGGATGAGATCTTGCGTGGAGCCCCAGATCGAGGGAGATTATCAGTGGTCTTGTATGTCTTCCATTTTCTGATGATTGCTCCCACAGTTGATTTTTTTCACACCAAGCTGCTTGCCTATTGTAGATTCACTCTTCCCAGTCTGGTGCAGGTCTACAATACTTTTGCTGGTGTCCTTCGAAAGCTCTTTGGTCTTGGCCATGGCGGAGTTTGGAGTCTGACTGTTTGAGGCTGTGGACAGGTGTCTTTTATACAGATGATGAGTTCAAACAGGTGCCATTCATACAGGTAACGAGTGGGGGACAGAAAAGCTTCTTACAGAAGACGTTACAGGTCTGTGAGAGCCAGAGATTTTCCTTGTTTGAGGTGACCAAATACTTATTTTCCACCCTGATTTACGAATAAATTCTTTACAAATCCTACCATGTGAATTCATGGATTTTTTTTTCACATTCTGTCTCTCACAGTTGAAGTGTACCTCTGGTGCAAATTACTGACCTCTGTCATCATTTTAAGTGGGGGAACTTGCACAATCGGTGGCTGACTAAATACTTTTTTGCCCCACTGTATGTATACACTTATGCTATTTTGGTAACATTGTACAAACAAATAATTTCTCAAAGTCAGAATGTCAATAAATCAAATCAAATCTCTTCCCCCGAGGTCAATCTGAGAGTCATATTGGTTTTCAGGAGGTCAGGGCTCTTTCAGCAGAATCCTATCTTGTCAATATATCACAATGTAGTTTCCAGTCAGCATCTTCTGTGTGCCTGTATGTGTGTGTGTGTGTAAATGCGTGCATTCCCGGCAGACCTGCCACTGGCCTGCTTCGACAACAGATGTGTGTAGAGTCCAGAAAGTCAGCCCATTGATCCACAGCACAGCAGACATCAAAAGATCCATAGGAGAAAGAGCAGAAAGGAGCAGGGAGGAGGGTGGGAGTATTTACACCGCAGTGTGTGTGTGTGTGTGTGTGTGTGTGTGTGTGTGTGTGTGTGTGTGTGTGTGTGTGTGTGTGTGTGTGTGTGTGTGTGTGAGACTGAGATTAGAGCTTATACAGAAAACAAAATGATTAACTTAATATCTTTATACCTGCCATAAAAAAAAAGAAAAGAATGAATCATAACTGTCCTCCATCTTCAGAGATTAAAAAAAAAAACTTCACATCTGGTTTACTAAAACATTACTTGTTTGCGACCCACTACGCCTGTGTTTTATGAAAAACTACTGGGGGAAAAAAAGAGTGATATTCATTACTGTGATTGGGTTGGCTGAGGGAATTAGAGATGTTGTAATGCCCTGGCAACACACACATGGATCCTAAGTTGAGTGACTTGCCAAATCTCTGGGTAGCAACACGGCAGAGAGAGAGGGGGAGAGGGGGAGAGAGGAAGAGAGCGAGCGACTGAGAGAGACTGTGGGCAAAATGCAGCACATTTGTAAAAAAAAAAAAAAAAAAAAAAAGGTCTCCACGTACCGAAACAAGATTTCAATTACCACGCTGCTCTCTCCATCACCCAATAGACTCTTAGGCAAACACACGCATTTGAAAAACCAGTGCCATTTATTCTATTCATTCTCTGTTTCTGACACAACACAGAAATTAAAATGTTCTTAGCAGGAGATAAATGGCACATTGAAAGACCATATGAATAGAAGGAAGCAAGAAGAGGCAGCCTTGACTCAGTAAGTTTGCAGGGAGCTGCACCCTGAACTTTCCTAATAAAGCTGTTTTGCCTGTCAAAGAGCTTCTGTTAAGAATATTTGTAAGGTAATGTATTACTGTTTTCATCAGACCAGAAACGGTGAAAACGTGTAGTATTTCTTAACAAAAAAAAACCAAAAGCACTGGAATGTATGTTTTTTTTACAAGTCAGAGAGTGTCGAAAGACAAAAAAGAAGCAGACCTTAATTACTGCGATAAGGAAAAAGAAACACCGAGGTTACACAGCGTAACCCTAGGTCAATGCAAAAGTCTCATTCATGGCTATAGTTTTTAAATGTAAATTTGCTCGAAAAATGAATTTGCACTGTTTCACATAGAATAGTTTGCAGCTATGAAAGGTTTATATTGATCATATGTAACTGTTGAACTCTGACTTGTTTTCCCATAGTGTGTCTTTTGTCTGAGCTCCCTCTGTTCTCGTCTCTTTCCTTCCAGGTTTCTTCCTGTTAAAAGGGGAGTTTTTCCTTCCCACTGTTGCCTTGTGTGTGCTCATAGCGGCTAATCTGATTGTTGTGGTTTCTTTCTAATACTGTGGAGCCTTCACCTTATAATCTAAAGCACTTTGAGGCAACCTTTATATTATATTATGACTTACAACCCATAATCACATGTGGTCAGGACAATTATGCACTTTGTGTGACTCTCTTTATATTCCACTATCAAAGCCAGGATATTAATCTTGGATATTTTTTTTTATCGTTAATGGTTAATAACAGATGTGGGTTATGGTGGTCAAAGCCTTATACAACATTTGGTAAAATATGTGCTTATGTCAAAAACTAATTGGTGGCGGATATAAAGAGACAGTGGTAATACAGTGGTAATAGAAGACATATAATACAGATTGATAGCTATTAATCCTCTTGAGCCTTTCTTTTTAGCTTTCAATAAACAAACATCTGTTTTGTGTGTCTGTGTCCAACACATTGTTCAATAAAGTTATTAGTGGGTTCGGTAGCTGATTCCATCTGTTGACTGTCAGCTGATGCAATAGGAGGCAACTGCTGAGAATTAGCTCTCCTACTGTCTGTGAAATCTGGGCTCTATCCAGCTCTCCCTTTCTCTGTCCCTGCGGGCACACACACACACACACACACGCACACACACACACACACACACACAAGCAAATGCACACCGATGCTATCTTTGTGAGGACATTGCCTAATACATTCCCAACTCTTGCTTAATTCTAACTCTAACCTTAAAACCAAGTCTGTAAAACCGCCAATCAGCCAGTCAAAGGGGTGTGACAAAGTAAGAAAGGGTGTGTTTCCTTTCTTTTCATACCTTGTTAAAACATGGTTAAACTTTGCACTTAATGAAGAGCTATTAACCTATTTGAATAGCTGGTTGTGTGTAGATCTTCCCTTTGTCCCTCCTGCCTACTAATTTATCTTCTATGTGGATGGCACCAACAGTCTTGGGTAGACCATGGCTCAAAAGTGGCACATGGTGAGGGCAAGCTGGGTGAAAATAAGACAAGCGGGCATGCGCGCACACATGCACGTACAAAAGAGGACAGCAGACGGGACAAGGGTGGTGCATCTGCTCTTTAATTAAAATAAGAGGGGGGCCTGCAGACAAGGCCTTAATCAAAATGTGCACTTGCTCACATACACCTACACACACATACGCAAAGAGTGACCTCTGTTGTTGATCCATGAGACATAAAATTGTGAGCCACTGCAAAATAGAGAATAGGATAGGTGGGAGAGAAGGAAAGGCAGAAACACTTAACCTCTTAAGCCCCAAGCCTACCTGATCTCCTGCCTTTTGCCCCCGTATCAGGGGGCGTTGGGGCTTAAGAGGTTAAAGAAGGGCAACATAAATAAGTAGGTGAAGTATCATTAAAGCTAGAGTGTTTCTTTAACATTAAAATTAGGATTTAAGGTATAAGGATTGCTTCAGCTCTTAAATGTACTGGCATGTTGTATATAGTCAGGTCCATAAGTATTTGGACAAAGACATGTTTTGTTTTCTTTTGTTTTGCAAGATTAGCTCTCTACACTTGATTGATTTATTTTACATCAAATAATCAAGATGTAATTAAAGAGTAGAGACTTTCACCTCGGGTCAGTGAATTTGGCCATCACAGAATATCCCATTTCACTGCCTTGAAAAACTTTTTGGCAGTGAGCTTTTGGGTCATTTTCCGATAGCACTGTGAACCCTCATCGGGTCATTTTTGCAGCATTTCTCTAAATCTGAGCAGAGAGAACAGCCATGCACATTTCAAAATCCCTTCTATCAGCAGCCACATCATCAGTAAACACGAGTGACCCTGTCTCCACTGGCAGCCATACATGTCCGTGCCACATTTCTCTTGCCATCACTCTAGTACAAGTTAAAATTGGAAATTAACACACAATGCAGGCAAAAAGCAACAGAGAAAAGAAAGAGAGCTATTTTCACTCAGAGATGGAGAAAGATAAGAAAGACAGGACAGGACAGGAAGAAGAGAGGTTAGATTTAAAGGTCAGGACTGCTCAGTGGGATTTGATAAACTGCAAATTTGAAGCTTACATGCAACTTTAAATCAGGTATTGGGTCTGAACACGTGACATTACGTTTTTTATATTGTGAAACATGGTGCAAAACAAACCGAGGTAGACCAACTGTGTTATTTAAAGGTTGCATGAAAATCCTCTGCAGGTTGAAGCAGGATAAACAGGTTAGTTTGCTCTACTGTGATGGATGTAAAGTAAATAACAGAGTGTGACTGGTGCACAGTGGCCATATGAAGTTAATATAAACAGTCAAATTAGGTCAAACCTAAACAGTGTGCTGTTAGTGTAGAGCAGCGGTCCCCAACCCCCGGGCCTCGGACCGGTACTGGTCCGTGAGTCGTTTGGTACCGGGTCACGAGAGTTGAGGCTCAGGTATGAAATGTGTGGTTTTCAGGGTTTTTATCGTTTTTCAGCGTTATTTTGTTATCGTTTTTATCGTTAACTCAGTTTTCCTGGGTCTTTTCACGTGTGTTATGAATAACTCTTCTATTTTTCAGTACCGGTACTAGTTTTATTTTGTATTTTTCCGCGACACCTTAAAGGCCGGTCCGTGAAAATATTGTCGGGCATAAACCGGTCCGTGGCGCAAAAAAAGTTTGAGACTGCTGGTGTAGAGGATGAAATCAGCCAGGACAACTCATTAAACATCTGCTAGCATCTGGTTGATTTCAGTTGTGTACATCCACAGCAGCAGGTCGGCTGATAACAGCTTGTACGCTAAGAAAATCTACTGGAGCTCCTTATAAAAATCTACTGATATTATTTTATCATTATGTTAATAAAGCACAAGGTTCAGTTAGATTTGCACAAAAATAGAAAGATCCCCCAAAGAGCTACTTTTTACTTTCTTACTTTGAGTACATTTCTTAGCCTGTACTTTTTTGCTTTTACTTGAGTAAAGAAATTGAATTAGTACTTCAACTTTTACTGGAGTATTTTCAACAGTAGTATTTTTACTTCTACTTAAGTGCAGAATGTCTGTACTTTTGACAACTCTGTTTATTATTATGGGGCTTGTTGAACGGTCTGGCAAACAGCTAAGTGGGCAGCTTCAGTGGTGTCTGTTTGTTGATTATGTCAAACACCAAAAAGCAATGAAATGACTTTAAAAAGAGGCCAGCAGGAAAAGACAGTCTGTACAATATTATTGTTGCTCATCAGGGAAGGCTAAAGGGTTTAGATGGCATCTAGAAACTAGACCCCTAGAGAGACTCCTGGAACACACACTGAGCTCAGTAGGATCTTCTAGGAATGGTGATACAGATTTCAGCAGAACTGGTTGGTCAGTAAGCAGCTGTTTCATGAACGCTAGACTGTTATCTCAAATAGCCTTCTTCAGAGCAGATTAGGTTTCGGGTGTAGGTTACCATGGTGATGTATCCTGGTAAATGTAGAACCAGAGTGAAATGATAAAAGTTACCTCACAAAGTCCAGAAACCTGTTTTGTAGTACAGATCTCAGTTCATGACAAAATCTCAACGAAGTGCTAAAAAAAAATGCAAAGTGCTGGTGATAAACGACAACACTTAAAAATTATCTCCAGAGGAATGGGACATCGTCAACTGGCTTTTTTCTCATTGTCAGTAAAACATTTTGTTTTCCTCAGCTGTAGGCTGATAGTTTAATGAATGATCAGCTCTGTAAGTAACAATTTGTTTATTTTTAGAAAACCGATCAGCCTTTCCTTTTTCCCCCACCACAGGCCTGTGCCATGATGTAATACTTGGAGCTTAGTGGGGTAGCTTCAAGTTCAACCTTGGGTTTTCAGGTCCATGCAGGTGGTTCGCTTTTTAAATCAATATGGTAAATAGTGCTGATGCACACATAGTGAGAGGGTATTAGTAGACTGAAAGTTTTGCCCCTCCGTAATAAGAAACAGAGATTTTTAAGACCAGCTTAATTCCTTGCTCTTTTTCCCCCCAGCTTGCTGCAAGCAATTTTAAACCAATTTTGTTGCTCGCTGTGTTAATATAGTGAAGAAATCCTAAGGGCTCCAAAGCCTCGTACTTGTTGACCCTTATAAAAATTTGCAAGTATGCCTGCTTACCAGTTTGAATTCTATTTTTCTATTTGCTCTTTACTTGCTCTCAGACTGCCTGGTTTTGCAGCTGAGAGAATATGACTAAAGTTGTCTTAAACATCACAGAAATACCTTCATTTTAACCTTAAAGGAACAAAAAGTTATAGCCATTAGAGCTGGATACAGGAAAGTTACTTACGCGTTTGGTATTTAGTATAACTCCCTTCATGGCTATACAGAGATTTATTTATATAGCGTTTTTATACTCTTGCTGATCACTTGAAGCACACGAAAATTCATTCTGTAGAGCTTTTTTACTTTCAGTCACACGCACTCACATGCTGCTTTGGCTGAAGGACTTGTGTTACATTTATCTAGAATTATCTTTTTACTCTCTATTTTCTTTTCTAATATTATAGCCTGCTCTGTAAAATAAGACACTCTTCTGCTAATACACCTGCTCTTTTGTGCACTTTTTCATATTTAGTAAATACAACCTCAAGTGTTGAGTTAATAACTGCCTGCATATAACCAGTTGCATATAACAACTTATCAGTGTAAGGGTAAGTGTGGCAATATAAGACAAGGATTTTCTAGGTAAACTGAATTTATTTCATAGAATATATTCCCAAAGGCTATTGTACCCCAAAGAGTCTCTCATCACCTGCTGCAGAGAGCAGACAGAAGTACGGGCCAACACTGTCTATTATTGTAAAAAGCTTTCCACTGCTGTTTAAAATGTTATTTTTAAATCATGTCCACAGTCCTATCACTGTGTGCACCCTCAAATGTTAGTGGGTTATGAAACAAACAAAATCTAGTGTTATGGGTTTGGTATGCTGTAGTAATCTAAGAGAAAAAAGACACATCTTTGCATTTCAGCGGGAAAATATGAAAATGTCTCCAGTCCACATCTGTGTTTTGCTCCAGCTACCAATACTTAAGAAAAAACAGGAGGAAGTCACCGAATTGTTCTTTACAAGGTCATGTGAAATCATGTAAACTGGCAAGAAGGAAACTGTAATCTTGTGATTATTTCATTTGCAAGCATTTAAAAGAAATTGCTGGGGAGTACTGGAATTGAAGATACAGGCTATTATTTTTAAGTTTATTTACTTGGAAAAACAAATATTATTCTTATAAATATACACTGATTAGTGTTTAATTATGTTTTATAACAAAATAATGCGTTCTAATAACCTTAGATTTAATCCATTAAAAATACGCAGGAGCTGGCTCTGGTATTGTGGAAGACACCAAGTTACTCTACCATGTTGAATACAGTGGTCAAGATGGATATTGCCATTCTGCCTAATCATATTATATGTTTGTGGCTAGAGACCAGCCACATACGTAGTACACAAAAGGCAAAGGAGAAAAGAACCTGTAGGCATTTGTGTACCAATGAGGCAAATTTCAATTCTTGTCTGAACCTTTAGACTCAACATATGGAGTTTGTTTATGTGTCATGAACTGAATTCAGGCCTTTAATGCAAGAAAACACGTTTATTTATTCCTGATATTATTGTCAGCAGGTTAGAAGTGTGACCCCCCATCTCCAGACAGCTGTTGGCTAAACATCAACAGCTGTTAAGCAAAAATTGTGGCAGCTAATGATAGCTAAAGAAATCACACTTTTCTCCCGATACACCATCATATGAGAGCAAATTCACTGTCCAAGTCCAACAATGTTAGATTCACTTTAAAGAACGTTTTACTTACACCGGCCAACAGCAGCTAACAGAGGATAACAGCAGCTAACAGAGGCTAACAACAGCTACTGATAGAAAAGTCCAGGACATTCTCAACAACTAACCTCAGTGTCACTATCACTTATCATCTCATACTGGGCTTCTTTCACAAAGTTTTACAGCCTCATCCAGAGTCAACCCTTTAAAGCCGGTCAGAGCAGGCACGCTCCATTTTGTGTAACTATTTTTAAATCCCTGTAGAACCGGAACTGCGTAAGCTAGCACAATAATTTTTTTTTGCATATGAAACCGGAGGAATTGTACTTACATCTTATGCCATCAGCTTGTCCTAGGTCACAGTTTCCTTCCACATACAGCTTTGCAAATATTGCATAAAAAGCGCTTGCAGGAACAAAAACATAATATTCCAGAAACAGCTTTCCCTATCCGATCAGCTGTTCGTAACACTTCCCACATTGAAACAGATGTCAGGGCTAATGATCATATGTCCGCCATTACCTGCCTGAAACCGGAAGTGATGTCATTTTCGCGGAAAATGTAGTTTTTTTTTACTTGTAGGCCTTAAAAGCCTGTACTGGTGTTTTTATAAGTCATGTTTGACTTAATGCTTTTCTAAATAGTTGCTGGAACTCAAATTGCACTGCTGGAAATAGTTTATTTTGATGCACATGCTGTTTTCTTTGCAATTTTGCATCATAGGATTGTTTTTCGTTTTTCCTGCAGTATATAAAAGTTGGTGTATCTCAAAAATAAAACTATGAAGACACTCAAAATAAATTTCCTGCTATTGTAAACTATTTTTTGCAACTTTTTTGTATTTAAAGTTTTGAGGGATAAACCTCTTAAATTTCTCCAAGTAGAAATATATGTAAAAAAAAACCAAAAACGATTTTCAATTTTTTTGTAGTTTATTGCACTTTTTTGCAATTTATGTAGTTACTATGGACTTAATGCATACATATTATTAAAATTTGGGCTATAACAGTTGTATTGATGTATAGCAACTTGAAATGCTCCCAAAAATGGCACTACAGCATGTAAAAATATAAAGTAAGCTCTGGCGGCCTTGGTTCTATGGTAGGTCTTAAAGGGTTAATAGACAGCAGTTCTCACCTGGCATATTGACAGCTGAGGTAAAGAGCGCACAGACAGCCTACGCTGACTACAGATGAATAGCGGCCAGCGTTTTGAGGGGGCTGCCAAATATTTAACAAATCAATTAAAAAATTCGGAGTGTTTATATTAGTCAAATATCTTAAAACATACAATCTTTTGTTTTGGTTTTTGGTTTTGTTTTTTTGCGGGGTGGGGGTAGGGGGTTCTTTTTTACAGTAGTAGAAACATACTGGCTGGCCACGGCCATTATGGGTTAAAGTATAAATTTTATGCTTTTGAGCTCTAATTCTGTTCGTGCTACAGTGGCCACCATAGCTATGATTTCAAACTTACGAAAACAATTCAGTTGACTAGAATCCGCAGTCTACTGACATCTAGTGGCGAGATTTTACATATTGCAACTTTAAAGTAATTTCAGGATAATGCGAGACTGTGCAAATTTTCATGGTTTTCAGGCGTTTCATGCATAAAAGTAAACACCAAGAGTTGCCACATACACTCCAAAATCTGTACTATATAATGTGTATATATATTTTTTAAATTGTTACATTATCACTTCAGTAATTCCTTATTTAAAACACTTTCTGGTAAAAGCAGGCAAATCCATCTGCACATAAATGTATTCTGCGTGAACACTTTTCCCTACAGAAGTAGTTTTAAACTGAGTGTGCAACTGAATCTCTACGGTCGCTCTTTGGGGAATGTCTCACTGGAATAGTCAGAGTGAGCAGGACCCCATATATCCACCATAACTAACAGGATTAAACCTGACTGGGTAGGGAGACTGATAAAGGGGGGGGGGGGGGGGTTAGTGGAAGAAATCAGGTTCTCGTCTTTCACAGCAATGGGAGAAAGAAAGGAGGAGGGGAAAGAAGAAGCAAGTTATGAGCATCAAAAAGAAGAGGGTAAGGAGGAGGATCAGAAGAGACTGATCAGTGTGGCTGGAATGGTGGGGAAAGCAGAGTATGTCTGTGTATATCTATACATAAAAAATGTTTAACTACGCAAGTGTTTCCACCATGGATGAGTAGTCCTTCTTCCATCAGCTCTGTAAGGCATATATTCACCAAACCTGTCCCGTGGGCAATTTAAGAGCAATTTCGAAATGCGTTCACACTTTAATGCCTTCAACACCACTGAACACACACACACACACACACACACACACACACACACACGTGCATATACACAAAGCCATGTAGTGCAGGGAGCATAAAATCAAAAAGCACAGGTCAGCAAGATTTGGCATTATTAATCGAGCAGCATCTAATATTATATTAATATTTAGCAATATTAATCAACTATGGTGAGGGACAGGGAGGGGGGGGGGGGGGGGAGAGGACCTGTTTTGCATCATCCCATGCTGAGTAAAATATGTTTTCCATAAGGTTGTCTTTTGCAAAGTGTGAGCCCTGCTCTGCTGGGTTTTTACATTAACACCCTGCAAGAAGTCATTCACCAAAAGCACTGCAATTTCCTAAGTAATAAGTCAGCATGTTATATTATTCAATAGTCTTTCAGTTTCCTCTGGAAGCTACACCAGGGTTTAAAATCATGTTCCTGCTAATGTTTTAGCTATTAAAAAAAATGTTGCACCGAGACCTGAAAAAAAAAATCTGATTTGCTTACTAATGCATCTGAAAGCAATAACTACATTGCAGTCCCATGAGCGAGGCTGGTGTAGCAGATGGAAAAATGTAAATAAATGATCAGTTGACAATCATACTGCGAGCTTTTTCATGAGAGAGTTATTAGAACCGCACAAGAAAACACAATCAACAAAATCAAGAGGAGGTGTGAGTTTATTTAAATGGTAAACTAAGAAGGGGAAACCGAGTCACCATCATTAATTTTCCAAAGTCAAAAAGTTTGTGCTACAGATTTTGTGTCTGGTGCTGAACTCTAAAAAAAGAAAAGGAAAGAGGAAAAAAAAGTTTGTCTTTTCATCTCAGTGCAGCAGGTTTTTGAGAATGTCCTTCAAAAGGCCCTTCCTAAATCCACCGGTGTAACATCCACTCTGCTAAAAAAAAGCCCTACACTAGAGAAGAGGACTTAAACTGTTTTAGATCTTGAGTACAGCTAAATAAATGTAGTTGAAAATGAATGAGCAGAGCTCTGCCAAAAGGTGTGACCTAGTCAACCTTGCGCAAGTCCCAAGTCTACATAAAACGAAAAGAGTATGTGAGTGGAGAGGAGCCACAGTAATTTCTGCTTGCTGCTCAAAGCAGCCTGTAATCACTCTGCTCCCAGCTGCTCTGGGATTTCTATCTGCCCCTGCAGAGAGAAAACCTGTTCGCTTTGTAACAGGTTTGGCTCGTCTTATCTCCACAACAGTGACAAAGTGTGAATCCTGCCCTACAGTTGCACCCTGGGCTGCTAGAATGTGTTCTTTGCATTCAGCTACAATGTGAAGTGAAAGAGGTGGTATGGATGTGTATAAAGTGAAAATGGAAATTCACGTCAGTGCACAATAACACATCTGCTCAAGCTGAAACTTAATTTAAGAGTAAACTTTGCAGTTAGAGTCAGATAGTTCTGTGCATGTGCAGAGGCAGCAGCAAACAGCCGGAGGCCAGGAGAAGAGGAAGTGAATTAGTTTGAGTTTGTGGTTTGTCTGGACCTCTGCACATACACAGAAAAGCTATCACACACATCCATGTGCTGTTTATCGCTATGGATGACAAAATTTATCTAAGTCACATAAAAAGATGCTTCAAACTCTATGATCTTGCGTGAAACAAGACGATTCGGCCTGCCTCATTTCTGCCTGCCGTTTATTTACTTTCCGGCTCTTTGAAACGTTGCGGCAAAATGTCGAGGAAAAGCACAGAGTTTTTTAAATGGACTAACAATGAGGTGGAGTTGTTGCTGCGAGTAACGCAAAGGTACAAAGTTGCAAAGGCGAGTGAGAATTAAAGAATTTGAAGAAAAGCTATCTGAAGCATGTACAAACTATTAATCTTTGACAGGGATGTCAAAATTGAGAGCAAACAAAACAACTGCTGTATAATGCCCTCTGCTATCTTAGTTTAATTGGTCACTTGACTGCATCACATGACTAAAATGTGTCATTGCTTTGAAAAAGTCTCAGTTTTCGCTGTCCACACTGCGACGCGAAAGCACCGTTTTCAAACGTTTTCGAGAGCGTTTTCAAAACACTGCGTTTTCGTTGAGTGAAAACACCGTCTCAGTGTGGACATGAGGACAAACCGGGGAGAAAACGATGCGTAAAAGTAAAAAAGGCATCGTTTGCAATGAATTTGTGATTCTGTTGCCTTTGAAATTGTTGGTTTGAAGACGAGGACCTGGTCTGCAACCGCTCAGTTAGTTGCTGTCTTTAAAGCGACTTTGGTGCATCAAGACGGCAATAACATTTAATCAGTTTGCTCTCAGTTTGTAACTCATTGGTGTCCAGTTTGCAATTACACACAATCTGTTTGTGATGATGCAGTGATTAACTGTGATTAGTCTGCAAAATCACAAATATCCTGCTGTCAACATACGCAGATATTCACTAAAAACTTACAGAGTCTGGCCAAAACCTACAAAATCTGAAGCAGAAGCTTAAAGATTCCTCCAGAAATAGTGACGTAGTTAAAGCTGATCAGTTGATTCAAGATGCCCAGTATTCATGCTTTTATATAGGCACTATAACCAGGATGCAACCACTCAGCAACCTCTTAAGTGACCTAATGGAAAGAGTCTCATTGCAGAGGAGTTGTGCTCAGTTACTCTGACTGATTCAGAGTGACTGCAACATGTTGCCAGTCTGTCTCCATCTATACATTAGACAGAAATTATTTGCTTCACCATTCTGTCTGAGAAGGATTGCAATCAATCAGTGATTGTGATTATTTGGAGACAGGTTGCCTCCCACCAGGTGACCTGTGCAGATGCCCTGCATTCAAAGGGTTGGTCACCCAGAGGTTTGGTTACAGCAACTGTTTCCGATCAGTTGCTGAATGCAAAAAACAAACAAAAAACAATGCAATTCTTTCATCATATTTTTACTTGAGTGTGACAAAACCATTTATGTCTGATTGCTGTTTTTTTCATGAAATCATGATCAACTCAAGTATTGCTTTACCGAGTGCTGACCTCATACCTTTTAAATTCCTGGAGTGGTTCCTATTCAATCAAAGAGCTCACACATAAATCAAGCTAAATATTCCTTTAGGGGTTTCTTCCTTCCTTCTTTCCCAGCCACAGTGCCCTTGAGCAAGGAATCTAGACTTCAGGCCCAGCAGAGCAGCTGAGAGAACACCGGGTGTATGCAGCTGCAGTTAGTGGTTCCCAGGTATTAACATTTGCCAGGGTGCTGCTGTAATGAAAACAAGTGTGCTCCATTGACTTTCTTGGATGAATAAAGGGTGATACCCCATAAACACTGATGACTGATACAGACACTCAGAGAGATTATATAGCTCATGTAGCCTGCACAAAATGCTGTAAGGAATCAGAGAGAGGGACTGGAAAGTGGAGATACTATTATAATGGGAATAAATCACGCTACACTCTGGGGCTTGAAAATGAAACCTGACATGGGCCATAAATCTTCAGGGATGTAAATAAAGCAGGACCAGAAATTAGATATTAGAACTTCAATATCCGATGACACCAACTCTAAAATGCTTATCGTTTTATCTAAGGAGCAAAATATTATACAAATAACTAACATGTTCCAAGAAAGAGGAAGATGGAGAAAGGGTAAAAAAAAAAATATATATATGAGGAAAAAGAAAAAGATTTGGAGAGCGCAAAGGAAAAGAGCAGAAAGACAGATTAATGCAAGCAGTATACAGCATGAGAAGCGAGAGAGAGAGAGAAAGAGACAGGGATTATGAGTACTTTTCTTTTGCAGCCTCATCACAAACAAATAAGCCGATCGTCAAGACCCAGCCAGGCAATTAATATTCAAGGAATTAGTTTTCTTTTTAAAAAGGAGGGGAGAGGAGATTTAGATTCTTTTCCTCCCTTTGCTGCACGAGGATCCTTTTTGCGAGCTTAGGCTTTAAACAGCTTGAAATCACTTTGACAGCCTGCTCTATCTCATGGAATACACACACACACACGCAAACACACACTACAGGGAATTTTAATTTTCAACCTGTGAAATTGTAATTGCCTCCCGTGCAAGAGGCAAAGGATTGTGGGAAGGCAAACTCCCATGTATCAGCTCTGACAGTACGACTTCTTTATTTGATCGTCATTATCTATTTATTGGTAAGTTTAAGTTTTGAAGTAGTTTTTATCTCTTATTTTCCTGCTCCCCTTTCGCCTCTGTCTTTTCTTCCACTCTCGCACTTTCCTGCGCTCAGATCTGTTTCACAGCGCTGAGGCGAGCCTGGCAGAGCTGACATTAAATTAACTGGAGCTGTCAACGACAGGAGGAGGGTGGCTAGGAAAAAGAAGAGAAAATGAAAAGAGCAGGGAGGAGAGGACAAAACATAAGGAGGAAATGAACAAAAGAGAAAGAAGAGTGATAAAGAGAGAAAAAGAGCAAAAGGTGAACCCCCACCCCCACACCCACATGACAGGAAAATGTGACGAAAATGTCTTCAGGGAACTTGAATGCCATTATTGTTTTTCCTTTTCTGTTCATTTTGTAGTTCTGACTCCTCTTGCTGCGAGGCTGCCCTGCGAATGACTTCTCAACTCCGTATGTGTGATTGTTGTTTTGCAGACCGCCTGCCTTGCAAACTGTCAGCAAAAGCTATGTTCAGCTCAGAAAGAACAAAATAACTTCAAAATATGGCATGAAAGCCTTGCACATGCATGTAATTAGCTGTGATATTAAGTCATTTTCAACCTGTCAGTGCTCTTCTCCCTCAACTCAGACACTCGCACTATGAGGTGAAGAGGTGCCTATTAAATAACAGCTCCCTTTTATCAGAACCTAACAGTGAAAGTCGTTTAGATGTATGAATATGTTTGGATATGATTTGAGTTTGTCTTCTGCTATATGTGCACCGAATGGGGAATGGAGGACAGGTGAGTTTACCTACTTTTTTCACCAGTGAATGTCCATAACATCAGTTCAGTTCTATTGTATCAGTACAGTGCCAATTCACAATAACAGTTGCATCAATGTGCCTTATATTTATATTCTAAGGCAAAGACCCTACAACAATCCCAAAAAGCACAATAATAAGGGATTGCATTTATATAGCGCTTTTCGAGACCCTCAAAGGGCTTCACAATTCCACTATTCATTCACTCTCACATTCACACACTGGCAAGCTAAAGTTGTAGCCACAGCTGCCCTGGGGCAGACTGACAGAAGCGAGGCTGCCATATTGTGCCATTGGCCCCTCTGGCCATCACCAGTAGGCGGTAGGTGAAGTGTCTTGCCCAAAGACACAACGACCGAGACTGTCTAACCCGGGGCTCGAACCGGCAACCTTCCAATTACAAGACAAACTGCCAACTCTTGAGCCACGATCGCCCTGAACTACGATCGCCCTGAACCACGAACGCCCTACACAACCTAGTAGCAACCATTTGGCAACAGTGGGAAGCAGAGATGAGTGAGAGATATGACAGAGGGAGAAAAGCAAAAAATAAAAACTAATGAGGTGAAAAGGGGGATGATATATAATTTTAAAAAGTAAGGCAGAAGAGAGAGGCTGCCCTATTGTAGTTATTTTTAATACACCAGAGTAGTTTTCAATATCCTTATTCACCTTTTGCTGGATGATGGTTATTGCTCTCAGTTCATCTGTGTGGGGAAACATTTTTTAGCTCCTGTCCCTTCTTTATTTAGGCAGTTTTTCTACTTCTCATTGGCTGCCTCATGCAAACAAAAGTTTTCACCAGCGGGTGGGTGGAGCTTCTGAGCCTGAACTGATCTCCGCTCAGATTGTTTCACGGTTTGGCAGGGCAAACTGTGGGGGTGTAGGGAAGGAGGACCCAGGCGCGGAGCTCTGTGTGGTTAGCAGTGCGTTTATTTACAGTGATGGAAAAACATGACAATAAATCCCCGTGCTCTCCCGACTCCTGTGACGTGTCCTTTTCCCAGTGCTAGTACTCCTGTCTCCGCTTCTCCGTGATGAGCACCCCGTGCTCGCTGTCCTCTCGTCTCCCCGCTACTCCTGGGGACATAAGAGAGAGGCAGCAGTCAGACACACAATAATGCAGCAGACTTAAACTAGGAACTGGTCGAGAGACTAACGTGAAGCCACGCAATGATCCAGCGTCGGAGAGCGCTCCACCACACTCTCAAGTAGCTCCTCCGACGAGGCCCGATCAGCTGCAGGTGTGTCACGGTCTTCAGGTGTGGCCAATCACCTCCCAGGGCCACACCCACCAGGCCTGAAGATGCCTGTAAATGAGTGCTTACAGCACACCTGCATCCACACACATATCTACAAGCAGGGAGAATGAGGGACAGCAATACCAAAAATACATATATTATAATACAAGTTCATAACTGGTCAGGGTCCCTGGGTCGCTCAGACTGAGGACCATGACAGATTGACATGATACAGAGCCGAGAGTGATAAAAGACTTTGCGTTTAGAGCGGCCTGAAGGGATGTTTCACACAGAAATGCAGAGAAAGTTTCTGGTCTGTCAGTGAGGGTGAAAGCATGCAGCCTGTTCTACAGTGACCACTTGAGTCATAGCCTGGAGGATGTGTGGAGAAACCCACCATGGCTGGATCTCTGGACCTTTATATCGATCTACAGTGTATACGTTTTTACTGGTATTGGTTTATTCAAGTAAATTTTCTTTTTCCAATCGGTTTGAGAACAGTTTCATTTCTTCATGTAAATTTAATTCAATTTCATGTAAATTTAATTGGTCAGACTGGGCTGAGTTCTTGACCTCACCAATATTTGTTCTGACACTTTGTCCACTATGCAAGTTGAAACAGTAGTAAATAGACTAATATGTACACTTATTAAGGGAAAGCCATCTTCATGATCGCTTAGCACAGACCTTCCCAAAGTGTAGGGCCCGCCCCCTGGGGGGGCGCAGAGCCATTGCAGGGGGGGCGCGGTATGAAAAGGGGGGGAAAAAAACCAAAATGCTTGGACACTGCTAGCACGGGGCGCCCACAGAAACGCAAAGCAGGAGATGAAGCATCGCTGAATATGTTTCCAAACCAACTTCATTCTAAGCCAACGACTAGAAAATATGGTGAAGCAAATCTTCCCTTTGGTTTCACCTGCACAAGTGCCAAGGTAGGTCTCTGCGACAGAATTAGTTTTACCTGGGTCGGGAGCAGCGCTGGGCTGTTCAAATCACGGACAAACAGTATCCCACATTCTTGATTTTTAGTTCACAAACACTTCTCATAATGACTAACTACTCCTGACATTTTGGAGATGTTAGCTCTTTATACAGTAAAGTTACAGCGGGATACAAATAATATCAGGCTGATCCTGCCACGATTTGTTCCCCCGGTTCAAATCACGGACAAACATTATCCCACAGCTGTTTATGTTTTTAAACCCATTTTGCACAGAGAGGCATTTTTTGAAAATGAATTGATAGCAATGTTGAATATTATTACACAGGGGGGAAAAAAACAACTACACGTAAAATAATCACACCGTGACGCCTTTGCCTTTCTAAATGGAGGGACAGGAACTGCATGTGTATATGTAAGCGTGTAAAACCTGAAGATAGTCAGACTAACAGTATTTTGTCTATCTCATGTAAACAATAACGTGGCGCACAGCATGACGTGAATAAAGGCACATACCTTTGACGTTGCGTGATGAACTGTATTCCTCGTCCACATGTAAACGCAAAAACTGAGTTTTAAAAAAATCTCCGTTTTCGGTGATTCGAAACGCTGTTTACGTGTGAACGAAAGGTCCAAACGCATAAAAACAGCTGCGTTTTCAAAAATACCCGTGTAGGTGTGGACATAGCGTAAAAGAGTTAGTAGTTTATTTTATTACCACCTGTAATTTATTGCAGATTACTTGGATTTGCTTAATTGTTTACATTCTGCAAAAAAGAGCAATATGGATAATAAATAAAGCTACTTCAAGAGAACCATCAAATCCACTTTTTATCAAATTAAATATTCTCAAATTTAAAGATTTGGTTAACTTCAGAACTGCGCAAACAATGTACAAAGCAACAAATAAATCTTAGCCCCACAACATTCAGAACTTGTTCCAAATAAGACCAAATACTCATGACCTGAGAGGAATCCTTATGTTCAGCAAGCCAGTAGTAAGGACAAATGTAGAGCATTACAGTCAGAGGAGTTAGTGTGTGGAACACTTGTACAGATGCAATCAAGAAAAGTACATCAATACAAAAATTCACACGATTGTTCAAAAATAATAAATTGCATGAATATATGAAATCTTCCTCTCAGTGACTGAGTTGTCTCATTGTGTCCTCATTTTTTATAGATCAAGGTCTGAATAACCCAACCTTAAGTGTTCATTAAGGTGTTTGTCACATAGATAGAAAATAAGCTCAGAGATTAAGCGGCTGTTATAGACAGAGTGATTCGTTTATGTAAAAATGTAGTTTGTTGTTGTTCTGGTTTACGTGCTGAAAATGGTTTTATTTGTGTATGTTCAATGTGTTAGACTTGTACATAGTTAACCATATATGATCAAATAATGTTGAATCCTGGATATGGATTTGTAAGCAATGAAATTTGAAATAAGGGGGTAGGAACAAGAAAAGTGTAAACTTCATCCTACTCCTTTTCGAGCACACGCGTTCTGTAGACATAGATCATAGATATATACATGAAAACTTGATTTTTTAAGTTTTGGTTTTTTTTGGTTTTTTCTGTTGTTATTTCAATTATATTTGCATGTTTGAAATAAAATTATATCTATCTATCTATAGATAGATAGATAGAGGTGTGAAATAAACCGCAATGTAGCAAAATATGGGTGTGTGTGGATGGAGGATGTGTGGGTGCGGGGGGGGGGGGGGCGTGAACATTTTTCTTGTAAAACAAAGGGGGGCCCAGCAAAAAAAGTTCGGGAACCACTGGCTTAGCAGATATGATGTATCTACATATCTCTACTCTTAAAAAACACCCTTAATTCAGCATTCTTCTTTCACACATGTGAGAATATCGCCAATAAACATTAACAATGTAGTTATGTAAATGAGCACTGTTTCATGCGCGGACAACGCCGCAGGAACACTTCACCATGGCAACAAACCAGCCCTCAGGAGTCTCAGGCAATGTACAGTTATTTCCATGACAACATCATTAAAAGTTTCTTGGAAGCCAAGTGAAGTACTCTAATCAAACATTAGCAAGAGGAAAACAGCCACGAGACCTCAAGGTGATCTCTCTGTTTTTCTCTTCTGTTTTTTTCTTTTTTCAAATTCCTGTTTAAAAAGATATTATGCACGTTCCTGCTGTTTGATGAAAAATATTCAACTCAGACGGTTCATTAAACTAAAACCTGCTAAATGTGGCACATTACCGCAATTAGCAAAGTTTCTCGGAGTTACTTTTTTGACCCTTCCCACGGTAAAAGTGAGTTGTAAGCTTGCCAAGATCTACAGCGTAGCTCTTATCTGAGCAAACTTACCTGAGTGAAGTGCTCTCTCTCTCTCTCAGAAGAAAAAAAAAAGCAGCTATGAGCAGTCCAGCAGTTCAATGAGAAGCTTTTCATTAAGTATCCAGAAGCCGGAACAAGTTGAACATAAATGACATCATGAACTCCTAAATAGACATTTTGACAGGGCTTTTGTGTGGAGAGATTTTATTTCATCGACAAGATTTCACGACTATGCAGACGAGTTCACGATGACTTAACAAAAATCTTCTCTTTTTTTTAGTTTCAGACAGATAAACTAAATGATTTTATCCACTTCCTGTTGTGCAAACAGCACACACACGGCATGTTTAGGGACATTAAAACTGTCTCCAAACTAATAACAGCTTTTAACACCAAGTAATACTGTGGCGCTGCCGTGTCTCTGTGTGCTTATTAAAGTGCTTTCAAGAACAATGAAAGTGTGGAGCTAAAATATTGACTTTGGTCTCCCGTCCCACTGGTGATTACAAACACCCTTAACCGTTCAAAGTCAAAGATGTATGTAGGTCCATCAAACACGAAGACACAAAACCAGAGACACACAAAGAAACACACTGAATCAGAACTGGCAAACCACCAAGACGCTCAATAGAGCCAATCTCTCGCTCACACGCCAGGCTGTGAATTCCCAGTTTGCTTTGCAGCGACAATGGGGTGTGTGTGCAAGTCTGTGTCTGTGCGTGAGTGCAGATAAAAACGCCACAATCACTGAATGCAGGCACAAGGGCCACCAAACTAAATGCTTGGACGGAGCTGGCATGAGGACCCATGTACACACACATATATATGATTAGGAATGGATATGCTTGCCAAGACAGTTTCCCCTCTGTTCCAGAAGGCACTAAGGTGCTTAAGCACTCAGCCTATATAAATGGAAAGGCAGAGTGTGACAGAAAGAAGGGGTAGGGTGGGAGGTGAAGAAGACAAAGCAACAAAGCAAGTTGGTCACCAAAATTGCAAAAATTAATTGGTTACACCCATGTGGGCTTTCATTCACACTCAACAATTGCACTTGGGTCTAGTTGGAGCAAATTAAGCCAGTTTTAGGTGAAATATCCATCAGTGCAAATATTTCCATTCATTATCACAATCCGTCCTTGTCCTTACTCAATTAATAGCCAGAGTACTGGTTTAATTCCCTGTAGCTCAAGTCTGATATGGCTTCAGTGTGCTTCTTTACAACATGCGTTTACGATGTCGGTGCATGCAGTGCGTGCAGAAATGTGCGCAAAATTTGGAAGGTGGTGAGGAAAAGAAGGATTTTTCCAACCTTGTTTCCAAAGAAGGTCACGGCGGCAGCTGGAAATTAGTGCAGCGCTGCACGCACATTAGCGGATATTGTTTCAGCCAGGCCTCAGTTGTAAGGTAATGTCAATCACTGCTCTTACTGTGTATCTGCCCCGGGGCCAAGTAGACCACCCTCCCTCCAGACACACACGCAAGCGCTCACAGATCGCAGTATTTTCATATTTCTTTTTGTGGGCTCGTCATCCTGCGTCAATTAGAATCAGCGCTGTAATAAATGGTGCGTGAAAGGCTTTGAGGGTGTAAATATTTTATTTGCACCTTCAGCGCTGTTGTCCGTGTAATCTCGCTGCTGCAGCTTTGACTGGCGTGGAGGAAGGAAAGATGCTGGTTAAAATTCTGAGCTAAAACACACGGGGAGAGAAAATGATATTTTTAATGAAACCGTTGTGAAGCATGCTGAATGACAGCATGGTAAATTGACTGTGCTAAATTGGGCTTAACCTGACATATATCAACATGGGATTTATGTCAGGTTTTTTCATTCTCCGTACTTTAATGACTGCTTTCCTGCAGGAAAGCGGAACAAATATTAACAAGAGTGGTATCAGGTAAAGTCTAAAAAAAGCAAAAACCTTGCTTACTAAATTGTATTTGTTTGCTTTCATGTATTGAAAATTGAAACAGTTGAAATATCCATTAATCAAAAGAATCATTTACATTCAGATAAGCTCGAGCAGGGGCTACTGCATACATAATGTCAGAGGTGGATGCAGAAAAATGGTGAGAAATTTACTTCATTAGATGAGAATGAAAAGGTCATTGCCTGAGATTGTGGCTAATAAGAATCTCCGTCAGCCAGTGGCTGATGTCAAGACCCTCTGTATTAACCAACAATTCACACTAGTTATTGCTATCAAAGTGTATATAGTCTAATTTTGACATGCATTTATTTAAACAGAACTCATCTTCTGTGAAAATGAAGTTTAATCTAAAATTAATTGTATTCTTACGAACTTTTGATCAGCTCAGTGGAAAGGGTACCTGGAAAGCCAGAAGAGAAGACTAGCTAGTGCATGTCAGATTCTACAGCACTATTAGAGTTACCGGATCATGGGCGCTCAGGACACACAGATCCAGTCAAAGAAAAGAGCTTGGATGGAATAGCAGAACTCAGAGGGTAAAAAATTCACATTTGCAACAAGGCTTACTGTGATTTTGGAGTATTGATTTTACTTAGGATTTTAGCCCTGGGAGAGAGGAAGCAGGTGGGGGCAGGTGAGCGGAGACTGGAGAACAGAGGTGTGGCTGGTACAGTTAGCCGAGAGGAAAGTGGACAGCGGAGAGGGCAGGTTTTATCCGGTGAGAGTAGAAGGTGGATGGTGGGGTGAGGCAGAACTGGTGGCTGGAGGAGAAGAAGAAATTGAGATGGAAAAATGGATAGCTTAGAGGTCAAAAAGAGCACAAGGAGAAGAAGACGATAACTTTATAGTTACAGGTGTGGTGTGGTGTGGTGCAGACCTGAACAATCCAGTAGGGAACGATAAAGAGAGCCAGGGGTTAAATACCGCTAAGTCTTGATGAGCTGATGAATCTCAAGTGTGGCTGTTTAATTGGCCAGAGATGCAGGAATGTGGAAACACACCTAGATAGAGGGAGCGAGAGAAAGGGAAAGAGGGGGCAACACGAACATTAGGAAACGAGAGAAAGGTCAAACGGAGGCAACAACAACAGCAATGAGAGAGAGAAGCATAGTAACCAGGGGGCTGTGCAGTGATTAAGCAATCAAAATGATTTTAAAAATGATTTACATTCTACATTCTTGGTGCATGTGTTTCATTTTTATTAACTTCTAATTAGAATTCATCCGATTCTTGTGTCACATGGTATGTACAGTAATTTGAAAGAGTTCTGGGCAGCACTGTTGTGTGGCTGTTAGAACCGTTACCTGAAAGCAAGAAGGTCTTGAGTTTAACGCCAACATCTTTCCATGTGAAGTTTGGATGTTCACTCTGGCTTCCTCCCACAGTCCAAATATATGAAGTTAGTGGAGTTAGGTTTATTGGTGCTTCTAAACTGACCATAGGTATGAGTGTGAGTGGTTGTGTGTCTCTCTGTGCAAGCCCTGCCACAGTGTGTATTCTGTTGGGATAGGCTCAAGCCCCCTGCTGGAAGAGAATGGATGGATGGACTTTTAGGAATTGAAAGGGCAAGTAGCTGCCAGGTACACTCAAATCAAATGCACTTGATTTAACTGATCATCAGTAAGTGTGAGCACATCTATAAAAGCAGATGTTTTTGCAGTTTGCTGGTCTGGAGCTTTCAGGTACGCCTAAATAAAATTCTACAATCTTACCAGGAGTGAATTTCTGAGCATATTCACCCCAACAACAGTCCATGCAAGGCTTGGAAACAACAAAAATACCATAAATACATCTCACACCCTATGGGCCACAGTTAGCATGTTAAATGTTAAAGTTTGTGGCGGCATAACTAGAAGATGATTCAAGCACTGTTTATTTGGAAGGGTTGCCATGCTTCTTCTCTCTAAAAAAAAAAAAAAACATGGCTGCACAGCTTAAATGTGCAAAGTTGACTCTGAACAAACCACAAGGCTTTATTTTGGACAGAACAAACTACAGATGTTTGGCAACAATGCACTGCAACACCTTAGGCAAAAACCAAACACAGCACATCAGCACAAGCAGCTCACACCAACTGTGAAGCATGGTGGTGGAGTGGTGATGATACGACCTGGGCACCTTGCATTCATTGAGTCAATGATGAACTTCAATGTATGCCAAAGTATTCTAGTCAAATGTGAAGCCATTTATTCACATGCAAAACCTTATCCCAAGCATAGCAGCAACAGAATAGCTTAAACAGAACAGAATCAAGATACTGAGTGGTCCAGTTAAACTCCAGCCTGAAATGCTGTGCAGAGCAAAGAAGTAAAGAAGAATGGGCCAAAATGTCTCCAGAACCATGTGACAGATGACATATTCATACAGAAAACAATCCGGTCGTTAAGTCTGATGTCACTAGCCGTGTCTGGGCCTAAACTCTGTTGCAGGTCCATATATCAAACAATCACTATGGCATCACAGAGTTGAAAAACTGTCTAAAGTCTTTCATAAAATGATCAGCGTTCTGCTCTACCAGGTGTAACAATTCAGTTTAACATCCAGGCATCCATGAAAACGGAATTTATAACATTTAACAGAGTTAGAAGTTAGCAGGAAGTTAGCTCGCTAGCTTCTATCTAAATACAATATAGCATGTCCTGACTGCGGGGTTTTGGAAACAAATTAAAACGTACAGCTCTGCTATCACTTCCAACATAAATGAAGACAGAAAACTAAACAGCAGTGACGTTTGTAGGGTTACTGAAGTTTGGCTAGCTGGTATATAATGATGTGCTACGTGACCGCTAGCGACACAGCTATGTTAGCATAATATAAACAAGCTAACTTTTTTTCCACTCGATAAAAGTTAACGTGAGTGTTCTTGGTGGTCAGGATCAAATGTAATCGCATGGCAGGATGCTGTAAAAGAACCAAACTTCAGCCAGGAGAACAACTGAGATAATCCATCCACAATACGAGGTTAGTCATTCATATACTGCTGCATGGGCTGGGCTGTAGTTACATCCTAAGGTTTTAAAAACTGAGCTTAAATACATGATTAGCGGTAATAAAAGCCGAGGGAGGTCAACAGTGATCACTGACTGTTTTAGGAGCTTTTTGAGATTAAATAGAAGAAAATACAAAACATTAAACATGTTAACAACACAAAAGCCATATTAAACGCAGACTACTTTAGGCCCGGAAGTAGGATTCGTCACGTCATCACTTAACGACCGGATTACTTCAAGTTATTGCTGCTAAAGATTCTAAAGGTTGCTGCTATAGGCTCTACAAGCCAATGAATCATTGGGTGTACTTTTCCCTATATATGTATGCATACACACACATACACATATATATATACATACATCTATATACATATACATATACACCTACACATATATACATATACATACATACACACACATATATACATACATACTAGGGGGGCAACAATACATGTATCGGTATTGAAACGTTCGATACAGTGCTTTCGGTTTGGTACGCATATGTATCAAACAATACAAAAATTTTTATTTATTTGATCAACTTTTCTTCTGACGATGCTGTCTGTGTTGAGAGCTCAGTGGATCTGCGTTCGACTACTCCGCCTAGGCTGCACTGTCGAGCGCAGATCCACTCAGCACAGCGCAAGCTAGCAAGACAGAAGCTAAGCTCGTTGCAACATGGCAAATTGAACCTCCCCCACCCTCATTCGGATCTGGCCTTTAGAACTATTTTGGTCTTCATGTGAAGTATGACCCTGAAGGTAAGCGCGTCATGGACACATGTAAAACAGTATGTCGGATGTGCCACGCAATGCTCAATTACATGGGTGGGAACTACTGCGTTAGCGCAGTTTGCTCGTTATATATATACACACATACACACACACACACACACACACACACACACACACACAGTAGAGTATCAATTATTACACAGATAGTGAGTATAGGACCTTTTTTCCTATCAGACTCAACAATTTGGGCTGCAAAGGGATGACATACTGTGTAGCAGCATGAAAACAGTGAGCGTATGCTGGCCTCCCACATGCTACCACTTGTACAGTTGAAAATGCAGAGACGTCTTTCTTCTTTCTTCCCCCTGCGGTCTACATATTAATTGTAACTTTTCCTGCAGTAAATCACTGTCAAGCTCTAGAACAAAGACTTAAAGTGTGATCATATAGAATCTTAGATCTCTTAAATTTTTTTCTTTTGGATTAGAAGACCTTAGTTTGATGTACCCCTGAAAACATTTTCTTATGCTGGCCAAACAGCATTTAGATCAATGAACTGAGATGACAAACAAATGAGAGACGACACCGAAAAGTGTGTTAATGTTCAGCCTCCCTTGCATTTGTCTTGCGTCCAAAGTTTCTCCGTTTCAAACCAAGAGGACATCACAGATGACAAATTGACAACAGCTGCAACTGTAAGACAAGAATTCAGAAACCGCCGCTTTTATTAGAAACGACTGAAGTGAATGATGCGAAGTGAATAATGATCTTCTGTGGATGGCTCCCACCTCAATATTTCACAGTAAGTGATGATCTCCTAAACATAAAGGGTGTCGTTGAATCCATATTTCATTGGAGAACAATGCAGTGTTACTGACATACACAAGCAGGAAATGTGCTTACAAAGCATCAAAAGAACTGTCGCACAGTATGGATGGCTGCAGAATAATATAGGGCACTGCTGGATGGATGTAACAAGCTTCACAGCTACACGCATCATTTGATCACATAATACAAAAGGTAGTGTGTGCGTCTGTGTGTACAACATGCATCATTTGATCAGGTAATACAAAGCTTTGGTGCTTGTGTTTGTGCACAAGTTTGCCTGGCATGCATCATTTGCCTATATACTACAAAGCTGCAATATGCTGTGAGTGTATGTGTGTGCGTGCATGCAATATGCATCAACTAGGGAAGAAAAAGCCTGAGTGCATGCTTGTATCTGTTTGTCTACAAAATGTGTGACATGCATCATTTACTTAGATAATACAAAGCCTGCGTGTATGTAGGCTACAAGCAGTTGTATATCTAACAAGAGGGCTTTTTGAATAAGAGAGCGATGAGTCCTGTCAGTTCTAAAGCATGCGCGCACACACACACACGCACGCACAAACAGAGACGCACACATGCTGACTTTCTGCTAAATTAAGCACAGGACGACCCTACAGACAAGACATCAGAGGCATTTTCTGACACACACAACTTTTGACACAAGCCCATAAACAAGCTAAGTGAGTGACTAGAAATACACACACACACACACACACACACACACACACACACACACACATCCTGGTGGAGACACGTCCCAGTGAAGCGCCACATAAATTGGGGCATGCATTATTAACTGTCTGGGGTTTTTAGAGCTTGCACTGGGACAGCTGTAGGTCCAAACAGCCTGACATTAGAGAGCAACACAGGGAAACTCTATGCATGACAACAACCGAGCAATCAATAATTCAATGACTCAGTCAATCAATCAACACTTTGGCAGTTTTACTCATGGCAAATGGATTTTATCCTTTATTTAACAATTCTGGATGGTTGGGACAACAACCCCCCCTCAAAAAAAAAAAATCTATCTATAGAGAGTTGTATTGGAGGGTAATTACACTGGAATTATAGAAAGGGAGGAAAACTAAACAAACAAAAAAACACAAGCAAGTTTTGGTAAAATCCAGCAGTAGTATGATATCGGTGCACTTGAGATTTCTGCTGCTATCCAACCATTTGAATTTTGTCCACATGTGAATTATGAACCCTATGAATCAATAATGGAGGTGGAATCATACTCGTTATTTAGATTGGCATGGCAGGAAATCAGCTAGATACCACTGCAAGTCAGCCACACATGCCTAGAGACCAATTGGTAACCCTCTGGAAACTACAGATCGCTTGGGAAAATGTGTATTCCCTGCTGTTTGTTGTATCAAAGAGGGTGCTGCACCAAAAACCTCTTTACTTTGGTTGCTAGCAGATTGCTAGTCACCTATAGTTTATCCGGGCATTAGATTGATGTCTGGAACACTCCCCATCTAGTCGCTGAGCAGCAGTGAAAGTGGGAAAAAGTGTGACGCAAAGTAAAAGCTGTGCTTTATTCCTTTAACCAACAGGTTTAAAAGGAGCAACTTTTACAGTTTCACTACCGCTAGGCAAGCAGTTAGAGTGTGTTTGGAGACAAGTTGGTATCTTCCATGGAAACTACAGGTGACAATGGCTGCTTGCTGGTTACCAAAGAAATTACAAGGATGTGCAGGACTGTATACCTCTTTGCAACCAATGTCACTCAGCAACAGCCAGCAACTACTTGGCAACTGGTGGGGGATTTTTCTATCGCAGCCTGTGGTTGCCAGAGGGTTTCTGACCATTCTCTAGACCTGTGTGACGGTGGCCTATTGGAGAATATAGGGAACCTTGTATGCTAGAAGCAAACAACTACATCTTACTTGTAAAATGTGTGCGTGGTGACGCAATGCGTGTCAATAATAAATGAATCCCAGCAGTAAGAATCGTTCGCCTGGCATCTCTGCCAAATATTCTATGAATTATTGTGAAAAACTCTAAACACAAAGCACTTCTTGAACAATGAAACATAAGGTTAACATTTTAAAACAACACAAATGACATTCATTTTCTGAAAATATGTTCATGTCTCACTTTCAAAAATAAATACTGTGAAAAGAAGTTGTACACACTTTAATCAAAGTATAACACAGATCATCACTCAGTTTCACGAAATGAAATAAACCAAGCTTAATCACGGTCCAATTTAAAAGGATGCAGAGTGACAGATCAGACTCTCGTACTGATGGTAAAGCCCTGAATGTATGATCAACTGAATATCTGTGTAACAGCTGCACCAGTAGCCATCAGTAAGAACTAAACAAAACACACTTTTACCTTTTTCCTAAGCAAGAAATGGCTCTACTGTCACTGTCACAAGTAATCAGCACTTAAAAAATATTCTAAATGAAATCCTAAATCTGGTGAATTATTTGTACCAAAAAGACTGGTATAAAAGGTGTTCGGTGAAGCCGTTTGACCATGCCGATAGACTGCCAAGAGAAGGTATTGACATTACAATAAAAAAGACTGCACACAACAGTCATTGTTCAGTACACTCTCTGTACAATATAAGCCAAGATGACTGCTGCCAGCGCGAGCCCGATCCCAATCTTCTTCAGCATTTCTCTGTCCAGACTATTAGATCCAATGGAGAAGGTGCACGAAGAAGGCGTGGGAGCAGAAACATGGACGCCATTGACCTTTTGTTCCTGTGGGAGGAAAACAAGCAGATTAAAAAGAATCCGAACACAAATCAGAGAGTTAAGAGAGTTTTTTCTGCACTATTTATAGCGATTGGTAGTTTAAATGATTTAATTTTAGCATCATCTGTGATATGTGAAAACCCATCTCCTATGCAGACACACAGAGAGCTTGATACTGAGGCGGTTCATATCATGTATATGTATATAATTATGGTGGAATCATCTTTAAAATAAATCAGCTGGCCACAGTCACAAATCAAAGAAGGCTTGACAGCACAGTGAAAAAGATAAAGAAGAGCATTTAAGGACCAAACCCCAGCTGTCTTTGAGTCTATTCCACAGCACACACAAGCGATTTCTTTAAATATGACACTTCAGCCAACTAAATAATTTTTTAACTGCAGTTCCTGGACAGATGTGAGGCAAGCCCCAAAAGAAATATCAAAAAATAAAAAGAAATAAATCCATTCATAGATCATACATGTTGATTACTGTGTACATTTTGAAATATATCTATGGATGCTGGTATGCTGGCATGATGATAATGACAGGGATTTATCACTTCCTCTGCTTGCTCACTGCTGTCTCTTCCTTACACCTTCTGTCTCTCTCCATCTGTTTCCTCTCTAGAACTCAGTTTCATGTGGAAAGGAAAACAATAATAAAGTGAATTTAAAATGCAGTGCTTGTTTTAATACTTTGCGGATGAAAGCATTCATAAAACTGGCCATTTGCTTATGCAAATGAGTGCATTTCAATTATGATGCTATTATCTCTGTGTAAGCAGTTAATGCAGTTTTGTAGTGATCCAATTACTGCAGAGTGCTGTCTATTGAATGGAGCTGATGTCGAGAAGGTGCACTGTTATGTAGTTAGAGAAGCCTGGATTGACATGAGGAAAGACGACTGATGTGATGGTGTTATAGCAGCACGGCTGAAGCAAGACTGTGGTAAAAAGACAGTGACTGCATTTGTATTACAGTGAAATGATACTGCTCTGCTACAGCTATCAATTCAGCCAACAACATCAATATCCTAAAATAAAGAACAAAGCAACCTCCTAAAATCAATAAGAGGATGCAAATGGCTACAGATAGTCTGGTTCTGTTATTTAAGTCTGGAGTGTTCTTCATCAGTGGCACATACAGTGCTGTATAATCAGACAATTGGCAATATGTTAGTAAATTTGATGTTGATAAAAATGGTGATATACAATATGGCTCAGACCTCAACACCCTAAACCTCTGGTCAACACAACTACTGCTACACTCAACCTCTGCGAAAACACTGATGATTGCAAGATGACAGCAGAGGTGACCCGGTGGGAGGAAACTTGTCTCCAAACAATCTCAGTCCAATTTGTACCAACTGCAATGAATCTGAGACAGATTGCCAACACGTTGCCATTAGTCTGAGTCAGCCTGCACGGATGAGCCCAACTCGTCACCACATCTCTGCAGCAGTGGACTCGACTTAGCTGGTTGCCAACTGGTTGTATTCCAATTACATTGCTATACAAAAGTAAGGTTGCCAAACAGTTATGTCATTTTGCAGTTAAACTGCTGTCCTGGAGTAACTAAGTCACTATTTGTGGGGAAATTAAGACTGAATACAAGTACTTAATGTCTGTATATAGACGGCAATAGATTTGCAAGTTTCACCAGTTTAATTAACTATATTATCACAGACAGAATGCAAAGAAATGCCAGCCTGACCACCTTTGAGTGGTCAGACCTGGTCCCTGTTGTTGAAGAAACCATTTCAAAGGTAGCAACAGTGCAAGTTCATTGCACACGACTGCAAAAGTTTTGGTCGTGCCGCAGTCTCCAACTACTGTCTGATTGTAGCATTTCATATTTTGTGAATGTTCATAAAAGGCGTTCATCCGTTAGACTGATTTCTAATATTTAAATATGTAATATATGTTCAGTGTGCAGTCCTTCATTTACATTTGTTATCTCATTATTTTAGTCAGGTTACCCACTCCTGATTCAAAGCATTTTTTAAAAGTTAGATTTAGCAGTTTCCATGTTTGGCATGAAACATTTCAACAATGTACATGATCATGTGACGTTCAAAAATGCAGTTTGTGGCGAGAAAAACATCAAAAACTCGTTTTAGGCCTTGATAGCTGTAATAATTCAGTTAGTAACACTGACTATTAATCACTAGGCCAATTTCTCCCTGGCCTCCACCCACCGTCATTGATCACCATTCTGTTTGATTACACATTTATATGATTTTATCGTAATGTATGAGAACGGAGACCTTAGGTGTGATTTGAAGCTAGGCTAATTAATTGATTGATTTATAAATAAATAATCCTTCACGGTGTGGTACTTTTAATTTCAGCCTTAAACAAATTGCAAGAAGAGGAAGACTGGGAGACAACCGATCCAAATGTCCTTGTTCATGTACGTTGCTTTAAAATACGCCATCATCTTCATATTCCACGTCTCTTTAACACGAAATATGTGGTGTTTCCAATTTTCTGTACCTTTCAAGCTTTTGTTTTTAGGCCAACAAAGAAAAATTCCAAAATAAAAAGACTACAGAAACTCACACTTTACATACAAACATACTAAGATATTTTTACCCAAGGACTGAAAGCAAAACAATGGCAAACTTTGTTGACTACAAACACCTACCTGCATGTACACTATAGATTCATATGAAACTGAGCATCGTTGCACGCCTACACGTCTTGCACGCACATGGCTGCGTGAGTGAGCAGCTGCACAGTGTCTTGTCCTCTGCCTCTCTATCCTCCGCATTACTCTCGCTCCCCTCTACTTGCTGGAGGTTGTGAATGCTACCTTGCCACCCACTCTTTTCCTGAACACACTGTCATGAATGGGTTCCTCTGTTACGGGCACACAATGGTGAATGGATACTATAACCGACAACGCCTAGGTGACACATCTCTAAGTCACTTACAGTAACTTCAAACAATGAGTCGAGAGAGAATCTGTAACAGTCGTCTAGCTGACGCATCAACATTTGCTTAATGTTAGGATCACAGCTTGACTCGCTAATGGCAAAGTGATAGGCTGTTTTGTTTTTAAAGATGCTTGAAAACAATAAAGGTGCAAGACACACTTGCCACTGAGCCACTTGCCTCATGACTGTGAGAATTGCATCATGATGGATGAACCTCATTCAGATTTGGATCGCCCATCCTCTCTCATCCAGAACATCATATTTATAAAGTTCTTTTCTATGAAGATAAATGCTAAGTATTGTTAGTATGGTAATATAGTATTATTAGGGATAGTAGTGATAGTTTTGCGGTGCATACCACACCGGGCAGAGAGGCAGCTGATAAGCATGTGTGCCCAAAAAACCCTTATCAATAAAGACCCGTCACCTTGCAACGGCGGGTGCGTGGGTCATCCTTCTGTCACGGATAGGTTTTAAAAGAAAAGACATGGCAGATGAGGAAAAAGTTACAAGACAAAGTAAATATTTAATTACCACTGTGACAAAAGAAGAAGTTTATAAAGCGTAAAGGACTAATGCAAGAGAAATAAATATGCTGTGGGCAAAGTCCACCACCTTCTCCTCTATGCTTCTATTTATCTGTCTCTCTGCAGGTGTCTTTTAACAATGGGGTGCCAGAAGAGACACTGAACACTACAGTCGAAAATCTATTACTAGTAAGAGGGATAAGTGAAAATCCAAGTGCCAGTAGGTGCGTGTCAGCACAGTAGGAAGCAGCGGAGCAGAAGAGCAGAAAGGAGAGAAGGAAAAACTGAGAAGAAATGAGAAGCACAAGAACGGGAGCCCCCACCCCAAAAAAAGAGATGTGGCTTTCAGTGATAGTTTACCACCTGCTAGCTGGCATGCTGAGTTTGTGCATTTCTGTGAGAAAGACAGCTGGCATTTGTGAGTGAGTGTGTGTGTACATGTGGAGACCTGTGGTAGATAATGTCTGTCTCTCTGCTCACAGCAGTAAAACACAGCAAAATAATCCCCCTGAAAATCATCTAACACTACACCAGGAGTACAGACTGGCTAGCACAGCTAGATACTTTTCCCTCAAGGTCTAAGACTTCTCAAATGTCTGTTTCTTGGAGAAAAAGAAAGAGAGCGAGCGGGGGAAAAAAAAAAGAAAACGGAAACTCTTGCTCCAGTTCCACATATGCACCTTTTTTAAAACAAAATCTGCCTGCGCGTCTGCTGCAGCCTTTGCCAATACACTGACATATTCGCACAAAAACACACACTGTGAAATGCACAACACATCACGAGAGCCAGGAAGCACAGTGCACAATGGTCACATTTCTCACATGATCCTCACCAGCTGTCAGTGTCACTCTAGACACACACAGACCATGGAAGTTGGTGCGTGCGCGTATAAACAGATACTGTAACAGGCTCCTTAGTCACGGCTGATTCAACAAAGCCATAATGACAATCACAGTGTGCTGTAGCTGTATTTACAACAGAAAATTAGGACAGTCGGGAAAAAGGAGAAATTGCAAATGATTCTTTTTCTCACCAAAAGGTCATTAATCTAAAACCAAAGATGGAAAGAGTGATTTACCCTAATGTATGAAAGTCTCAGGGCAGCAAAGCTAGAGCACTAACAGCTATGCTCCTGAGGGCTGGCAGTGTAGTGTGACCCTCCTGCCTTTGCCAAGCTCCCAACCCCAGGGGAAACCATAGTTCTTACTAAAAAATGTCTGCAAATCACCACTGCTGATAAGGATGCTATTTCTTGACAAGCTTTCTGTAACTAAACTATTACTAGTCAACGTTTAGCATTTACTTCTATTCAAACTTGGTTAAAGTTAGCCATTCACTTCTGACATTTTTCCATCAATTTTGGAGGTTATTTTATTGTATTATTACTGATGTCTATACTCTCTAGTCAAAATGTCATCATTTATATCAATAAATCAACTTTCCACAGTGGCTAACTGCACTTCAGGCCTTTAAGTGAGTACCACACTTAAAGTAGCCTTTGCCTCCAAAGGACTCTTGATGGACGATACATCAATCAGTCCATCAATTTATAAACTGCTTAGTAACTCAGTGTTTTGTTAATTTATGCTAATCTGCCCAATTACTTTTGAGTGAACCTCTTAAGAAAGGCCTGAACACCACAATCCCTCAGTGTAAAAACTGCGTCACTGTCAAAAAAATGTTTGGGCCAAACTGTATTCAGCTTTTGTGCAGAATCACTTTTATCCCACTATGGCTCAGAAAACCACAGCCAATCAATGGAAACTAATCTAAAACTAATCTATTCTAAAAACAGTCTATAAAACAGCGTTTTCAAGAGTTTGCTGTGATGTGATTTTTATGTGTGTGTTTTTTTTAATTGTGTTGTTGTTTCCACTGTTGTAGAGTAAGATGTCAGAAGGACTTGTGTCCAAGCAAACAATTTGTATTGGAATGCAATTTGTAACATAATTACCACACTGATAGACATTAACTTTAATCAAAATGATCTCAAGAGATTTGGTACGGACACTCAAGTCCTAACCAGCTTCTATCACTGCAGTGCTAATGATAACTTGTCATTAAAACACCATGACACACACATCTTGGTCTTCATACAGTCATTGCTTGTATAGAGTGTATACAACACTTGTCTATAAAGCTGTTCAGAAAGAGACAAACACATATTGTTTGCACAGTTTACAGTTACTGTAACTAAATACAGAAGAGCACTACATGTGCTACACTATAGCGTTGGGTGTGCAAACACATGACTGATCAAACACATGGCAGGCAGTCACACACAGGCAAACGGGGGGAAAAGGCACATGTTTACAGGTACTGGGAAAAGTACACAGACATAACAGCAAAATAGCATTTGCAGATACACACATAAATTTTAAATGAGCAAATGGTGGGATAAAAGGTCCGTGTTAAAGTGAAAAGACTAGCACTAAAAAGAGAACGCACAAGAGAAATATGCCAGTTTCCATGAAAAGGGTGAAAACAACATGCCAAAAGAAAAGACAAGAGCACGAGTGGTGTTTTGGGAATGTTTTCTTGTTGGGGGGAGAAAAAGACAGAATAAAAGATGGGCTGGGATAATGCTTTAGCCACCGTGCTGTTCAATGCTTTATAGCTTTTGAAGATGCTGGACTTGTTAGTGGTGTTGGAAAACGAGCTGACATGTCAGAAAGCGTAGCTGTATTGCTCAATTTTTGTGTCTCCCTGGAAACGCCTCTGTTATCATTGGTGCTACATTAAGTTGTCAGTTTGATAAAGATGTTTCTTTAATTTCCCGGTTTTATCTATTTGACTGTGCTGTCTTAGCACTGACGTCTCTCAGTCTTTGTACTAATTTGCATTCCTTGTGTCCACTACGTATATCCACTTGCATTATTTTATGCTTTTAGTATATTCTGTTTTAAATTTCCAAAAAAAGAAAACGGTTAAAGTAGTTAATAGCGCTCACGTAAATGAACTTAATGGTTCGCTGTGTAAAATACAAATAAAAAATGGACAAATCTCATAAATCAACAACTTTTTGACACATATTACTGCCATCAAATCATTGCCTTCTGCCCCCCATCCCCACTTCTGCCTTGTGCTCTGTCATCCTGGAAGAAACGCTTTCTATCTGAACAGAAATATTGCATCATAGGATAAAAGGTGATCAGTAATCCTTTTCTATGCAGCGTCTGTAACAACGAAATGACACGCCAAGCTCAAGAGGAGGACACACTTATAAATAAAACACAAGACATGGATGAGACACTTAAAAATGTAGTGGTGTTTGTTTACAATGCCCACGCTTGGTTATGGCTATGAAAGCATGCAAAAACAAAGACTGCTCTAAACTGAACAGATTTTTTTGCATTTACTTTTTCTACCCGTGGTTCAAATATTAAAAGCTGTTTGAACTCTTTGACATTATGAGGCAGAATGAGGATTTGCAATGCAATCTGACATGTTAGGCTGGAACACAGAAAACACACCTGACTGATATTTTGATGGCGTAACATTTGGCTCTAAAGTGGAGCCGCTGTAATGTAACTTGACACGCTAAACGAAATGCTTAAAAATAACGATCCCTGCTGTTTTCAAGGCAAAACAAATGATCTGCTATTAGAGCAAACAAAGTGGAGCAAAGGCCAAGCAAAACTCTTTGACATTTTAAATACAAGGTTTAAAAATAGACCAATTTCAGAGGATTAACCGCTCCCTGACCAAAAATTACATCCCGATCTTTGATTTTGGCTTCTTTCTTGACAAAGCAGATGACAACACGTGAGGATAACGCAACATCAAAGCAAGAACTCACAACAATTGCACGTCAGTCCGGAGGAACAAATAAAGGAAAATGAACTCCTACAGAGAAATACTGACTTTTGTGCGAGCTCCGTGTCTGTGTGCATCACCACTGCTTCTTTTACACACACGCAATCATCACATAAACAAAACAGAAGCACCTCATACAGCCCGCGGCCAGTCAGAGTCTGCCAGGCACACTGGGGGAAGACAGCATAAGCAAGTATGTGCTTAGAAATGTGCACGTATAATAATCAACATGTGTGTATAAGCTTTCTTTTACCATTGACTACTGCTATATGCAAGTGTGTCTGAGTTTACGTACTATAAACACTATGATGCAAAGCAAAGGCAATCCCACCCACACGCTCTGTACTAAAACCCTTTTTTTTCTAGTTGCATTTAGAAGATGTATTTCAAAAACTACAAACTGACCAGATGCCTTCTCTTACTGGGAATTTACATCGAACGTAAAGAAGGAGAGGGAGAAAAAGCTGGCAAATTTCAACTCCATTTCTGTTATCCTGCCAATTTGTGGTTATGGAGGAACATTGTTCACTACCTAGATTCTTCCCTCTTTCCCTCCTCCAGATCTCTCCCTTTTACATTCTGCCTTCCATACAAGCTGTCAATTTACTCTCTTGAGGGAGCAGAGCAGTTTTCTTCTCCCTTTCTATTCTCTTGGTCTTCTTGAGGAAATATGCTGTGAAAAGAGCTGATTATTATATGGCACTCCAAGCTCCTTCTCTGAGTCTTGATCTCTCCATCTCACTCACTCTCTCGCCATCATTCCTGCTTTATTTTCCAGTCTCTCTCTCTCTCTCTCTCTCTCATTCAACCCCTTAATTTCGTCTGCAGATGAGGACTGGTGAAGAAACTTTTTCCTTCACCATGATGTGCTTTCTTTGCTATTGTGTCTCACCAAAAGACTCATTACTGTCCTTCCCCTCATGTTGAAAGTGCTATTTGTGTGAATGAAGGACTAACAGGTGTAGAGAGAGTAACAGAGCGAGAGAGAGAGAGACCGGGAAAGAGAAGGAAGATGTGATCCATCTCAATAAAAGAAAAAGTATGGTGTCATTAATGCTTTTTATTACATGGTGGAAAAAAAGCACACTTAGCAGTTTATAGATCTTAAGGTGGCCGACATGAGGTTCAACAATACACACAAAAAGATCTATACATAAGGTGATGCTCTTCCTCTCTCTGTAGAAAATCAAAAGTGTTTCTTGTCCAGTGTTTAAAGCAAGAAAACACAATTTACTACACTTTTGGCATTAGTTGCACAATAAAACCAAAACGTCCAACAGAGGTTTTGTGTTTTCTGTGGATTTTGCCTCATCTGGTCCATAAAAGCATCGTCACAGACACATATTCTTTGCAAAAAAATTCGGGGATGCTTTTGGATCACTATTAATTTATCCACATTACTCATCCATCCGTAACTGTAATACATTGTTGATATATTCACACATCTCTGCACCTATTAAACCAACTCATTCACCAGTTTTGGGCAACTAAGCCACATTCATCCAAATATATCTGTCGCTTTTTCCCAGCTATCCACGCAGGCTTTCATATCCTATTCTTCAATAAATGCATCCATCTATCCATCTGGCCATGATGCTTTGTCCTCACACACATCACTACATGCTGGCTTTTGTGCATTCATTACTCTCCATTTCTGACATGAAAGACATCTCACTTTGGACATTACAGACCTCAGTCCTTTCCCCTGCCAATCCCAACCACCCACTTATCTGCCACTTTCTTTTTCTTGGTTTTTTTTTTGCCTTACATTGCTCCTCTGCATCCTAGATGAAACGACAAAGCTCAGATTCTTTCCTTCTATCAGCCATCCAGCTATCATGCACGTCATCACACACAGTCTCTTATCCTGATCTTTTTTTCCTTTTGCCACAAGCCTGCAATTATAGACCCTGCCACAAGACACAGGAGTGAATATGCGCCTTACCGCAATCACTCGTTCGTCTCTTACGCCACCTTTTTCTGCAGTGGACTCAGCTGCAGACACTCACTGTTGCACCTCTCTCTCGACCTCATTTGTACACATTGAAAACAATATAAACCAAAAAAAAATCCAAATTTTAATTAATCACTCCATAACTAACTCCACCTGCTGCCACTGTGCTTCTACCTCAGCCCTTTTCCCCATTACTGTTTCTTACAGAATGGCTTCTTGAAACCACTTCTGATGAGGCTTCAGTGAACAGTAGGTCAACTGTATCAAGTGAAGGGTCAGATGCATCTCTCGGGTCATGTGTCAGGTATTTAATGGATTTATAAAGAATATAGCTTTCAGATACTGTTCACCTGCTATATTTATATATGTTTTTTCTTAACTTTGGAATTTTTAATAGACTCAACAAAATGGGAAAACATTTTGTATACTCGTACAATAAGCCTGTCTTTACCAGACACTATTGTTTTTCCCAGAGACTAGGTAGATTACTACGCTCCGCTTAAGTGCAACTCAGTACCATTAAGAGCTGACAATGCAGGTCATCAGGATTGCAGATCGTCAGCATCACTGGAGATTTTACTTAATATAACTCAGTGCTTAATTGCAAATACACCATGGAAAGCAGAGAAGCATAAACGGAACTTTTCAAGTTCAGACACAATATTTAATTAAGACAAACACTAATGTTTGCCTCTGTTTGTCTTTTAGCTTGATTTCTTAGTTGTCTTCCTTCAGTTCATTTAATACTTCTCCAAATAAATTCTCTACATTTTGTTGTCATTTGCTAAGTCCTTGACTTGCTCAAGTACCAGCAAGTCAAGACAGTCAAAACAGTCAAACTCAAAAACCTTCACAGCGTCAGTTTTGTTTGCAAAGGGATATAAAAAAAAAAAAAAATCTAAAAAAAAAAAAAATTCAATGTTTCCTATTCAGCTACTGCAATTCCAAAAGATTCTCTCTCTTCTTCCTTCTGTCAAACTCAACCTCTTAACATAAATTCTCTTCTACTTCTCGGTGACCTTATCTCCCTTCTCACCTTAAAAAATTCCAGAATTTCACCTTGGGTAAGGGAATAGCTGGCAAATATATGTATTTGCCCATTAAGCATGAAAAACAGTGTGCACGTAGAGTGCTGGGTTGTTGCTGGATCTGAATGGGCATTCAATATGTGAATATTTCCAAAAGTTAGCACAATCGACCCACAATTAGTCTGTGTTGCACTATTTACACCATTTATATATGTGCAGCCCTGTTTGTTTTTAACCATTACTTAGTGATAACGATCAAGTATGGACATCTAACAGTGCCCGTCTCGTTAAAATGAATCAAAGTTCCATGAATCAGAGTTTAATCAAGCTTAGGGATGCTGGAGTGTAACTGCCTCCTCTACAGAGGTTTTCGAGAAAACAAGTTACCAGTAGACGTTTGGGTAAACTGGCTCTATACAGGCTCATCGTTTCATTTGAAAGGATTACTGGTGTGTTGTTTTTTTGTTTTTTCATTTTCTTTTAGTGCTGCCTGAGGTGATTTTGGTTCATCTATCTTGAAGTGTGATCTGATGTGTGTGTGTGTATGAATTTATGGGCAATCCACATGTTTCTTTAGCGTCCAACAAAATAAGGTCTGGATTATTGTGTAAGATTTTCTTTTGGAAGACTGCAAGCGTTTGAGAATGAAGCTGGGTGAGGGGCGAATGCATGTGTGCTGGATGACCTGCGGGATTCATAAAGCTAGTAGTTTTACAAGGCCTAGTCTCCTCTTCTGAACTTTTTACTGCTGAGTGACGTGCCACTTGGCTTCCTGTGAAATCCTTCTTTTCCCTTTCTTTTTTATCTCAGTTTCTGCTCTCCATTTCTCTTTCTGCTTGCTTTCCTCTTCATCCATGCCCCCTCCCACCATGTCTCTGTCTGTTCCTTTCTTCCCCTCCCTCTACGTCTGGCAGTAAAGGCTGATGGAGTGTGAAATTAGAAAGTGTATCATATTCTGCTCTGTGGCTCCATGTCCTGAGCTATAAGCTATAGCTAGTCAGAGTGAAAAATAACATGCAGTGAAACAGATACATTAACATGGTTTTGTGTGTACATGTGCATGTGTGTGTACATGTGCGTGTGTGTGTGTGTGTGTGTTGAAAAGGACAGTTTAGCCGACCTGCAGCTTATCTGAAATTACTTATCTCACGGATGATACACTGGGGCTTCTTCCTAAACTACAGGACTGAGCATGGATTCAAATTATGGACAAACATAAATACACACCTGACTCAGATGCTGAGTGCACACAATTTGAATAGCGTGTTGTAAACAAAATTTTAATAGTTTTGATAAAGAAAGTGCACAGAGTGAGAGATAGATCCTCTCACTAATTGAAAAAGACAAGACCCCAGTATTTGATCAAATACATCCATAGTCACAAGAAAGAGTTTGCAGACCAAGATTTCTGTACTTACTGCTGATACAATATATAACCTTCATCTGATTTGCAAAATACATAAAGAACTGAGTGTAAGATGAAGTCCACACCACACTTTATGAGCAATGAACGCATCCTAATCCTGATTTTAAACGTTTTTTTGCGACTGTAATTATCTGTTAGGTGTACCTGCTGCACATTACATTTGCTTCCAACACAACTCACCGTCTCAGGTTCACTATTTGTTCCACCTTGGACAACTATCAGTTTGCTTACAGTGTAGCTTACAAAGAGCAACCTACAAACCTTGTTCCCAAGATGCTGTAGCTGATTTGTTCAGAGCACTATCCACCAAGTGGCTATTAGAACAGGAACCAGTAGTACCACATCATGTGAGGTGGTCTTAATAAAAGGGAACACTGGATCGTCAAAGTATATCGTGGAGTCAGTTAAACTTCAGGGATATAAATGTGTCCACTTTGGAAGCATAAGTCACTGTCACCTGCTTTGGTGCAAATTAAAGTGACAGCAGTTGCACAGGAGGCTCAACAACAAAACCTCCAAAAAATAAAATAAAAAAGGAGAATGTCTTTGGAGCCATAGACCATTGTTACTTTTCTTGCCATTCTTGGTATTATGGGAAAGTACCTGCAACCCATTCACATTGCACAAGTGTTCCACTTCTTGCAGTAGGACATTTTCATTGGCGCCAGAAGCGTTTTGTGTCTCCCAGCACCGTCTCAAGAATAGGGAGTAAATACTGTACACAAGAACAGCTGGACAGGTCTGTAAAAGTGCATCAACCAAGCACCAAGACCCAAATCTGCTCTTTTGTACAAGGAGGAGTAGGAGGAGCTCTACCAGAACCCTACAAAATTCTTCAGTAACATGCACAAATGTAACCTACTGTGTTAGCATACGGTGCTGTGTACATATTCGCACCGTGCAGTGAGCACTCCTGTGCACAGATCATAATAAAGGACCAAGAACCCTCATGCCACCCTCACGGAGGCCGATTCTGATAGGCTGAGTAGAAACATGCACAAGTAGCCTGCTGCATGCATTTTATGCCTCCTCCTGTTTCTCATCACATAAAGCAGCAGATACCATGCCTTGTTGCTGGCTCAGTGCCCTTCTATGGTCATGTCCAGCTCTCCTTCACACTTCTGAGACTGTGCTGAGACACAAAACTTCTTGTGAAGGCATGTGCAGAAGTGCAATCCTGGAGGAGCAGGTCTGCTTGTGCAGCCTGAATGGGCTGTAGGTATGGTCACATGGACACACTAGCCTAAAGCGAAAGTAGAGAGAAATTAGTCAGGAGGGAGAAGGAGAGAGCACTGACCTGTAGCCAACATGCACAAAACTTCCCTTTTTGGGAGTTGTGTTGTTTTTGCCTCTCCAGTGGACCAGAGCAGGGATAATGGACTCACAGTGATTTATACTTTGTAACTCGACACATTGATATCCCTGAAGTTTACCTTATATTGTGTTATACTGTGATCACATGGTGTTCTTCATTTTTTGAACAAGTGTGTTTTTGTCCAAGGTATATATGAATATTTGAAAGACGATATCTGTTTGTGCATCCATTTAAAAATGTCATAGCACCATAGTGAGTGACTGACAAGACAATGACACATCTAGGCATTAATTTAATTACTGTAACTGTAAGCATGCATGTATGTGCTTACCTGCAGCAGACCAGACACCTCTCCTTTCTGAAGCGGCATGGCAATGGAAGGAGTGAACGGCTTACTTTCCTCTACTGGTTTGCCTTTCATGAAGTGTTTTCCTGCCTCATAGACGTCCACCACAATCATCTTTCCTTTAAACTCCACCCTTTTAGGTACCAGCACCTGCAAATCGGAGGACATCATAACTGACTTCACTGCAAAAAAATACACAAATAAAAAAACACTTTAAGGCGAAAATTCTAACAACTCCATATTGCTAAAATTTGAAGGTAGAATATAATGGATACAATTGTGTTGTTTGCCGCTTAGTCGCCTTCTGTGGAGTACATGGAAGATAACTAAAAGACTTTACTGTGGCTGACATAAAAAAAGCAGACCTATATAACCGTCCACTCCACCAGATAATGTTCCCTGGTTCTTTACATCTGTCAACCTCCATATTGATTTAGCCAGTCCACGGCTTCACAATAAAAACCAACAACGACGACAGCGGAAAAAAACAAACAAACCCCCCCAACTGAGTGCTTTCAGTTCCATTTATGGAAGACCTCAAGGTCGACAAGTACAGGAACAGCTGGGCGCTAAACCAGAGGGAAGGATTTGCTGGTTTGTCTTATTATTTCACCATGGCAACTGCACATCTTAGCTGATCACAGCAGGAAGGAAAGGGAAAACAAAGAGTTATAATTACGGATTCATGTGGAAGGGAATTTGTTCTTAATGACTTATTCCTGTAAATAAAGACTGTATGAAAATACTTTTTCCTTCAAAGACAATTTCAAACTAGCTACAAAGTCAACAAGCTGATAATGATGTATGGTGTATGATTATCGTGCCGATTTACTCCCTTTCTTCGGCTCTTCTTTTCAGATTCAGTCGTTTTATGTAGTAAACACTAATTAAATGATTTGGTGTGCGTGCATTTTTGAAGGATATCAGGCAGTTATAAAAACTTCTTAAATTCTAATCGCTGCAAAAGTGTGACTTTCTTTGTGAAGAAGGCATCATTTTTTATCAAGCTTTGTGAACACCTTAGGAGAATAATAGCAGATGTAAATCCATCCACCTAGATGCTTTACATCTGACACTACACAATAACCTTTGAAAAAGTTGTTTGAGAACTTGTTAGCATATTATTATACATCATTAAAGATAAAGATGATGTACAAAATGAATAATGATGATAATAAGATGGCATGTCACTGATCCTTGTCCCTGCTATAAGTCCTGTACCGTTTTTGTTTAATCCTTTCCAAGGACAGATCAGAGTTTGGGTCATCAGCCTCAGACATGCTGGGAATTCAATGTCTTGTACACATTGGCTTCAGCAAGGCGCTGACGTGCCGACTCGGATCATCTGGTGGTCCGTCTAACCATTACACTACTCTGCAGGGCTTAGGCACTGACTGAGCAGAGAATAGCGTATGAACTGGAGGAGAGATTGTTACTGGTCTGATGGTAGGGGCACGCCTGCCTCAGTGTTAATCTGTCAGCCTTCATCCAGCTGGTAAAATATGATAGGAGACGGAGTGCTGGCCAAACAGACACAAAGCCAGCACGACGTCTGCCCAATCAACACACCTGCTGCTCAACACTCTGACCACAGAGAGAGGCTGTGTGTGTGCGTGTAAGTTACCAGCAGCCAGACTGTGAGTGGAGAGGTGAAACCGCAGGGCTGTGGAAGAGATAGCTGTCTTTGTGTGTGTGTGTGTGTAGGTGAGGGTCATTCGTTGCCCATTACATAGTGATTAAATGATGAAAGAGCTTGTCTGATTTCATTGGAAACCCCCTCTCCTGCTGCCTCACTCAGACACTAACACACACACACACAGGTGGGTTGGGTACCTATTACAGCCGTCAGGATAGATATCCATCTGATGGTGTCAAAGTGAAACTAGGCCATTTGTTCACTCTCACACCTCTCTCTTCCTTATTCCCCATTTCCTTCAGCCCGCACATCCTCCTCCTTTCCTTTCCTCTCAAACTCACTGTTTCTTTTACAGTTCAACTACCTTAACTTCCCTTTCTCGTCATCCATTATTCCATCCATTTACACTTTTATTGCTACACAATCTTTTTAGAATAATTAGATCTGTATGGATCAATATGGTAAGAATTAAAGTGAGGCTGAACTCACAACATCTGTAATGTATAATGTGTATGAACTGGAGATCAGTGAGCTGCCTTAATGGTCCCATATAACGCTCCTTTTGGACAAGTTAATGTCTCCTGAATGTATCTGTTATGTTTCAGGTCACCACCTTTTGTTTTCTCTGCCATGTGTCTATTAACCTCTCTGTTTTAGACTGATTCCAAATGAAGCTGGTTGTAACTTTCAGTCTGTTGCCCATGACCCCTTTCATGCCCTTTTCCTGTGACTTACCTACTATTGCTATGAACACCTGGGTTAAAACAGAACCAATGTGTCTGCAGTGAGACTCATAAAAGTGAGCGTGTAAGAGTAAGATCCGGTGCTTTATGAGCACTCGTTTCATAAACATCACCTAAGGCTACGTCCATCGTTTTCTCTCCATTTTGGCCTCCCGTCCACACTGACACGGAAATGGTGGAAAATCACAGCTTTTGATGGAAAACGCAGCTTTTTTGAAAACGCTCTCGAAAACGCGTACATTTGAAAACGGTGCTTTCGCGTCGCAGTGTGGACAGCGAAAACGGAGCGTTTCTAAAACAATGACACGTGTTAGTCATGTGATGCAGTCATGTGACCAATTAAACTAAGATAGCGGAGGGCGTTATACAGCAGTTGTTTTGCTTGCTCTCAGTTTTAACAGCCCTATTAAATATTAATATCAGTCTGTGCATGCTCCAGATAGCTTTTCTTCAAATTCTTTAACTCTCACTCGCTTTTGCAACTTTGTAGTTTTGTGTTACTCGCAGCAACAACTCCACCTCATTGTTAATCCATTTAAAAAACTCGGTGCTTTTCCTCAACATTTTTCGGGAAAGCAAATAAGCGGCAGGCAGAAATGTGGCAGGTCGAATCTTCTTTCGTTGCACGCATGCGCAGGACTGGAACGTAAGCGTTTTCGGCCATTTCAGTGTGGACGCACAACTCTGTGAAAACGACTGAAAACGCTAGTGTGGACGCGGACAAAAACACCATTTTCAAATCTATCCGGGCTAGTGTGGCTGTAGCCTAAGTCAGCGGTCCCCAACCTTTTTTGCACCACGGACCGGTTTATGCCAGACATTATTTTCACGGACCGGCCTTTAAGGTGTCGCGGATAAATACAACAAAATAAAACTAGTACCGGTACCGAAAAAAAGAAGATTTATTCATAACACGCGTGAAAAGACCCAGGAAAACCGAGTTAACGATAAAAACGATAACAAAATAATGCTGAAAACCGATAAAAACCCTGAAAACCATACATTTCACACCTGAGCCTCAACTCTCGCGGGCCGGTACCAAACGACTCACGGACCGGTACCGGTCCGAGGCCCGGGGGTTGGGGACCGCTGGCCTAAGTGACAAAAAAGCTTGATTTTATCAGAGAATGTTGTAGTTTAAAACTTATTAAATGGCTATTTTTGCAGCGAAAGTAGGGATCACTTTGTAAATGATGGGAAGCACGACATCCCACTACAAGTTACTGGCAGCTAATTAAACTGTAGTCTTACATGTGGGCTCTTACAGCTATAAAAATGCAAAAATTCTTCAGGAATGATTTGAAGAAGATGACTGATTTCCAGGTGTTCCCTTTCCCAGCATTCCCAGTCTAATTCATACCAAGCATCTGTTTGATGTGCTGAAAAGACAAGTGTGATTCATGGAGTGTGCACCTCACCTCTTACGGGACTTATGGGACTATTGCCTGTGGAGTCTGTTTTAACAGCACTAGAGCGTCCCAAACTATTTTAGGCAAATGTTTAAAGTTTAAAGTGTTTGCATGTTCAGCAGGAGTATGGATATTTCAACACAAGAGGGTCAGAGATTGTGCTTAAGTATGGTCAGCTGACACACATGCCAAGACATACACAAATCCAGGCACGCATTAAGGAGTGCGCACTCATGCAACGCACACATGAACCGAGTAACACTTGTAACTGAAGTTTATAGCCTACAGAAGAAAGTGCAAAGGAGGAGGAGAAGAGGGGAGGAGAGGGAAGTGGAAGGGAGGAAAAATTATTACCATCCTTTGCCCTCCCTGCTAATAAAAAGCATAACTTCAAACATGTTTCTGATGATGGTTAAAGCAGGAGGAAATTGATTTATTTGAAGATGTTTTAAAGTGGATTTTTCACAGGTTGAGAGGGTCTTTGAAGCCATGCAAAGGTATATGTGTGTGTGAGTTTGCAGGATGGAATGTTCATGTCTTTAGGGCTGACCTTAATGTTAGTACAGTTAAAAAAAAAATAGTACTGCTGCTATCAGCCTCCAAATGCTGCCATGACCACCGCAGGGTGTATGTGTGTATTTGTGAGTGTGTTTGATATTACAACTAACCTAGTTTACTCAATACAAGCTCAAGCATCTGACACTTAATGTGACTAGTCCTGAGACATGAAGAAGAGCTGGAAAAGTTTCACACTGAAAAAACATTCGTTAAATTATTGATTAATTTGCCTTTCCGCTGGAGTTTTCTATGGAGGAAAGTGTATGTGGAGAGCATCTTAAGCATTATTGATCCATACAGTGCAAGAGCTTGGCTGAATGGTTCTTTAGCAGACAAGCTATTCATAAGTCTGTGCGCTTAGATTAAATTTTCACTATCAAAATATTTTTTTAAATATTACCACACTAAAATTCACACTTTTTATTTGGTTGAGAATAATTAAATTCAGCAAAGGCACGGCTCACAGTTATCCTCACTGGCTCCTTGAGATTGCATTTAAGAAATATATTTGATATATAAACGGTGAGAAACAAACAGGATTTATGGATTCTGTGCTTGAGTCGTTGGTTAATGTATCTGGACAATAACCTTACCTGTTCGTAGTACTTGTTGTGAGCCACATAGTATTGGGAATCAAATGACTCCTCTGTCACCAACACATGCTGTCTCTCCCCTACCTGCACAGACAGAGGGAGGAAGAGTGAAAAGGAGAGAGAAAGAAGTTATCCAATGGATTTACTCAGACAAAAAGGAAAAATTGTACTATATTAAAGGTGGACATCAATTAACCATTCACAATAAACAAGCTGTAAAGCCATTTGATTTAAGCTCACCCAGTAAAACTGTGCTAGTTTCGCTGAAAAAGAACACATTTACTGCTGCAGCGTACACATGCACAGCAGACGTTTATGAATGTCTGCCGTGCATAGATGCGTTGGCTATGGGGTTGCAGTTTTTGTTACATAGGCCGCGTTTCTTCTTCAGTTTTAATTCAAGCAAGCTTCCTCAGTCAAGCTTCTATTCACGGAGATCCAATATTCAATAAAAGCTTTGCTCTTTCACGTTTTTTTCAAGTTTTATGTTAGTGCCCGCCGTTCACCTTTTAATTAAAATCTCAAGGTTTCAGAGCCACTTCAGTTTTAGTGCTTTGCAAAGAGATGGCGAGCACTATTCAGTTCAGAAAACTGCATTTAAAAAAAAAAGAAGAAAAAAAGTCTATACACGATGCAATTCAGATGCATACAGAAAACAGTCTATTCAGGACATCAGAAAATCAAATACTACAAGGTCTCCCCATCTGGCAATTTAGTGTCGGATGAAATGAGAGAAAGCACATTTTTGTGGAGGAATGTTGTTGACTCTCCGAAGGATTCATAGAAGAGTAGAAGAACTTTTTTGAAAGTTCTACAGGAAAGAATAAAATCTATTTAGGACTAGTTTTCTTACCAAAAAGGGGGAAGCGTTTCCACATTTGAACAAGAATCAATTCATCACAGTTTCTGTGCTTCATGACTATATATACGCCCGCACATTTCCTAAACGGCTAATTCATTTTAAACATGATTTAACAGGTATAAATTATGCATTAATACTTCCCTTCATCTCTGACGTAACTTTGGCCAGTATCACCTTTAGGGTCATCTTCTTGGACAGCCGTGACTAAAAGTGACCAATGGATCAGTGGCTCCACTTGTGTTAAATCCTTGTATTTTCACTCTTCTCTTTATGGTAGACTTGATTAATGTGCACATGCATCACCTGGCATGCAGCCTGTTTCAGTTGCTCCTTTTTCTCCATATTTGAACTTTTAATTATTTTCTTTGTCTTTTACTTAGTATTAGAGTGTTTGTTTTCATAGTTTTCTCATACATAATTTCCTGCCTCCTGGAGATTTTTCATGACCTTGTTGTGAAGAGGTTTTTCTATATCATGACTGATCACCACACACGCGTCTTGAGGATTTCCAGGCCGGTTTATGTTGCCAAACACAGCACAATGTACCAAACTGTGGATGTCCCAATGTTCACGCCGTCTCTCAGATTGATTTGTTTTCTTTTTGCAGGCTAAGACAACTTGCACTGATATCTGCTTCGACTTGGGGTTCACAGAAGTACTTTTTAAAAGCCAACATGAGAGTTTAAACCGAAGCCAGGCTTTGATCTTCTAATTAATGAAAAAACAATAATGAAAAAAGTAGCCATACTTTTTAATTTAACAGTTTTGAGTAAACTGTCCATTTCACTTGAGCCCATGAAAACAGGCTGACAGCATTCAGTGCTTAAAGCAACACTGCGCAACTTCAACTGTGAGAAAAGTGTCACCGTTTAAACATTTTTGGACCTAACTGCATTTGAAAATGTTTCAAATTCAGGTGTCCTGTGGGTAGCATTTGCATTTTAACTCTGTCAGTGATGAGACCTTTACTCAGAGTATGCTGACTGATCATTTCCTTAGCAAAATGTCAGAGCCTTAGAAGTCATGGCTCTGACATATCGCCCAAGGTATTTCCATTTTTGCAGACGTCCATATTCTGCGCTCTCTTCTTCCTTTTTTCCCCCCCATGTTTACCCTTTTTCTTACACCCCTCTCTACTGTCTCTGGGCTGTCTCTTTGTTTTCAGCCACTTCCTCTCATCATTGACTGACTCTCACAGAGAACACCTGCAGAGGATGAGACAGACTCAAAAAGCGATCAAATAAATTGTTTTTATTTGAGGGGTTTTATTTTCAGGGGGAGAAGTGGGTAAAAAAAAAAAAACATAAGACCATTATTACTGGACAGCAAGCACTCAATTGTTGCCTTTCTTAGTGCACTTAAACTGAAAACAAAATATTTTTCCAGGAAGATAAAAAATACCTTTTATTTAGTCATAGTCAAATTCTCCTTTCCCCTTCAAGTACATTACAAAATTATAAATATAAAATTTATGTGGAAATGTATGCACACATACTAATGTTGCCTGAGTGCATCTAAAAAAGAAAGTATTGTTGAAAAAGTTATTTTTTGTAATTTAATTGATAAAAATGTAATTTTCATGGAGTCTAAGTGCATATGTCAAACTTCTCTTTAATTATAATTTTGATTGAACCCTGGTATCTTTAATTCAGCTTTTCAACACATTACTGCTCAAACAGTAAAATACTGTGTAGCTTAATTTAGCTCTGTACATGCTTGGGGAAGACTGCAAACTTGACAGTGGCCCAGATGACCATCCTCAACACCGTCCAGAAGGAAGGCGAGCCACAGAAGGTCATTTCAAAAAAGGCTGACTGTTCACAGTGCTGCATGGAAAACTAAGTGGTAGAGGAAAGTGTGGCAGGAAAAAGTGCACACACAAGCAACAGGGATGACCGTAGCCTTAAGAGGACTGTCAAGAAAAGTCGATTCAAGAACACGGGGAATGAAGACAGTGCAACAAGAGCCACAGATGGGTAGGAATGTGGCTAAACTGTCACATTACCAATGTCAAGCCACCCCTGAACCAGAGACAACGTCAAAAGTGTCAAAGTACTGAACTGCTGCTCAGTGGTCCTTTTTAGATGAAAGTAACATTTTAAGTCAAGGAAATCAAGGTCCTATAGACAGTCTTAAGGTCCTACGGCAGGAGAATTCAAGCTAGTGTGAACTGATTTAGGGTCCCATGTGGTCATCTTCTAATGGTGGTGAAGGTTTACCCACTATGTATGATCAAGTCAAAAAGTCAATGTTGCAACCTCCTGGAGGTTTCAGAGCATTTCATGCATTCTTTCGCCGACAAGCTTCATAGAGATGCTGATATCTTTTCCAGCAGGACTCAACACTTTCTCACAGTACCAAAACTGCTGACCAACTTTTACTGTACTTGATTGACCTTTATATTTACCATTTTGAATTAAATAAAACATAAATAATGTAAATATTGTAAGGAGTAGTTCTAAAGTAGTTCTCCAGTTATAACAGTTTATGCATGCATTTGTTTTGGCTTGTTTTTTCCTCTCATATCTGCGTATGTATGTGTATTTAGATTTGTATTTACTCCATCTGTTGAAGAACGTCACAGCTTTACAAAGAAGGACTGAATGTCTTTACACAGCATGATGGTTTTTTATTTCACCATCCAGAGAGCAACATCCCAGGATACACCGAAGATCCAGTAAAGATTTGCGGGATCATGTGTTTAATTGATAATTAATCCACATCATAACAAGAACAAGGAGACGACTGTGGCTTTGAATTTTAATCACCATTTTTATCTGTGCCACTAAACATCATCCAAATGATTTTGCTGCTGTCGTTTTCATTTTGAGCAGGAAGACTAATCCGGGCGAGAAGCAGTCGGTGCATGTTGTAGTGGGATACGTAACGTCATTCAGACATAGGTTAGTATTACATTCATGCCCGTCACAGCTTCATTCAGACATTCCCACAATGATGCAACAAACCACTATTACAGAATTATTTAATACGTGCAAGATTTCACAGCACAGCAGCTGATATTTAATGCATTAGGTTAGAGTTTTCTTCGCATGGGGACGACATTTTAATACTTAAAGCAGTCAACTAATAAAAAAAGCAGCTCAAGTATATAAATCACTGATCCCTGTCATCGTGTTCAAATGTCTGCAATTATTTTTTCAGTTATTTACAACATTACTAGTGTACTGTAACTACTGTTACACCATGTGTGTAAATGCATGCACCTCTTTCAATTTGGAGAAGGTTGCTGACGGACGGTGATGTTGTGTGGTGCTGCAGGTATGCAATAAAGAAAGTGACAAAAAAAAAAAAAAACTTTGTCAGAAACAGTATTGTAGTTTCTTCTTTTGAGTCGTAAACCTGAACATCCGCCTTTGGTTTGTTCTGAAATGTTGAAAAGCTCAGTTTGTGTGGAGAAGAATCCTGAACACCACTGTTGAGCAGTGGCTTGTAGACTTACAAACACAACGCTAAACGCTGTTCTAGCAACCATTGTACATTTTATCACAACAGTCTTGCACAGACGCACTCATTTTTACCTCAACTATCCTCTGCACTCATTATCCATCCATACGATTCTTATATACACACACAGTTTATCACACAAACACATACATAAACATACACAATACATAAACGTTGCTCAACTATGACATACGCACAAAGTGGCACACACACAGCTTTTTTGTAGCTACTTGTAGAAAGATAGTTTGTTTTGTTGTCTGCTGAACAATCGCTGCGGGGTGTGATTTAACAGGGCTAAAGAAAGAAGCTCTGATCTTTTGGAGGTTCTCTTTGATTCTTGAAAGATGAAGGGAAAAATCGCCCCTGTTGGTCTGGGTATTTTGTTTTAGCCTCAAAGTAAAAAACAATATAAAAGAGACTCAAATTTTTAAGTGTTGGCCATGAAACAGAGGGGATTATGGGTGGTTTTGGTTTAATGATTGCAGGGACAAATGTAAAATCAAATCAAGTTATACAAATAAACTGTTCTACACAAGGCATAATTACTTTAGACAGAGTAATAGCTTACAAATGACGAAGACACAAGGAATAGACGCAAGAAAGGTTGGAAAACAAATGAAAAAAGGATCAATATTGAAGAAATTTAGTCAAACTAAGCTAAAACAGAATAGCCTGGGAGAAGATATCAGATCTTTGTCCCAGTCAAAGCCTCTAGTAGCTGGTCCAGGTCAATAACTTCACACACATACACACCAGCACCAGCAGTTTCTTCACCAAGTCAATAAACCTTCCTAACACTCTGTTCGGACAATGCACTTGACTGTTTTTACAGCAGATTCAAATTGCATTGTACTTGATTCTCTGAGCCCTTCAGAACTGCAACAATATAAAGTATATAAGAAGAAATGTGTGATTTGCTAGCCTGTGGAAACTATCACTGTTTTACCTACCTCCAGCAAGTAAAGGAAAGTGAGATCAACCATAATCTGACAGCTGAATTTACAGTTTGATAATGCATGACTCCAAATAAGCAGTGATTATGTATAATTAAGTAATGACTACTGAATATTTTAGGGGGAAAAAATAGAGAAGTTAGCTTAGAAAACAATGCAACAGTTCTGGTTAATCTTAAATATGTCAAACTCTGATTACACACAAATTAAAGCATACACAGAAAAGGAAACGAAGCAATCAATGTCTTTAAGCTTTCAGGGAGGAACTACACTTTGAGAAAACATGTTGGAAATTTCAGTGGTAACATTAAGTGAAAAGTTCTTTTATAGCTTTTAAAAGAAGTTTGAAAGTCCTTCAGATCTGCCCAGATCTACACACAAACACTCCTGCTAGTAAGAAAAACGGACCATGAATGCATGAATAACTCTTTTAAAGGTGGTTTGTGTGTGAAGATTTTTCCGTTTGACGGAAACAGAAAAAATAAATAAATTAAAACCTGGTGTTTGTTAATCCAAAGTAGTCTCCATCCACCTGCCTGAAACTTCAGTGCCTACATGTACACTGGTGGGAACATAATTTGCAACTGTAAATGTGAAAATCCATTAGGGTGGAATTCATTCTTTTAACACAAAATACACAATAACGCCATAATACAGATTAAACCATGCAAAGGGAAACTTCTCATGCTTTTGAGATTATGCATATGATACACAAAAATATCCTGTAACATTGTCTTTTACAAAACAAGTTCACAGTGACATTTAAAGTGCTTTTTGGCTTTTTTTCTTTTAAGTATTTTTCAAGGATTTCAATATTTTGGTGACTATAGATTAGAAATATCCCTGCTGTTGTGAGGTTTTAACTTATACGGATGTTTATACAGACCTGATGAGAGTATTTAATTACACAATTTGGGGCGGGGGACTAAAATGCTGTCTGGAAATTTAAAACCTCCCTATTTCCCTGCATATTTCAGTAAATCATTTGCTGATTTAATAAAACATATACAATAGAGTCAAAGCTGAAGGAAAAATCAGTGTTTGTGCTTATTTTCTACTTGGAACCTTGAAGCTGAGTATCAGTGAACCATTGACCGAGCCATATAATAGTCAAGACTGAAAAACAGCTTGGAACAAGTTGAAGAGCTGGAATACAGCAGAATAGTGACTCTTCAATGACATGCCCATTGTAGAGTCTTTACTTTACAATGCAAAGCTCCTTGAAAGCGACTGTTATTATATGCAGGCGCTATATAAATAAATAAAAATTGCATTTGAAGGTTGTCTATGGAAGAATAATGACGGATTAATAGGAGACAGAACTATAATGGAAAATCTGTAACAGTTCAGGTTTGGAGTTAGCCACACTAGTTGTAATGGTAAAGGTTAGGGTAAAGAGCTTTGCGGAAAAAATACGTCAATGAGGATCATCACAAATACAGAAAGGGAAGTGTGGATGTGTATGAAGGCCTAGATATCTCCTTGATCATAACAAACTCTCACAACACACACAGGACAAAAGTATTCACAATAACAACTTGTCCAGCAAAGCACTTTATAAACAGAGTCTAACCCAAGCTCCACTGTTATCATCTTCAATGCCCTGTACCAACACAGAGCAGAGCAGCTATCTGAACGCTACCCCAACAGAGGTCGATTATCTTGTTAATAATTTCACCTCCTCACTGCGTACGACTCTGGATACTGTAGCTCCAGTGAAAACTAAGGTCTCTAATCAGAAGTACCTGACTCCGTGGTATAATTCTCAAACACGCAGCCTAAAGCAGATGACTCGTAATCTGGAGAGGAAATGGCGTGTCACAAATTTAGAGGATCATCATTTAGCCTGGAGAAATAGTTTGCTGCTTTATAAGAAAGCCCTCCGCAAAGCCAGAACATCTTACTATTCATCACTGATTGAAGAAAATAAGAACCCCAGGTTTCTCTTCAGCACTGTAGCCAGGCTGACAAAAAGTCAGAACTCTACTGAGCCAACCATCCCTTTAACGTTAACTAGTAATGACTTCATGAACTTCTTCACAAATAAAATTTTAATCATTAGAGAAAAAATTACCAATAATCATCCCACAGATGTAATATTATCTACAGCTACTCTTAGTACCATTGATGTTAAATTAGACTCTTTTGCTCCAATTGATCTTTCTGAGTTAACTTCAATAATTACATCCTCCAAACCATCAACGTGTCTTTGTCACGGTCCTGGGTCTCCTGACCCAGCATTTTTAGTTCTTTGTGATTATTGTACTTGTGTGTCATTTATTCTATGGCTTCTAGTTTTGATCCCTTGCCCTTCATGTCTCTCTGTGTCCCCTCTGTTCTGTGTAATTGTGTGTTTTTGCATGTTTGAGTTTCTTGTTTTCTGTCACTCTGCATTGTGCATTATGTTCTCATGGTTGCTCTTTTGTTACTCCCTCTAGTCTAGTCTCTTGTGTTCCAAGCTGAGTATTTCCCTCTGTGTATTTTGGTTCTTAGACCTCTGCCTTATGGTTTATGTCTCTGTGTTTCTTAGTTGCTGTCTCCACTGTGTCAAGTTCACGTCTCTGTGTGAAACTTCCTGTTTTACTTTGATGGTCCGTGTCTTATGTGAATGCGTCCTGCTTTGCTTGTCTCGTCAGTCCTGATTTCTCCCAGCTGTGCCCTCCTTCTGTGTCTCATACCCCTCGTTACTTCACAGTGTATTTAAACCCCGTGTTTCTCTGAGTCAGTGTCGCGTCGTCCCTCATGCTGTGTGTTTCTACCTGTAGCTCCCTGTGTGTTTTGTTAGAGTCTTCCCAGTTTAGATTTTGTAGAGTTTTTGTGTTCAGCAATAAAAGCTGCCATTTTGAGTTCAGTCCTGTCTCCAGTGAGTTTGCGTTTGGGTCCAATTCCTGCCGGCACACAGCCGAACTATGACAGTCTTTTAGACCCCATTCCTACAAAACTGCTCAAAGAAGTCCTGCCATTAATTAATTCTTCGATCTTAAATATGATCAACCTATCTCTAATAATCGGCTATGTACCACAGGCCTTCAAGCTGGCTGTAGTTAAACCTTTACTCAAAAAGCATCTCTAGACCCAGCAGTCTTAGCTAATTATAGGCCAATCTCCAACCTTCCTTTCATATCAAAAATCCTTGAAAGAGTAGTTGTCAAACAGCTAACAGATCATCTGCAGAGGAATGGTTTATTTGAAGAGTTTCAGTCAGGTTTCAGAGCTCATCACAGCACAAAAACAGCTTTAGTTAAGGTTACAAATGATCTTCTTATGGCCTCTGACAGTGGACTCATCTCTGTGCTTGTCCTGCTAGACCTCAGTGCAGCGTTCGATACTGTCGACCATAATATCCTATTAGAGCGATTAGAACATGCTGTAGGTATTACAGGTACTGCGCTGCAGTGACTTGTATCATATCTATCTAATAGACTCCAATTTGTGCATGTAAATGGGGAGTCCTCTTCACACACTGAGGTTAATTATGGAGTTCCACAGGGTTCAGTGCTAGGACCAATTCTGTTTACATTATACATGCTTCCCTTAGGCAGCATCATTAGAAGACATAGCATACATTTTCACTGCTATGCAGATGACACCCAGCTCTATCTATCCATGAAGCCAGATAACACACACCAATTAGTTAAACTGCAGGAATGTCTTAAAGACATAAAGACCTAGATGGCCGCTAACTTTCTGCTTCTTAATTCAGATAAAACTGAGGTTATTGTACTCGGCCCTGAAAATCTTAGACATATGGTATCTAACCAGATTCTTACTCTGGATGGCATTACCTTGGCCTCCAGTAACGCTGTGAGGAACCTTGGAGTCATTTTTGACCAGGATATGTCCTTCAACGCACATATTAAACAAATATGTAAGACTGCTTTCTTCCATTTGCGCAACATCTCTAAAATTAGAAATATCCTGTCTCTTAGTGACGCTGAAAAACTAGTTCATGCATTTATTACTTCCAGGCTGGACTACTGTAATTCATTATTATCAGGATGTCCAAAAAACTCGCTGAAAAGCCTTCAATTAATCCAAAATGCTGCAGCAAGAGTACTGACAGGGACTAGAAAGAGAGAGCATATTTCTCCTGTTTTGGCTTCCCTTCATTGGCTTCCTGTTAAATCCAGAATTGAATTCAAAATCCTGCTCCTCACATACAAGGTCTTAAATAATTATTAGAGCGCTTCGCTCTCGCTCTGCAGGCCTACTTGTTGTTCCTATAGTATTTAAAAGTAGAATGGGAGGGAGAGCCTTCAGTTTTCAGGCCCCTCTTCTGTGGAACTAGCTTCCAGTTTGGATTCAGGAGACAGACACTATCTCTACTTTTAAGATTAGGCTTAAAACTTTCCTTTTTGCTAAAGCATATAGTTAGGGCTGGACCAGGTGACCCTGAATCCCCCCTTAGTTATGCTGCAATAGACATAGGCTGCCGGGGGATTCCCATGATGCATTGAGTTTTTCCTTTCCAGTCACCTTTCTCACTCACTATGTATTAACAGACCTCTCTGCATTGAATCATATCTGTTATTAACCTCTGTCTCTCTTCCACATCATGTCTTTTATCCTGTCTTCCTTCTCTCACCCCAACCGGTCGCAGCAGATGGCCGCCCCTCCCTGAGCCTGGTTCTGCCGGAGGTTTCTTCCTGTTAAAAGGGAGATTTTCCTTCCCACTGTCGCCAAAGTGCTTGCTCATAGGGGGTCATATGATTGTTGGGTTTTTCTCTGTATCTATGAAGCGCCTTGAGGCGACTTTTGTTGTGATTTGGCGCTATATAAATAAAATTGAATTGAATTTACAGAGAAAGGTTCTTTAGACAGCTTAATATTCTTGTTGATTAACTTTGTTTGTTTGCCTTAAGGCTCTGAATCAGACCCGTAAAGTGTTCTTGGCCTTGTAATGTCCACTGTCCTCTCTCAGAGCTAAGGGAAGTGTTGGCAGTTTTTACCCAAGCAGAATGCTTCATGTCTGCATCAAATCTACAAGCCCCCTCCAGGTCCTCTCCAGCACTCACAGAACTCATCAGACCAAAGCTCTCTCATGCATGTGAATACAATTAAAAAAAGAGACTTTAATAACGTTGAGCTGGTGATTCAAAGGAAACAACTGTTAAACAGAAGGGAAGAAAAAAAAGAATTTTTTAGCAAGAAGACTAAAACCCACAATAAAGGAAATGTGCAAAATTAGTAGAATTAGTACAACCCCAATTCCAAAAATGTTATTAAAAAAATAGAATTCAATGATTTACAGATCTGGTAAACCCATATCTAGTTCACAGCAGAACATAAAAATCAAGTATTTAAACAGATAAATTAGTATTTCATTAAAAAGTATTAGCTAATTTTAAATTTGATGCCAGCAACACGTCTCAGGAAAGCTGCGATGGGAACGATAAAGGCTGGAAAAATAAGTGGTACTAAAAAGAAACAGGTTGAGGAACATTTTATAACTAATTGGGTTAATTGGCAACAGGTCAGAAACATGAGGAGATCTAAATCAGAGATTAGATTAGAGATCTCTGTATGCGAGGGACAAGGCTAAACGTCAGCGCAGGATGCCTGTAATCTTCAGGCGACACTGCTTGAAAAACAGGCATGGCTCTGTCATGGAAGTGCATGGGGGTCAGGAACGCTTCTGGAAATCGTTGTCTGATCACAGTTCAATGTCCCATCCACAAATGCAGGATACATTTCAAAAGCACTGCAAAGGCAAATTGGAAAAGTGTTCTGTGGACAGACAAATTGAGATGTTAAATTCTTTTTTAGAAAACATGAATGTTGCATCCTTGAGACTAAAGAGGAAAAAGGACCATCCGGCCTGCTGTCAGCGCAGAGTTCTCCAATGGTTTTAGAATAACACATGCTCCCTTCAGAGAATGTCTTTTTCAGGGAAGGCCTCATCCTAAATCGCATACTCCTGCCATTACAACATCATGGCTTCGTAGTAGAAGAGTCCAGGTGAAGTACTGGCATGCCTTGAGAATATACCCTCTACTGATTCAACACATGGACCACCTAGGGGAGATTTTTTACTAGGTAAAAATCCAGAAACTGATGTTATATGATAGATAACATACACAAGTCTGCAACTGCTAGCATTCCCTAACTGAATGATTGAATTCTGCCACGTGTATGGGTCTGAACACATATGCATAACTGTGTGTGACTGTGTGAACATCGTTTTTGCGCCACAAAATCCAGCCAAGACTGTTGAGCAGCTTGAATCCTATATCAGATGAGAATGTGACAACATTTCTCTCCCAAAACTTCAGCAACTAGTCTGCACAGTTCAGAGACTTTTATGCACTGTTGTTAAAAGAAGAGGGGTTACTACACAATTGTTAATATGTGTGCAAATTTAAAAAGTGTTAGTGTTTGAACTTTGAAATGCTACAAAATGCTGGTTAAGCTTGCACCAAGAACACAGACTTTCCAAGCCTGAAGGACGGCATCCTTGCTGTTCTCCCATATAACAAAGCAAAGTTCTTTATAGTTTTCTTGAATGCTGAGGTCATAATATGTCTTGTGTCAAACAAGGACTTTCAAGAAGTTTCACAGAGTCTTTACTAAAGAATTGAAAGCATGCGAAGGTTAGCGCAAAATCATCACAATAACAATGAACAGGTTTGGTATTCAGTGTCAGTTTTGGTAACATGTTCCAAAACATTCTCACAGTACTTCTAAATTGACAAAATAAAAACCTCAAAGGGAAACCTTGTACAAAGCACCTACCTTTTAAACCCTATTTAATGAGCTATTTTATTCTGCGTTTACGCAAAATGGAATGTCTGCCTACATTTGATTTAAATGCCCAAAAGTGAGCATACAAGAAAACTCCATACACCAAACATCAACAACCAAAGTCCTATAATAAAGCTTTTCTATCAACGCAAAAACACAACAATCACGAAGTGCTGGGCTCCATTGCAAATAATAATGTCCTTCATTCTGAGCAGCAGACTTGAAATCTGCTCTTAACAATAACTTCTGCAACTAACACATCGTCGGGTTACATGATTAAACTATTTGATTCCAAAACCTTTCATTTTACTTCTTGTGAAACCAACTAATGCTCGTGTTACTGCTGATCGCACCAGTTTATTAAACATTCTTTACCCTTACAAAAGGTTCAAGTCACATTCCTAGCCGGCCCCAAAATACTGATTCTTATTACATATTATATATGTAATATAATACTTAATATTGCCTGTAGGCACTGTGGTACCTCTCCTTGATCTTAATTTGAACCAAAGATGTCAATGTTGGATTCATCACTCTGTAAGACCTGTCATTTGGCACACCTCAGCTTTTTCTGGCCGCTCCCCCTCTTTAAGAATGGCTTCTCGACAGCCGTCCTCCTATTGAGAGCACTTCTGTTGAAGCTTCAGCAAATGGTGGGTCAACTGGATCACTTGAAGGGCCTGATGCATCTCTTGGGTCTTTTTATTACAATGTGTTTTTAGTAGTTCTTGAAAATAGGAGAAGCGACCCAAGACTTTTGCATAGCGCTGCATATTTTCACCTTTTATTTTCACTAATGCTGACGTTACCCTTGAACTAAGGATGGTATCTACCACTGACAAAAAATAGTAGAAAGTTCCTACAGTCATAACTAGGGATGGGTACCGGTGTCCGGTGCCATCATAAACGGTAGTAACCAGACCGAAAAGCAGCGCACATTTCGGTGCTTTATTTCGGTGCTTTATTTCGGTGCTTTTTTTTCCTGAGCTGTGATACACTTCTAGCCAATCATTTTACGTTTCCGAGGATAGTAGGCGGGTCCAGGTACGTACGTTCTTTTAGAGCAGAGCTACAGATTAAAAATGCCCAAGGCGAAGCGGTCAAAAGTCTGGCTGTACTTCACAGCAAAATATGCAAACTCAGCAGCCTGCAACAAGTGCTTTAAGCTGATACTGTGATACTGTCAAAGGAGGTAACACCTCTAATCCGATGAAACACCTGGCGACGCATAGCGTTTTTTTTAAAAGCCCAGAAATGCGCCGTATGATAGCTTGCTGCGAGACCTCACACCGAGCGCATCTACTGTGCGTGGGTTGCCTGTTATCGGACCCGGAGTTAGCAACATCCCCCAAAAACACGAAGAGGAGAGTCCTGGCCCCTAGCCCTGCCAGTGTAGCAGAAATGATGAGGATGATGATGCAGCAGCAGCCGCTCTTCTCTGTGTGAGTAGCTTAATGTTGTTCGTGTGTAATTTACGTTGAGTAGGCTAACCACGTTATTACATTAATGCATGTAAGGTGAACTAGCAAACATCATCATAGCTACATGCGGCTGTCTTCTTGTTTGATGGCAGATGCTCCCTTCACCCTGGCCAAAAAGGCTAAAATGACCAAAGAAAAAGAGGAACAGTTAAACATGAGAGGTTTTGGACAAAGTTTGTGTTTTTTCCATTGTTTAAGCACTGCTTCCAGCCAAGAGTGATACCATATATGCCCCATAGCTGCAGAAAAGGCTAACATTGTTATCTTTTTACAAAAACCAGCTGAACATGAGAGGTTTTTGGACCAATTTTGTGTTCTCCATTCTTTAAGCACCGGTTTGAGCACCGGCACCGTTTCAAAAGTACAGATTTGGCACCGGTATCGGATAAAACCTAAACGATACCCATCCCTAGTCATAACTGTGGGTTAAGTGAAAAGACTGGATGTTTTAGCATCTAGAAGGCATTTGCTCAAAGCTTTACAAGCTTTAATTATTTTGTTGGAATAAGTTGGAATAACATTTCTCGTTTATTACAATTGTTTTTTGAAAAAGAGACGTTGACCTCGATGAGACTTTCTAAATACATATCGTTTGCTAAACAGTTTCTAAAAACAAAGGGGAAAAAAGCCAAATAAGAATGATTACACAGTGCAGTCTTTTACCGTTACAGTTAATTTATTCGAATTATTGCTCATATGGAATATGTCCCATAAAGCTGCTTTATTCCTTTTAACCTCATGAATGTGTACCCCGGTCCTACTTGCACTCTATAATCTAGAACGTACAGACGACATATAGTTTTCTGGCAAAGTTTCACAAAAAACTTACAAACATGAGCAACTGATTGCCTCATCAGTTTCAGCCATTTGAAAAGAAAAGACAGCCAAGTCCGCCACCAGCGTGACAGATCTAGTTTGTCAGACGAGAGACAGATAGATGTATCTCTCACTACACATAAACACGCAGGCCTGTGACAGTAGCCCGTAGGCTGTTTAGTGTCTCAGATGCTGGAATGAATCACATCAAAACAGAGACGTGGCAGAAGACACAGGAGGAAAGCCTCTGAAACATCAGTTGCTAAAATCCATGGCATCACAGACACAGAACTCACAAACTGCTGAAAACACATATACTTGGTCATGCTAGAGGAAAGATTAATGTGTCATGTCTTAGAAAATGATGTGAACGAAATACACAGACAGAAATCACACAGCACAAGAGCTGTAGGTGGATGTGGTCTCGAGTTTATCACGTCCTTCAATATTTTATTTTCTCTTACTTTAATTAAGTTTAAATAACAGAAATATTAACTGCTTTGCTCCATGCACCTGCATGCATTTATTTATTTTTTTTTATTTTTTTACATGAGATACTGCAGACATCCACTCCTCACAAACTGTCACCAGCACCCTTTGGCCCACACCCATTTGATCTACAAGGTTTCAGACAGAGGACTGGCCATGTATTTCTTTCCTGTCCCAGAAAAGTAACAACTAACCTCAACTCGCTCCTGACCACAGCGATTGTAAACGTTCCATCCTTCATTTATTCAGCCCCTTATTGTCAGGCTTATTAGACAGAGTGTGTGTGTCTGTGTACATGTATGTTTACATAGGGATGTAGGCTGCAAAGTCCTCTTGGCATTACAGCATCTGTGTGTCTGAAACTGTGTGTGTGTGTCTGTCTGTGTGTATGCAACTGTAGCATCAATCAGAGCTCAGCTGCGATTGTCAGGCTGATTGTCTGTTATGTCCCTGTGGGCCTGGAGGCCTTGGTGTGTGTAATTCATGTATTTATGTGAATATGTAACAGACACGGGAGGAGACGGAGAAATAGAGAGAGTAAGACAGAGTTCACATGTAAGGCATACATCTATACATCAACATTAATCTATAATAGCAGCCGAGGCTAATGCCTTGGCAATAGCGGTACCATTATGATTATCACTGGAGGCCACACCAGGAGACACAACAAATAATCGCACATGCACTGGCCTATCTAGTGCAAATGTCGGATTGCTGTTCAAGGCTAGCCCTCCAGTCATCATATTAGGATGAGGGAAAGTATGTGATAAGGGAGAAAGAAAATCATGAGCTACAAGGCCATCCTGGTGGCTCTGTGGGATAAGGCGAGGATAGTCCTAATGCCTCACTGGGTTAAAAGCTGGATCATGACCTTGATGCATATTCCTTTCTTTTCTTGTTGCTTTTTTTTTTAACGTGATTTTTTTACCAACTGCACAAATCCAAAAATACTGATAAAAGACTTTAAATTTGGTGAGAAGTGATAAGACAGTCCACTGGGAATAAATGTGTAGAAGTAGGTCATTTAAGGCATTTATTGTATCCATCTATCCAGGTTCTAATCCCAAGGCCCTTTCCCAAACCACTGTAATGGTTGGCGAGTGACTTGACATTGAAAACAGGGATCGATAATACCTTCAGTAAATCTTGTTCTTGAAAAGTATATGATGGTCTATTTTTATTCATGTTTATGCATTTTATAACATGTTGGTGTGACATTAATTCTACTTTATGTTTGCATGATAGGCAGTAGTTTGAGGTGTTTCAGATTTATCTTTCATTTGTTTAAAAGATCATTTTGTACTTCCCACTGGAGATCAAAGACAAACAATGGAATTTTTGCCACTAGATGAAGCCAACAAATTTGCAACTGTAGTGTAGTATTTTAACAAGTTTGTTGGAAGGAATACTATATAAATATACAATTTCTTTAAAAAAAAACAAAAAACAAAAAAAAAACTGTGCTTAATCTTATTACCAAGTTTTCTTTTCTGTTTCGCTGAATTTAAATCTTTCCCAACAATACTCCTCCTTCACAAACAGAAGCGTTCCCGTCAACCAATATCAAGGAAGCTGCAGCTGTCGCTCAGCACGGAGTAGGTTTTGTGTATAATTGTGATGTGCATCTTTAATTTCCCTCACTTATGCACATAGAACGCAGACACGGGGTTTAAATGTGTGCTGTATAGGGTTGCTTGTGCTTGGAATCTCAACATTTTGATTCCCTTCATGAGCTAAAAATTTTGCACGCATGTGTGTGTGAGTCTTCCTGATTCAGCACGCTTGCGTCCTCTTCATCTATCCCACTGATGGTATATTCTGAAGTGCACCAATGATGGACTGTGAAGTACTTTGTTTTTTTTCCTTTCAACGAGTCACTCAGGTACCAAGGACAAAAATACAACAGATGTCCCGAACAAGGAAATGTGGAGAAGAGGACGCAAGACTGAAGGTTTTTATTTTCTTTATGCAACCCATTTGTTTTCGCAGGCTTATTGTCAAATGTACTTTTATACTTTTTGATAAAAAACCCCCCCCCCCCCCCCCCCCCAAAACAAACAACCAAAAAACAGGTGAGTGATAGAAGTCTTTGGGGAGGTAATGAGGCAATCTGTTGTTGTTAAGAGCGTCTTTAAGAACACACGTGTGCTGCTAATTTGTAACAATGTTAGCATTTATCTATTTCTTAGTGAATAGTAGTAAATCACAGAAAAGTGGGAGTCATTTCTGCTTATAATAGGTTCAGTCTTTAGATATGTCAGGCAATTAAAAGAAGTACATACACTAATTAAAATGAGGAATCAGAACATAGAAAAACTGAAAATGCAGTAGGAAAAGTAAAATCAAAGCACTCTAGTCCACCTGTGCAAATGTGGTGCACATTAAAAACTGCAGACACTACAAGCACAGCCCTATTTTTGCAGGTAAATCTAAACCATCAAAGTCTATAGATGTATATGTAGGTAGCCTGAGTGGAAAGCGCAAAATCAATAAATGAATAAATAAATAAAGACAGGCTGCTTAGTGGCCACAGGGTCAAAAGTTGACAAACTGGATATGTATGTGCTTGCTAGCCGTTAGCACATAGACTATGTGAGAGTCGTGATTTGAAGGTTGGAATATGTCACTGTTTTTGACTCAAAAAGATTAACGAGAGCAACCTGAGATGATATACCTGCAAACTGACTAAAAATTCCTTCCACACTATGCAAGAATTGAGGGCCAGAAACTAGAAGGATATCTGACCCAGAAAGAAGGGGTGACTTTTCTTGAAAACATCAGGAAGATGTCTCCCAAACCGAATGACTCTGAACAGACACCCCAAATGAAAAGTCTTCAGATGGTGACAAAGGGATTTCGATTAAATCACAGAGAGGGGAACCCGTCATTTTAGAGTATTCTGCTTTTTGCAAGCTGATCTATGAATTCATTTACTTTGTTATTTGGCAGCCAGAGTCCCAATAAGAAGTGACACAAACAGTCAATGAAGCATTTATACTTGCTGACCAATTATGCAGTTGCCAACTATAGCATGCTTTGTATTTCAAGTGAATATAAATACATTTTAAAGAGCCAACAGATAAGTGTCGATGGAAAGTGAGAATAAATTAAAATATTATTTATTGTTTGAAACACTGAGGGCCAAAATTAGCAAACACACACACACACACACACACACAGACACACACACGGCAGATTGTAACATAATTAACAGGTTCAAAATGCTCTGAATGGACATTTATGTTCTTTAATGACTTCGCCTTAATATCATCTATCAGATGGTCTTACTGTTCATTAACATTTAGAACTAAATAACACAATTGTTTTTCCCCTCTCTGATGGATGTAAAATTGAATAATGTAGTAATTATAAAATATATATACTCTGATGTTCACAACTAGAAGAAAGTGAATACATAATTAGCAGATGTGTTCAACAACAACAACAACATGTTAGTAACTATGAATTTATTAATTCTGTCAAAATATCTTAAAAAAAGTCTTTATCTATTGTCAAACATGGAATTATTTATTTAATTCTTCCAATTCAAAGAAAGAAAGTTTACATTTTACAGGATGGTCTCTTGTTATTTGCCTAGTAGTCCAAAAAAAAAAAAAACCCAACTTCAAAATATTCAGTTTACTATCATGCTTGATCAAAAAAAAAAAAAATTGTTGGGTTTAAAGGGGGGGAAATCAATTATAAATAAAATGGTTGCAAATTAATGTTGTGTGGCTTGTCTAAACTTGTCATAGAAATCATTAAAAATAAAGTCAAAATCCTCATCAGTAAACGTCAGATTGCCTTCAGCAAGATGAGACTTGAATAAGAAAATGGCTCACAAAGGGGGCAATATTAGCACTTCAATGGTGTTGATTGATTTATGGCAGGGGGGTCAGGTTGAACTGGCTCTGTGAGCACATGCACACATGGGCGCACACACACATATACACCCAGACATAATGAGCATTAATCAAAGGCAGCAAGTAGCAATCAGAGTGAGATTTAAGAGGCTAGTGTGCTCGCACACAGCTGTGCCATTCAAACCAAAAGTCATCAAAAGACAGACAAAAAGTCCAATCCCTCAGCATTCAACCAAAACCAGTAAGATAAACACATAGCTAATACCCAGGATACACTCATAAGAGTGCTCTTGTTCATACGAAACCACTTCAAACAAGCACGCTAAGCATGATGCAAAGTGTCTGTGATTAAAGCAAAAACACTTTATGAGCTCAGCCTTTACATGGTCACTGAGATGTGTGAACTGAGAGGAGGTAAAATGGCATGTGTAAGCACTGATGTTTAAAAAAAATCAGTATCCTTCAGTATTTATGACCAAGGAAACGATATGTGATAGCAAATAAAATAGTGAGTTTATGATTGAGATAGATAACATTAGGTAATGTAAGTACAAGTCTTGTGTGCAGGCAAGCCATCTTTGAGTGGAAGTACAAATAAAGGAATAACCTTAGTGGCTATAGATGAATTCAAATATGCCTCAACTCGGGGGGTGTTCCATTCTGGGTATGAATGTGCATTTTTAAAGGGCTGGTTTTGCCGACACTGATCTGTTGTCCAAAAAGGGGTTACACCAACAAATGTGTCTGGATTATACATGTGTTGCTTTAAATCTATTTTCATACAGGGAATGAGCTGTTAAAATGACAGGACTGCTTTGTGTGAGCGGAATACACAAAAAAAACCCTGATTACTTCAGCATGTCTCTTGTTACTGTGCATTTGTATTCCAGCAGATGCCAGACCCTTCTGTGGCATATGGCTGAGTGACAGGGCTCAAAAACGGCCTGTGTGTGTGTGTGTGTGTGTGTGTGTGTGTGTGTGTGTGTGTGTGTGGACAAATTCAGGCTCTGAATAGACTAAGATATGATTGCTTGAATGTAGAGCGTGTATATTAAGCACTTCGAAACAAATTGGCTCACACACTCACAAGCACCTGTATGCTTGGCATGGTGGGCTTCACTAATTTGACACTCAGCAGATGCTTGAAGCTACTGTACTCATTAACACAAACCCATATTCACAAAACGGATGTAAATGTATGAGGAAGTGTTAAAAAAAACAACCCTTGCATAATGCAAATGCACAGACATTATACAAAGATCTGCATAGAAATGTGCATGTGCATATGGAATGAAGCAGAGTGCTGGAAATTATTTTTATTTATATAAAGGTGGTAACACTTTAATTGCCTTGCACTTTGCAACAAATAAATAATAGAACACTAAGAAAATTAGTGAGTCCTATTGTGGGACTCCAACTCTCTAATCTTAGACTTGAGGTAGTCGGTAGGTCCTGATCTGCTCTGAAGCCTTCAGTTTGATCTCCGGAAACAAGCCTGTTCAACTGCAGCGTAAGAGACTGACTGGAAAACCAGCTGAATCACACAAAGGACCACCAAAGCAGCAAATGAGCCAGTGAACCATCCAGCAGGGAAATACAAGATGGGAAGGGTTGTGCAAGCTGGTTACCAACTACTGAAAATGAAGAAATGTGTCTGTGTGTGTTCTTGTCTAGCTATCTTTGTGAGGACCACAATTTGCATTCTACTATACTTGTGAGAACCAACAGTCACTTATGAGGACACACTCACTGGTTCTCACAAGTTTGAAGGCCTTTTTGAGGCTCAAAGTGTGGTTTTAGTGTCAGGGTTACAATTAGGTTATGGTTAGGTTCAGAGTCAGGGTTAGGCATTCATTTTTGATGGTTAGGGTCAGGGTAAGGGGCATTATGTCAATGAAGGTCCTCACTAAGATAGCTGAACGGGCTTGTGTGTGTGTGTGTGTGTGTGTGTGTTTTCATGTCTTAGCAGCTACTGTAAGAGTTAAATCAATATTTCTATGTTTCTATATTTAAGGGAACACAAGTATATTGGACGCACTATAAAATAAAAGTTTTTGTCTTGCCAACTGTCATTTTATCACCTTTTACAGAACTGGCAAATTTCATCCAACTACTAACAGCTTTTCAGTATGTGTTAGATTTAGCGTAGTCGTCAACATGTTATAGATTTTAATGATTGAAATATCTCAGTTCTCCATCTCAATGTGAAACTTACAGTAACTTTAAGCCATGAATTAAAAAGTTTTCACATTTGAAACAGACAAAAAAACAGAAGTCAGTTACTTTTCAAGTGTGCAAACGCAAAACATACACAGTAACAACACTACTATAGTGTTATATAAAACGGGGTCAAGGTGAACAAGCACTATGATATAAGCACGTATGGGATACGCCTGCTGGGGTTCGGGCTAACAATTAACATAATGTCTTTTAAAGCAAACCAACTTTTTAAATGATCCTTTAGGACCTTGTTCTTAGATTTGTTTTCAGTCCCGTGTGTTAAGGAGATCTAAGCAAAATAAACTGGCATATTGGCCGATGGCAGACTTCAATAAGACTTAATAATTTACCAAGTCTACGCATCAAGTACAAGTCTGTGGTACTTGTTCTTTCTTTCTTTATCCAACACCCTGGACACACACTCAGTTATACTCAATAGACATTTACTCAAAGCAAGAAAAAAACCCTCCATACTATACTAGATTAATAAACTAGCTGGTGCCTTCCATAAGGCCTCCACACAGTTCTTAGTTCAATCCATACTTGCCACTAAAGGTCATCCACTCATATATGGTGCATTAGATATGTAAACAACTTTGTCCTTTGTAAAGACCTGAGGCATTTCATGCACATTGCTGCACAGTTACTGCAAAGAATGACTTCTTGACTTTTTCTAAGGCCTTAAAAAAGGCTTAAACTCATAATGCATAATTTTCTATATATTTACTGTAAAGCCCCGCTCAATGACACACATCATGCATGAAGGCTTGTACTATGATGAAACAGTGTAATGTTATGAACATGAACTGCACATCAAGCAAAAAACTGTTAAATAGTAATGCAAAGAAACTTAATGAGTCACAAAAGGACACAAATATACAGTTCTACGCATGTTTAGTCAGAAAATGTCTATAAAATTGGCAATTCATTTGTGCATTTACATTTCATGAATGTAAATGCATGCTACGAGATATTACATGATGCTGCCCAGGGCGACAGCATAAAAACATCCCACAAATAATCAAACTTCAATCAGCAACGGCGTTTTGTTTTTTTGCTTTTTCTTAAGTACAGACACATACAGTTTATGTTATATGAAAGAACTAAGACACACATCAGCATATGGATTGTGTATTGCTTGTCAGTGCATTCAGATTTTTCTACGTGCTAAACATCATACACAAGATGAGGCCAATGAAACCCCCAGAGTGCAGTTTTACAACCTTTAAATTAAAAGGTTAACATTGTCTCTCTCTCAATATATCTATATCAGGGGCGATTCTAGGATTAGAGCTTTGGGGGTGCTGAGCACCCAGAGAGGTGTCCAGCCAGGCAAGATAAACTTTACACGTCACGATGAGACGTCTTCCCTGTCTCTGTCAGTCCCTGCATCCTTAAATGTCTCCAGTTGTCCCGAGTTCTCTATAACTGCCTCCTTGGTGCATTTAAACCCCTGTTCCTCCCGGTCCTCGTCGTCTGTTGTCTTCTTCTCCGTTATCAGTCATCATAATTTTACCATCTCTGTGCAAGTCTGCAAATTTCTTTATTAAATCATAAGACTTTTTTTTTTTTATACATTTTAACACAATTTAATCCCACATTTGTGAAAGAAAAACAAAACACTGAAAAGTCTGTAATAAAATCATCAAATCTGATAAAGGTTATTTAAATGCTGCAAAAGAAGAATGGATTGGAATAAAAAAAAAAATACATATCCTAACCTTCATTACTGGGGGAGAATAATGAATGATGCTCATAGTGAGTAAAAAGTAAACTGAGTGCATTTTTTGGACAGAGATTCACTTTTAATGTGTATGTATAATATAATACAGATACATAAAAAAACACTCCCAAAACAGAATAAATTATTACAAATAAATTATTACAAAATATTAATAAAGAAATATATAAAAAAAAATGGAGGCAACTTTGCCTGTGGTAGAATGTATAAAATGTATGAAAAAATCTTTACTGCAGATACTAATTTAATAATACTAATTTTGTGTTGTAAGATTTATGAGTTTCATGCTTTCATAGTGGTGCTTGGGAGAGCTTGACATTTTATCAGGTGGTACACACTGTAAAAAGTTTGAGAAACACTGATAAGTGTATGTGTGCTTTTGGAAAACATTTAAAGCTGCTGTACAGAATCTTTGAAACAAGCTTAAAACATTTTTAGAATATAAACAGAGCATCTGCTTCTCTTTACAGCTCCTCACTCCACCAGGGCTGTTTGGCACTTTCTGATAGTGCGCAAATGTGATGTAGGTACTGCGGCAGTCATACAGACAACTGGACGGTCCAAAAGTTGGCCTACCTATTACTGGCTGAGGTTTTAGAAGAGTTGTGGCTGAACTACATAAAAATATATCATTAATTTTAATCTCCCCAATCAATGATAATGTTATGTTGGAATGTTGTTAAAGAGGGTCAAAAATGTTTCATTTACATTTATGTTAGACTACTTTTAATTAACTGCTTTAGCCCACTTACAATGAAAATGTAAAAAAATTTAGTCATTGACCTGTGCAGTATGTTAACACTATTGGAAGTAAACATAACTTGAATTTTTTAGCTTTTATATATATATATATATATATATATATATATATACATATATACATATACCTACACACACACACACACACACATATATATAAAGCTCTGACTTGTATTATGAGTATGTGGTCTGGCAGCTGCAAAGTTTTTTGCAGCTATTTTTTTTTTTAATGCAGCCAATGTGCTTTTAAACAGACATTTCAAGCTATTTACAGAACAATCAGGTGTTCTGCATCAAATTTGATGCCACACAAACTATTTGTGCCACTCCAAAAAATAATTTCTGTCCACTATGAGATAAAGGAGAACAATAGCCTGCAGGCCTGACAGCAGCAGATGTATCACTCCTGTAACACCTGTAACATTCAGCAGTCGCCTCATTGTTCTGACACACACAACAAAACTATTGACTACACTACACACTCACTTCACAAGATTTGCGCTAAACGTCTCAAATCTCTCACATCTCAAAACACCACCGTCACTCCTAAAACTTCCCCGTTTCTTAACAACTAGATGCCACGTTGCCATATCATTTTTTGATTGGCTGACATGGTACTTTTTTCGACGAATAGAAAAGGGTGTGGTTTTTTTGGTTTTGTTTTTGCTCACAGGCGGAAAGCGCTTTCGAGCGTTTTCCTTATAAAACGCCGTTTTTACCGTTTCTTCCCGCAGTAAATATAAACAACGACAGTATTCAGGAAGAAAACCAAACATTGCAGATATTTTTATCATAACTCTGGTTTTACGTGGCCTATATAACACAAAATCAAAACTGGTATAAAGTCCACACTTTTTCTGTCCATTGTTCCATCTGTCCTGCTCACATCTCCAATGGTTGTACACGTTGTCATTAACTTTGCTTCACTCCACATCAGCCACGCCGCTTTGCTAGCTAAAACACCGCTGTCGGCACATAAGGACGCTGTCGTAGCCTGTCAACGACGTTGATTAGCTGCGTATATACGAATGTGAATCGCATTATTGGCTGGACTATGGGATAAGGTGGCATCGTTCTAATTCCATACGGGAGCAGCCAGTCACTCACTGACTAACACTGCAAAACAGAATTGTTAAAGTATTAATTTTAATTTCAATTCAGGTTAGATTTTTTTTTTTGTGCGCAACGCAGATTTTCTATGCACAGAGAGCGTGCCAGCAGTGCGCAATTGCACACGTGCGCAGCTTAGAGGGAACATTGCCTGGGTGTAATGTTTTTCAGCTAAAAAGAAACATGTTCTGACTCCTACCTAACTATATAAAGAGTAACTGAAGGTTAAATGCATCCAACATGTCCTGTTTTAAGCCAGGCACTTACACCTCCGCTCAGCTGCGTCTCAGCCACCATCGCTCTGGCAGAAAGGGCGCTAGAGCCAGAGCAGGGGAGAGCTGGAACAAACCATTTTGGGAGGGAGGGGGGGTTATCTATGCTTTTGTTGTTAAAATGTTACGTCTCAACCAAGTACTGTATGCTTTTTATATTTTTAGTAGTGTGTCACACAAACAGCAAATATTGTCAAAAAAAGTCAAAAAGTAAGAAATCTTTGGGGGTGCTTTGATTCATTTTGGGGGTCCTGAAGCACCCCCAAAAATGGGCTAAAATCGCCCCTGATCTATATCCATCTATTCATAGAAATAAAGATATATATAAAACAACAGAGCTAAGAGTTTACACCACAGTTAGTAAAAAATAGCCTGTGTCCTTATGAGATTTCCTGAAATCTCAAACACCAACACCAAAATACATCAGTTACCCTGAGGACATAGCATTAAGCTATAGTCTATATCTCCTGTTTTTGCCTGTTGGGAATTAAATACACTGATTTTGCCAATGCTCAGCCATAGCTTGAGGCCTTATTGCTACTACCTGTGCTGTACTGATGAAAAATACACAATTTTATTACAATCTGGCATTTGCATACACACACACACACACCCAGTGAGAGAGCGAGAAAGACCGCTGAGGCTGTTATAGCCATATCAGAAAAACAAACATCACTTACACATGCTAAGTCACACACAAAACTGAAGCCCACATGGCCTAAAACAGCACATATTCAAGACTATGCACATACAGTATATCTCCCTACTTGCACAGAAAAACAAAAGCTAGAGGGGTGCTTAATTTGTTTATGCTGCAGTTCCTGGAAAAGACTCTGCTCAAGGCTGGCTTTACTTCTGCATCAGAAGAGATGACTCGAACAGGTCTGCCCTGCTTTTAATGTCTCATCCCCCTTTTTTGTTTTTATTTGTCGCCATTCTCGGCATATGTGCTTTTAACAGGTCTGTGTCAACTACTGACTTTATCCTTGGTTTCTAGTTTGTATTTAATATATATTTGTGTTTGTGTGTTTCACCCTATATCATATTCCAAAGCAATTTTGGGGCTAAACCCATACAGGGATTGGGTCAAATGGTGTATATATGGTGACTACTATAGCACTGTAGAGTTTAGCTGTAGCTATTCCATTCTTCTGTTTTATTATATTACTTTTTAAGTTCAATTCCTCATTTTGATTCCACCAGCAAAGCACAGTGAAGTTCCATTATGTGCTGAAGATTCAATCCATCACTTGAAAAGACTTCAAATACGAGTCTGTGTTTAATAACGGAAACAGGCACAGACACATATTCACAGGTGGCCATTAAGCATTTGATCTTCCCTGCTTTCTTTCAACAGAAGCTTCATGTCATCAAGTCGGCTGACAAGCCCTCGGGGTACTGCTCCTTCCTTTCAAATAAAAAAAAAAGAAAAAAAGAAAAAAAAAAAAAGACTTATTTTAATGGTGTGACAGAAATCTGTCTGACTCAGAGATAAATGGTAGAGAAGGAGACCAAAATAAGAAAGAGACACAGCTTGAAACATTAGTTCAAGCTGCTTCTTTTAGTGAAATATGTATAACAGTTAAAACCATATCACAGATCCAAAAATTAAATCTATGCTAAATCACTAAAGATGTAAATTAAGTGCAGCTTATAGAATGAAAATGTCCCCTTTAGACATCAGATAATACTTCCAGTAACCATTATTAATAAATGTAAGTTGATTGCTAATTTAAATTTAGTTGATGATTTACTGTAATTTACCTCAAAATTCATTTTTTTAATGTAGTTCCTTCCTGTTAAGCAATGAATGATCATTAATGTTTAATAACTGGTTGCAAATTGGTTTATAGAGCATTTACATGGTTATTCTAAAGCTGAATCTAATTGTTTATAAAAATCTGCAAATTAATGTGATGATATGTAGTTTGTCTATAGCATAAACATGTTAAAATGCCATATTTACAAGTTAAAAGTTGTGTTCTAACTCTTGATTTAAAGAGGTTGGCATAAGCTAATTTTGGTTTACTTAATCTTTCATTTCACTTGCTGTTTCCTTATGTTTACTAGCTTTTTGTTTTCATTTTAGGGATCAAAACCCAAATGTATAAATACCCAAACACAACAATGCTCGAGGGTTCCAGTGTGTTAAAGTGTGTCCCATGGGTCTATGTGAAGAGCACATAACACATAAAGTGTCAGCCACATCATCAGACTGCAACTTATTGGCTATAATACAATATCTAAGTGAATATATAATTCTTAAAATATTATTTTTATTACATGTCATATGATGAATTTATTGAGAAACATTCATTTGATCAATTTTGTGAGTTTGGTATCAAATTTAGCATGATCGCAGAGTGATAACAGAGTGATGCTAATGGAAAAGACATGGTATTGTGGTATTGTGACATTTCTAGACTGAAGTGTTTATATATTTCACCATTAATACTTACAAGGTTGACTAATACCCTACAAGTGATACAATGCCTCAAAGCCATATAATAAATGTGTTGATAAAGCTCAACCCTGAACCACCACAGGTCAAGCCACTGTATGCTTTCTGAAACACCACTTCTTGCATCCTTTGGCTTTCTAAAGCGTCAATTAAAAGTAATCAGATCAGGACACAGGCCTGTTATTTACTTCATGAAAATCACAATAACCTCAGGTCTATTACTCGTGTCCCTGAAAGCCCACAACCCCCCCCCCCAAAAAAAAAAAAAACAGACAAATAAAGTGTATTTGAACCTCACCTGCTCCCATTCAGCTTTCTATTTGCTTCTTCGCAGGCATGAAATAAAACCATGGGTGAAAATAAATAGCTGATGCAGTCGAGAGAAAGAGAAAATCCCTGATGCTTTTCTGCTCTTTAATGGGCTTAAAGTTCATTTTCTTGAACTGGCAGGACTTCAAACAACTATACCTCACTTCAACAAGCCTGGGCTCATATATCAACATACACAAAAAGACAAGCAGCCGTCCAGGTCAAAGAACATAAGACCAGATCAGGAGCAGAATGAAGATGACAGAATGATGACTAAAGATGACAAAGGTGGGGTTTGCAATCAGTTTTCAGCCGAACTACAAACGCACAGTATCCTTTGGCTTTTCAACACACTGTCATTGCAACACAGAGACTACACGTCTTTAACAACATACATTAAATGTGTGATCCACCTTACACTTTTCACACACTACAGCATATAGCGCAATATATATTTAAGATTCACATTAAACTGTTAAGGCGTTGGGGTGACAATACCAGGTAATACTTCCGATTTATCGCTGTTAGTATCACAACAAATGTCTCACTGGTGACAGAGAAACCTACCTTCTTGGTTCCAAAGCCACTTCTGTCAATGCTCCTTTAATCTAAACGAGTGATACTTTCAGGTGAATTTCACCATACTGTAGTTCATTGTTCTCCTGCATCTGGTTGCCAAAGCTTTAACACCCCTGCCTCGCCCATGCCTGTTAATTACGGCTATTTATTAGCCCCAAACACCCAATTAACAGGCCTTCAGCACAACAAGCAAACACACTAATCTATGCGCAACACATTGAGAGACAACTCCACCAAATATTATTTAGAAAAATTAAACCGAGGGCCACCTCAAGAATAAGTGTCAAAGCTGTTGAACATTGTCTTTGTGTTTCTTTTCTTCCGTTCAGTCCCATAAATATTCAGCCCATTGTTCTTTCTGAGGTGTTTTTGTTCTTTTTGTCTCGTTTTCTCCTCTTCAATATGTGGAAGCTCCGGCTCTTTTCTCCCCTTTATCTTTAATTGATTCATTCCTTCATTGTCCCAAGCTGTCCAGCGTGTTTCAAAAGAGCCGAGACTAATGATGGCGGGTTGACCACATCGTTATGACCTATACGAAGAGTGTGTACTATAAACGTAATGATCAACAAAATATGGACAGAATTATGTGCTGCTATTGAAACATTCCAACCAAAATAAACAAAATTCTGCAATAATGAATCAACTTCAGTTGCAAGCTTTTGTAGTGGCAAAATGTCTCGAGCCTTAACATGAAATGAAAAATCAAGAAATTGATTACTATGCGGTTGGTATGCATATAACATTTATCATACCCCTTGTCTGTCATTAAATGAAAGGGATTTCTCACAGAGACATGGATCAGCTGCAGGGTATGTGACAACAGTTTTATATTTGGACCTACATGGTACAGTATACACATAAATCTGGATTATTAGCATTCGATCACTGAAATATTCTGGAAGTGAGAGAGGAGAGGAAATACCTTAATTCTCTGCTGCTTATTGATTACATCCTTATAGCAAATGTTTCTGAATATGAAAGTCATTTGTTAATATGTAGTCAGGAAAAGAAACGGCAACAAGATTAGGGTGTAGAAGGAAGCATCTAGTTTTTAAAAAAAAAAAAAAAAAAAAAAAAACATAAAACAGACTCCCACAGCATGATGACATGGGTTAACCACAAATGAGCTCTAATGAATGATCCCATCAAACATACAGGAAATTTCTGAGAACAACAATCTCACATGGTTATAATCTACTGACTGACTTTTAGATGAAAAAATAAATATTTTATACGTCACACAAACATGTCAGATATGACAACTTGGGAATAATCCTTGCCACCCGAACCCGTACAAAGAACATAAGGCAGACTTGCATCACTATTTTTAACTGCCTTCATTTAAATTCCAAAAATCTGGCTTGCTTGCTTGCTTACACAGACACACACAGTCACACACCCACACAATGCCTGCAGACAGTTAATGTATCACTTATCCCCCCTACTGTGCCCCAGTTTCTGGAAGTCAGTTATGAGAATAAGGACTTTACAGCAGTGATCCTACATTTGGTGCTATACACACAGCTCATTTGCAGGGCCATGTGAGCACCATGTCTATATTCCAACTGGAAAAACTGTTGTCTTGAGCGTAAAGTCACTATTCTTCAGGTACTCTAAGATCCTCCTACTCTAAGATATGTTGCTAACATCTCTCCCTATCAGTAAATTTACAAGAACATGGATTAAATAAATAGATCAAACAAAAACAATACGCAAAGGACTTAATGACCAGGCAAATAAAGAGATTTGACACAAATTCAGGCATGTCTGTCAACAAACTGTTCAGAGTTCAGATGGTTCTGAATAGAAATTATGTATTTGGTCAGTGGAGGCAGCATGCCCACTGAGGAGCTGCATAAAAGGCAATATGAGATAAACACAGATGGGGGTTTTTTTTCTTTACAGAGAGAACTTTGTGCAGACCAAGAGTCTGTGTGTAAATATATAATCACATCTAATTGGAGTTATACTAAAAATGCTAATATAGCATTAACTGTAAACTTTTAATGAAATACCAGCGGAATTTTTAAAAGGCTGAAATAAAAGTTTAAAGCTGTATCCTGACTAACAACAGGGATCTCTTGCAGATGAAATGGTGGGTGGTGCGCTCTCCCAGAACAAAGCCAAATAAAGCGATCCTAACTCAACTGAATAAAGATCATTTTACTTTCAACAACATTGTCTTGGACAAAATGTGGTAACAAAACTGACTTTTTCCTTTTGTTCTGTAAAGACAGGCACGCTTTGAACATGTTGAAGCCACAGGAGGAAAACTCATTTTGCATACTGCTAATTCAAAACCTTTAAGATTTAAACATTTATGTCTGCACTGCTTATAGCGACTGCCGAAGTAAGTTATGTTGGACAAATAGATACTCTGTAAACATACAGTGGACAAGATAAAAGCCAAGTAGAATCAATAAGCAAGTGCAAGATTTCAAACTGTGTTAACATGCAATTTACAATGGAAGATAAGCTTTCCAAAGGCCTGTGAAACTGGAAGATAAAGTGGCTAACAAAAGAGCTTGTGCAGTATGCAATGTATACAGGCAAAGAGAATTAATTATAGAGAAGGGCCGAGTTTTTCCGATGTTCTGATGAAGTGTATCTGACTCTGACTGTGCAGTACTGTGATAAGCTGGGATTTAAGTGGGAGAAGTGCATTAAATAACCTTAAAACACACATAAAATTCGTACAGCATAAGATCCAGGTATCTTGGTCTCTGTGCTAACAATTATCCATCTTTGCTTTAGTTAGTGGCTTAGATGGAACATGACAGCATTTCAATGTGAGTTTTGGATTCATTGGATTCTTCCTGTGAGGAACAGAGTGTTGGCAACTTTGTACCTCAGCACTCAGCGACCCCGCTCTGTAACCTTTCATACTCTGCTACTTTTGATACAACTCCACTTTGCAATAATACAACTCACAGTTGATTGTGAAATGTCTACCATGGAAGAAACTTCACAAACTGAGCTGTTGCAATGATGACATCCTATTACAGCACCATGCTCAAATTCAGTGAAAAAAAGAAAAAACAATTCTTTCACAATTGTTTTTAAAGCCACACTTCATGCAAAGTACGTGATTTTATACACTTGTAGCAAAGGGACTGAATTCAATGTCTTTGTAATGAAGATATTTATTCAGTATATATAATGGAGGCTGCAGAAAGTATTGGGAGCAAAATGTCAATTATCCAAAATAAAGCTAGATAAATATCAAGAAACAGGTGGGAAATTGTCATTTTGGTCAACTGAGGGAATTTTATTTTGAAAGGCCAAAACATTTACAGGTACCCTGTTTAAACAAGGATAGTCAGAAACTGAGCCAGTGAGGCAGGATTACTGCCATTGGACAGCCAAACAAGCAAAAACTTCCAGATTGCTGATTTGATATTAAGCCATCTCCCCTCAGAGACTTCCATCACATCATACAGACCTAATATGTTATGTACCTTAGCCCAGCGGTCCCCAACCTTTTTTCCGCCACGGACCAGTTTATGTCCAACAACATTGTCACAGACCAGCCTTTAAGGTGCCGCAGATAAGTACAACAAAATAAAACCAGTACCAAAAACAAGATTTATTCATAACACACGGTAAAAAACAGAGTTAACGATAAAAACGATTTTAAAAAATAACAATAAAAACCCTGAAAACCATACATTTCACACCCGAGTCTTAACTTGTGGCCCAGTACCAAACGACTCATGGACCGGGGGTTGGGGACCGCTGCAGCCCCCTCAGGTTTGTCACAAAGATTTTATTTTTATGTTCAGCGGGTAACTGCCAGGGTGCTAAGCATCCATTACTTTAATTACTACAGAAAAGCATCAAGAAGTGTGACAAAGTTTCACAGTTAGTCTGATCCACTGCCCAAAAGAATAATCTACAACATGTAACAGTAAAACTTTGCATTGAAAGTGTGAGCCCTGATGTGCAACCCAGTGAGTAAGTATGCTCCAGGCCACACTCATGATGTGATGTGACAGCTTCAGGCTTGGACACTGCAAGCCATGCCAATGGAAATTAATAATTATCATCATAAATAGTAAATCAGTTGGAAAAGAGTTTAATTTATCAACATAAAACTAAATGAAACAGAATCAACTGCTTTTGTATGCTAGTAACAAAAAAGTCTAAGTACTTAAAAAAAAAAAGCCGCACAGAGCAAAACGGGTCTTTCACAGAAAAGCAAAAATCGATGGATGAATAGACAAGTTAAGCGAACATGGCAAGAAAATAAATTACCATAACCAGTACTAGTGTCTCATTTCTCCACTTCCTCCTTGTCTTGTCCTGAATAGTCAGTTAATTAACAGCAAAAAAAAAAAAAAAGGAAAAAAAACGGAAGCACGGCAAGCCAAAGTCAAGTTTAACAAAGATAGAGGTTAACATTTCACAACAATGCAAAACAACAGCAGCTTAAAAACTCATTTTAAAGAAAATAACAGCAATTAAAAATGGCAAAAGGGGAAAAAAAGAAAATGCTAATTGTTTGGTTTAGTAACAGGCGGGGAAAAAAAGGCCAGTTTTGTAGAGAGCTGCTAGACTAATTAGAATTTTTCCTTTTATTTCCCAATGATAGATAACTCTGTAAACTCCTAAACAAAGCAGTAGTTCAGAATATCCAAAGGGGGAGTTTATTAATGTGTAATTAAGTGTTTTATTTTCTACACATGCCTTTATTCCCTGTTTGGGCCTTCATTATGAGCCTATTATTCAGCCGTGTCTAACTCCCTTTTTATTACTATATTCCCTATTTCTGTTTCGCTCCCTTTGTGTGTGTTTCTTATGAGGCTGGGCAGGTGCACCGGACCATATTGACAGCTTGTCCCTCCTCTCTTGCCGCGGGGAAAACTGTCACCCCTGTCATTCAGGCCTATGAACACAGCATGGAGAGTGTATGTGTGTCTGTCTGTGTGTGTTCTCAGGAGACTGTGACAGTGCGTGGGGGAGAAGAGAGAGGTGCTTTGTTAACTCGAGTCAGCTGAATGTGTGGACGCACACATTGCTGACAATGACCTAATCATGATGGGGACTCCACAACCTCAACCTGGAAGGGCAAATCCTTCAGGGAGCAAAACTTTGCAAGTGATGACACGGTGATGCAGCAAAGTCTGAATGAGAAAAATGCAATTACACACTTTAACTACACATTTATACAGAGAAATATAACTTGGTGGTTCTTGGCAAACAATAGCAAGAATGCTAGTATTATTGTGCATCACCACTGACTATGCGTTACGCATAAGAAAAACTCCAAGTATCTTAATAACTTGAGCTATGAACAGGTTTTAAATTGTTTTCACTGTAAAAGATACTTATTGGTTAATAGTGGAGGTCATATTGGTGTTTGTTCCTCAGACAATTACACAAAGAGATATGTTATTAATTTTCTTACAGGTCTGTCTATAATTAGTCTGTCATTTCTCTGCATCATCCTCTCATTTCATTCACAGGATTCTCTGTGTGTCACCACAGAATGACAATTTTAATATGAGTGCAACGTCCAATCAGAATGTCAACGTCCACAAAGAATTTCAAATATCAACCACCAGACCAAAGCACAGTTTTCATTTTCACCTTGGTGTCACCATTCACAGAATATCTTCCTGTCCTTACTTTTGAAAAGCTCAGCATTTATATCTTTTAGTAAAATTCTCTGCATTCGAAAACCCTACAGTAGTATACTGCCCCTCTACTGCATGCTAGAGAAAAGAAGTTTGGCATTGATAGAAAAAACAGAAACAAGCCTCCACCCTAGAAGTTTGTTTGTTTTGATTTTTTTTTAAGTTGAAGGCAGTAAAAAAACAACAAAAAACAAAAACAAACAAGAACCTGCAATCCTGCAAAAAAAGAAGAAAAAAGCCCCAAAACAATAACACAAGGATCCAACACGGCTTAATAGGTTACACTGTCAAAGCCTGAGAGAGTCTGTATGTGAGTGTGTCCGATGGGGGCACTGGCCCCAGACAAAGTGCTCTGCCAGCTTTCTGCCCACTGCTCTTTTCATTGCTGATGGATGGGCCTTGTTCAGCACCATCTGGCTAAGGGATACCTCACATTAATCATTGTAAACACACACACACACACACACACACACACACACACACACACAAGAAGGTCTTTTAAACATAAATACAACAGAACAGTGCAATTGTCTATAAGTAATGTATACTAACTGTTTAAAAGTGGAGCGCTCCAATCACTCACTATGACTAATATATATTCATACATTTATATTTTTTAAACTAGGTGATTATTTATATTTATATTAACATAATTTTCTCTAGAGGCAGATATCGGGGGGTGTGTTTAACACCATTTACCGTGCACAGACTGCAATAGTTTAACTTGTAATGTCAAAGTGAAAACAAAAAGAAAAAGACAGAAAACACGTATGCTTTCTAAAAACCTTTTATGGTTTTTATTTTAGCGAGCCACTTACTCAGTTTGTCATTCAGAATTATTGAAGATAGATTAAGAAACAAGCTCTGTACAAAAACAACAATTAGTTCATTTAAAAACATTGTTTCATCGGGTTGGTACCCTGAAGCTACAATAAAGCCTCGACTAACTCACAACCCTCTCCCCAACTCAGTCTTTATTAATGACCTTTTCATCACAACAGGCAGATGCAAAAAAACAATAATGGCTTCAGAAACGACTATTTCTCCCCTCTCTCTAAATCTAAACGCTGACTCGCTCGTTATCTCTCCCTCAGCCTCGCGCACGAACACGCACAGAGACGCACAGACATAGGATGTGTTAGTAAACACATGATATCCTTAAATAAACCATAAGCTGAGCTAGCAGACACCCAAGGGAATCATGGAAAATGAGGGACATTATCAGCCTTCATTTATTTTTGTCTAAGGGCTATATGGGCTTAATACACGCTGATTTGCTTCAACATTTACACAGTATACGAACACGGGCAAGGACAGGAAAACCTCTGCCTGCTGTGGGAGAATGCATGCTTGACATTACATTTGCTATCATTAAAATCACATCTCACGGCCATCCAGACATTTAATCTAAAGGGATCTATTCACACATCTCCACAATCTTAGAAAAGGAACAAGACCAACGGTAACATTTATATACCATGAGCTGATTTGTAGAGTGTTAAAAACACTCTACAAGCTGGAATATTTTTTGTCAATCTAAAGGAAAACCTTCACCTTTACTGTTAAGGGAATAAGACGTTTGCGGTGCAGTGAAAACAAGCTTAAAGTGCAGCCTTTTACATATTTCCCCCATCAAAACCATTTTTAACGTACCTGAGAAAATTTTGAGTACAATTATTTTTTATTTATATTTGGCTAAAGTACGTGTGAGCATTCATTTAATCTTAATTTCTCTTTTCCAAAAATGATTATACTTATTCAGGTACACTGTACATGTATTCAAACTGTTATGAATTTAAATGATGATTACTGTAATAATATCTCCATATATCCTTCCCTGTATGGTTATATGTTGTCAATACAAGCAATGCTCTAAATATCATTACTATCACTTTAACGTTAATAATAAATAATCAGGCCCCATCATATCTTAATGACATTGTAGTACCATATCACCCCATTAGAGCACTTCGCTCTCGCACTGCAGGCTTACTTGTTGTTCCTTGTTAGTGTATTTAAAGGTAGAATTGGAGACGAGCCTTCAGTTTTCAGGCCCCTCTTCTGTGGAAACCAGCTTCCAATTTGGATTCAGGAGACAGACACTAGCTCTACTTTTAAGATTAGGCTTCAAACTTTCCTTTTTGCTAAAGCATATAGTCAGAGGAACCATGGATCAGGTGACCCTGAATCCTCCCTTAGTTATGCTGCAATAGGCATAGGCTGCTTGGGGATTCCCATGATGCATTGAGTATTTCTTCTTCAGTCACCTTTCTCACTCGCTATGAGTTAATAGACCTCTCTGCATTGAATCAACTGGTCGCAGCAGATGGCCCCGCCCCTCCCTGAGCCTGGTTCTGCCAGAGGTTTCTTCCTGTTAAAAGGGAGTTTTTCCTTCCCGCTGTCGCAAAGTGCTTGCTCATAGGGGGTCATATGATTGTTGGGGTTCTCTGTATGTATCATTGTAGGGTCTACCTTACAATAAAAAGCGCCTTGAGGTGACTGTTGTTGTGATTTGGCGCTATATAAATAAAATTGAATTGAACTTTCAGGTCAGGCTATTCATCTTTGAAGGAGACGTCATAGGTCAAATGTGGCATGACATTTTAAATACTTATACAGTACCTTCTGTACGTTGACAATATGCAGCACACTTGTAAGAATCATAGTTTTAAGTTTTAAGGCTTTTTGGCAATTTTTGACCAATAAATCGTTAAGTTGAACTTTAAGATTTCCGTGGATGTATAAATGTGTACAAATAGACTACACATGATCCCATTCTAGATCACTACAAAGTGCTACAAATGTGCTCTACAGTATAAACAAACACAATGTAATGTGCAAAATAAAAATAAAAAATATGTAAAATGTACTGTATTATCTCAACAGCTTAATTAATCCTTAATTCATTCTTTCATAAATAAGCATCCATGTATACTTTGAATTTTCATAAAAGATGACAGCATGTGGAGCTGAAAAGAAAATAGCCATAAGCTTTACGATATGAGTTTTATTTCAAAGGCAATTTCAGAAACAGATATTCTTTATGTGTAGTGTCCTGTTATTAAATTTCCTGTTATTAAATTCAAAGATTTATCCCAAAGTGGACCAGGGTTTAATGAGGCTTTCTGCAGTAGTAAGAATTTAACTTCTTCAATAAAGTTAAACTTTATCAGTATGTTCAACAAACAGAAGGAAAACATGAAAATGAAAAAAGTAAAAAGATATTTACAAGATGCCGCAGCTTACCACGCCAAGTTCTGAGTGGCATACTGTCACACATCTCGTTTCTCAATCACCGTGAGAATCATACTTAAAGAAAGAGCATGCTTATGAACCATGTCTGATTGAGATAAAAACACGTTTATAAATTTTAATGGCATTCTCTTCTTCTCCTTATTCACCCCTCTCTGCTTTTGCTAAAAATTCTCTTTTCTACTAATTTTTCTGAATGTCTGTCTGAGGTTGTGTGCATCTGCAAAGGTGTGTGTCTACACCAGTAAAAACTCTCCCAAATCTTTAAAATTACTGCTTAACACATAAAAAAATACTTTGTTACAAATAAAAAGCTAAGCTAAAGTGTTGCTACATAGCTGGATATAACTGATCTCGTTCATGATGGGAGATGGTTATTAGAGTTCATGGGTTTGACCCTTTCAGAACATGGCTTTACATATATATATATATATATATATATATATATATATATATACTATATATATATATATTCAGTGAGATCATTAACAAGACTGGCTACGGATACCGACTACGGAACGGAGCAGTTGTCAGCCACCTCCTGTACATGGATGACATCAAGCTGTATGCCAAGAGTGAACGAGACATCGATTCACTGATCCACACTACCAGGCTATACAGCAATGACATTGGAATGTCGCTCGGACTGGAGAAGTGTAGTCGGATGGTAACAAAGAGAGGGAAGGTAGTCAGAACTGAGGGGATTGAACTACCAGAAGGCAACATTGCAGACATAGAGGACAGTTACAAGTACCTGGGGATCCCGCAGGCAAATGGGAACCATGAAGAGGCCGCTAGAAAGGCTGCAACCACCAAGTACCTGCAGAGGGTCAGGCAAGTCCTGAGGAGTCAGCTGAATGGTAAGAACAAGATCCGGGCCATCAACACGTACGCCCTGCCCGTGATCAGGTACCCTGCTGGGGTAATAGGCTGGCCAAAGGAGGAGATAGAAGCCACTGACATAAAGACAAGAAAGCTCCTTACCATGCATGGAGGGTTTCACCCCAAGTCCAGCACCCTGAGGCTGTACGCTAAGCGGAAGGAAGGGGGCCGGGGACTGGTGAGTGTCAGCACCACAGTCCAGGATGAGACAACGAACATCCAAGAATACATTGGGAAGATGGCCCCAACTGACCGAGTGCTCAGTGAATACCTCAGGCAGCAGAAACCCAAGAAAGAGGAGGGAGACGAGGAACCATCATGGAAGGACAGGCCCCTGCACGGTATGTACCACCGGCAGATAGAGGAGGTGGCTGATATCCAGAAATCCTACCAGTGGCTGGACAAAGCTGGACTGAAAGACAGCACAGAGGCACTAATCATGGCAGCACAAGAACAAGCTCTGAGTACAAGATCCATAGAGGCTGGGGTCTATCACACCAGGCAAGACCCCAGGTGCAGGCTGTGTAAAGATGCCCCAGAGACAATCCAGCACATAACAGCAGGGTGCAAGATGCTAGCAGGCAAGGCATACATGGAACGCCATAACCAAGTGGCCGGCATAGTGTACAGGAACATCTGTGCCGAGTATAACCTGGAAGTCCCGAGGTCAAAATGGGAGATGCCCCCAAGGGTGGTGGAGAATGACCGAGCTAAGATCCTGTGGGACTTCCAGATACAGACGGACAAAATGGTGGTGGCTAACCAACCGGACATAGTGGTGGTAGACAAACAGAAGAAGACGGCCGTAGTGATCGATGTAGCGGTTCCGAATGACAGCAATATCAGGAAGAAGGAACACGAGAAGCTGGAGAAATACCAAGGGCTCAGAGAAGAGCTCGAGAGGATGTGGAGGGTGAAGGTAACGGTGGTCCCCGTGGTAATCGGAGCACTAGGTGCGGTGACTCCCAAGCTAGGCGAGTGGCTCCAGCAGATCCCGGGAATAACATCGGAGATCTCTGTCCAGAAGAGCGCAGTCCTGGGAACAGCTAAGATACTGCGCAGGACCCTCAAGCTCCCAGGCCTCTGGTAGAGGACCCGAGCTTGAAAGGATAAACCGCCCCCCGAAGGGGCGGGCTGGTGTTTTTTGGATATATATATATTATATATATATAGTATTATATATATATATATATATAGATGGGGTGCAACGATATTCGTATCGATATTGAACCGTTCGATACAGTGCTTTCGGTTCGGTACGCATATGTATCGAACAATACAACATTTGTAATTTATTTTATCAACTTTCCTTCTGACAATGCTGTCTGTGTTGAGCGCTCAGTAATCTGCGTTCGACTACTCCGCCTAGGCTGCACTGTCGAGCGCAGATCCACTGAGCGCTCAACACAGACAGCATAGTCCAGAAGGAAGAGCGCAGGGCAAGCTAGCAAGACAGAAGTTAAGCTATCTTTGCAACATGGACCTACCCCACTCTCATTCAGATCTGGCGTTTGGAATTATTTTGGTTTTCATGTGATGTATGACCCTGAAGGTAAGCGAGTCATGGACTAAAGTAAAACAGTATGTTGGATGTGCCATGCAATGCTCAATTACTAGTGGGAACTAGTGTGTTAGCACAGTTAGCTCGTTAACGTGTTGGCCGTCTAGCCCCATGCACGGGGCGATCGGCGGTAGCTCGTTAACGGAGATTTGCCGTGTTGTGGCGTTAAGGTCATTTCAACGAGATTAACCTGAAAGCACTAGTGGGAACACAACGAATATGACTGCACATTTACGCCGACATCATCCTAGTGCAAAGACAAAAACAACAAGCATGCTACTAACTTTAGCCGAGTCATTTAGACAGCTGTTAGCACATGATTCTCCTTATGCTGCTGAGAATATAGCCCAGAAGAAGCGGATAGTATAGCTTTTATTTTGGAAAGAGACATTTCTCTGTAATAAACTCTCTTTTCCAAAGGTGAGTGATTCCTCAATCAGATACAGGGCTCGCAATATCGCTAGCCCGACGTCCTGGGGCTAGCGATTTTTTCCAGTCGGGCTACCAAAATCTATCTCTGCCCTGCCCGTCGGGCTATTGTAGGAAGGAAAAATATATGTCAATGCTTTTGCATTCTTTCAGAAATGTAGCTGGGTAATTATGTCATTGGCATTGGTGAGCCACTGTCAATATGTGACATATTGAAATCGCGTTTGAATTTGCGCTTGTTTTTTGCTTTCACTTTGCAATCGTGCGAACTGTGTATAGAGAGCGACAGCACTGATCTGTGAGTGATGATAATTTGTGCACCAATTCCTCTGACATCGTCTTATTAATCGTTAGCTTACTATGCAAACATGACAAGTGAAATCTCCCGCAGCTTAAACATGTGAGAGGTTGATCGCGCAGAGAATCGCTGAGCTTATGTGAGTGCGTGTGTAAAAGCAGTAGGATATATATTTGACTACGATGACCTGGATGACTGAGAACCTTCACAGACAGATATATATTTTAGTTCTGCTGAGCCAAATAAGACAGGTCAGGGTGAAGAAGTGACAGCCAAAGAAAAGCTTACCACAAAACGGAGAAGTTATGACAAAGCAGACTATAAGGCAAAAAGAAAGTGCAGCTTTATGGTTTCATGGACAAAATAATTTCTGTGGCTGCAATATGACGAGCTAAATAACCAGGGCTGCACATAAGTGGTCCGCAGGTGCGCATTCGCTGTCAAAATAAAAAACACGCACAAGGGTTAGGGTTAAATTTAAAAACTGTACCTTTGAGTTAAAATATATATTTATAATTTTAATAAATGACAAATTAAAAATGCATGAACATTTTTTTGTATCGAAAAAATATCGAACCGTGACACCAAAGTATCGAACCGAACCGAACCGTGAATTTTGTGTATCGTTGCACCCCTAATATATATATATATATATATATATATATATATATATATATATATATATATATATGTATATATGAATGCAACGCATAAAAGTTATCATCCCAAAGGTTTCATCATCATAAACGTGCCTGAATAGTGTCATTTTTGTTCTGCTGTGAAATGTCAATCTGATAACATTTGATTTTCTTTTCCGTGCTAACAGCACAAAGCCAAGGTCACATGACACAGAGCAGTAAGTGTAGTAAGAGTTTCTGTGATGTTGTGTGAACAGAGTGACAACTATTGGCTGTACAGCTGTGGCTCAGACAACAAACAACAGTTTTAAGAGTGAAAAAAAGCCTCAACTCTTGTCGACACTCATCTAGTAGCACATTGTGAATTTGTTCCCCAGCAATAGCCCGTCAACAATGACTTCTAGTCGAATGTCCTCAAGTATCCAAGAGAATTTTATAACACGTAAGGCTTTTTCTTCTTATAAGTGCAGTTCATGACTTTTTGATGGCACTTCGTATGAACCCAGACAGAGATAAATACAGGAGGATCCACACATGGACAGAGATGATTAGCTTTATATCAGACTTCACTCTCTCAAACACGCTCGCTCTCACAATGCAATCAGGAACAAACACTTGAGCAGTCCTCATTCACTAGATTTCTAACAAGAGCCATAGATCTTGGAGAGACAACAAATTCATCACAGCCTTGAATACAAGGCAGCGATGGTGACCTACAACAACTAACCTTGTGGTCTAGAGGCGAATGACACTGAAAGCTCAAAGCTTGGCTCGTTGAGATACATTAAATGAGCAGATAAAGCAATATAGAGTGTTGAAAAAGAAATGCTGCAATTCACGCTGGCGAGGAAAGTTATTGAGGGACAAACGGTGAAAGATCTTACCTTATGGTCATAAGGGTTGTAAGAGTGGAAGACCTGCGACAGCTCTTTAGTTCTTTGCTTCTTCTGCAGACAGAAAAAAAAAAAAAAAGAAATGTTTAAGAATCACTTACATAATTAACACAAAACAAATAACCTCACAAATAAATGACGTTATGTTTTTTAATGACAATCTGGATGGAGACTTAAAGAGGTGCAGTATCGAGTTTGAAGCTGGATGAGGGGGTGATCATATTTTTGGAAGTGCAAACCCACGGGAAGATTTGTGACCTTGGATGATTTCAGTTTTTGATCTTAAACATTGTTACATACGTCTGTCACCTAATTCAGGTACGATTATTAATAAACATCTAAAAGTGACTCTTTTCAAGATCAACCGATCAACAACAGCAGAGGCTAACCACTCATCGTGACTGTGGCTAGCTTTCCTGAAACAGTGGCAATAACACATTCAAACCTTTAGTGCTAATTAACCACTTTGATTTAAGCTCCATCGTAGTTAAAAAGACATGATTACTCTCTTACTACAAGACTAACAATAGAACTTTAAAACGACAACTCAGTTCAGGTTTATTTATATAGCGCCAAAACACAAGAACTGTTGCCTCAAGGTGCTTTATATTGTAAGGTAAAAAACCTACAAAAATACAGAACTAGTCCGACTCAACAATGGAAACAAAAGATTTCTGATTCACAGCCTGAATTTTCTCGTCCTTCTTTATTTGCTTTGTTTGTAAAACATTTCTTTGGACGTGTGATACACCTTATTTGCATTTCCTTGTCCTCTGTATTTCTGATAATGATCATAGAGATATTATACAGATATGGACATACATTACAGCTCCACTGATATTAACTGGATTACTTCAAATGGATGGAAAAAAGCCAAGGCTTATAAGTATGCCCACAATGAATTCATAATAATAATGAACGGACAGTTGGAATGTATTTATCTGTACACCATCTGTGGCAGAAAATGCTTCACTTCATTTCTAGTTAAAGTCTGGCCTTCGTGTACTTACTGTATAATGAGATGCACAAGCGTGAGACGCGACGGTTTGAGCTGTGGCAGTTGTTAATGCAATGAGTTACATGAGGCTGATGCAGCTACAGAAAGTGCTAATTAGCTCACTGATTAGGCCATGTATGGCTAAAGGGAAAGGGCATATGAATATGGTACTGTACCTAAAGGGAGTATGCATTCATAGCTATTCTCCCTCTTGCTCTCCCCCCCTCGTGTGTCTGTCTTTTTGAGTGTTAGAATGTGCAGGGTTAAGTTGAATGTCCTTAAGCATGAGCCGTACATGCTGAACAGAAAACCTGTTGTTCTGCTATTGCACAGCTGGACAAACAGGCTAATTCCAGACTGCCAAAGACAGCTTGAGCTTTCAACGTAGAGGAAAAATGTCTGCTGGCTAACCAAGCATAACATTCAACTAACCATATTTACAACATGGTGTAGTCAAGTTTCAGAAGCATGCCATGCAGCCTCTGCTAAAGTCCACAGATAAGAGAAAAATTAGGCCAAATTAAGAAAATAATAATAATAATAATAATACAATAAAAGATGTGGTGTATGAAGAGAAATGTTGTGTTTTGGCCAGTTTGGACCTTTTCTGTTGTTCTCTGCTCCTCTCATAGCTTGTAGCTCTTTTCTCCATTCCTCCCATCTATTCGCTTTCTTCTGTTTCCATATGTTACCCATCTTTTACTCATTGTCTGTTCACTCAAGCCTCTTCTGATCCATACAATCCTGTAATCATTGGCCCCGTCCCACTGCCATCCTCACATTCTTGTTTTCATCTGATTCCCTCTCTATTCCTCTGCCAAAGGGTTCTTTGGAATCCACAAATCCTCTTTTCTCTCATTTTCTTTGCCTTTCCACAGACCCCTCAATGCCCCTCCTCCTCCTGTTCTGTTTTTCCAGAGGGGGAAAACTCATTCTAATCATTCATTCTTCGCTCTCTTGCCCACTCTCCCCCACGTAAGTATGTCTCTTGATAATTTCTTGCACTCTCTTCTTTTGCCTTGAGCACCTCGGCTCTGAGCAGCGATCTCATCATTGTTCCTCAACACCTTTCTCCCCCTTCTTATCATCCCTTCATAACTTTTACCATCACTCTGTATTCATTGATGCTCCATGGTGTGCTTGTGTGAGAGAGTGCGACTAAGACAGCTTTAACTCCAGGTAAGGATTTATCAAGCCCCAATGAATACTCAGCAGAATTTGGTTCTTTTCAGGAGCAGCACACATACACACAACGCACCAACACAACAAACAACAACAACGTGCCAACTCAAAGGCACATACTGACTAACACAAAAAACAAAAGCTGTACACTCATATGGACAACGGTATGAATACAAGGGATTCAAAGATCAACATAAAAACAGACAAACAGAAGACAAAAAGAGATAATGTGAGCCTAAAAAAAGCTGTTAAAAGATAAAAACTCATGAAAAAAAGATACATTCCCACTGTCGCACCAGATCGGGAAGAGGTGGAAACCTCAGCTCATTATTTGAAATCCTACAGCTTTGTAATATTCTCAAGTCAACTTACCTGTTCCTAACCTTTAAGATAGGCGCTACAAAATTCCTTTAAACCTCCCGACTATTGTGGAAAGCTGCTAAAGAAAGCTGAATGCTCTCATTATCCCACAACTGCTCTGTCTGTGGGTCCTAGAATAAGAACTACACTCTTAGCTATAGCAGTAAAAGTCTAATCATTTGTATTAGTTTATAGTCTAGAGGTAAAGATGTGTAGACTAAAACTCAAATAGACCGCAGATGATCTGTAAACACATAATATCATTTACATCAGCGGTCCCCAACCCTGGACTGGTCAGCGAGTCGTTTGGTACTGGGCCGCGAGAGTTGAGGCTCGGGTGTGAAATTTATGGTTTTCTAAGTTTTTATCGTTAACTCTGTTTCCCTGGCTCTTTTCCTGTGTTGTAGTTGTGTGTCTTATTTTGAAAGAAATATTTACGCTTTACCATCGTGACCAGAGAGAATAAGGGACAGAGAGGAGGATGTTACTCTCAGTGTTGTTGGTGCATATCAGAAGGACGCTGCTAATAAAGTCACACAATTACACACTGAATTCGCGTTTATTATTATATTTACCAAAAAAAGAAAAGAAAAAAAAAAATCACAATTTTTGTCTTGGTCGTTTCATTTCATTTTGTTGTATTTATCCGCAACACCTTAAAGGCCGGTCCACGAAAATATAGTCTGACATTAAACCGGTCCGTGACAAACTGCTCTGGAGTTTGTTTGTGAACCGGACCTAGACCACTTCCTCCAGTGCAGATATATCGGTCTGCACCCGAGTGCAATTATCATGTTCATATTTTTACAAGCAAACCACACCAAATGGAAACGAACCAGAGTCTGATTTAAACAAACCAAACATCACACTTTAGTTTGTTTAAATGTGACATCTGTCCAAATAGTCATTCTGGCCTCACCTAAAAATGATCCCATGACATCTTTAATGTTATCAAGTTTTCCAAACGCTCTGCATTACATGTATGACTTTTCCCTCTGTACACAAATATGTGTGTGTGCATCTGCGTGTGTTTGGGTGCATGTTCGAAGTTAATTTTGCATGCTGTCAAGGTTGTGTTAGTGACAACCCAGCAATGCAAAGCCAATCCGTGAGCGTGTGGACCTGTCAGCAGGGTGATGATGAACAATGGTTGTTATCATGACATCCATCTGTTGTTGTCCCCAGAGACGGATGCTTCATAAAACCAGAAGTGACATTACATGAATGTAGCCAAATTCCAACGCAGGAGCAGTGGCGACACAAGTAAACAATATAAAAGCCATCATAAAAAAATACAATTATCTTATCTAATAAACAAATAGCAGCACAAAGCTCATAAAGAGTTGATCTGATCAAGCTCTGACTTTGTGATCATTAACGACACCATCTGAAAAGATTCAATATTAAGACCAGGAAACAACTGCTAGTTTCACCGACTTAAAACATAAAACTAATAACGGGATTCTAAATGGTTTATTGATGACTGAGTGACTGATTTTATATGTATGTTTTTGTGTGTAAGTTACCAGCTCTGTACATGACAAGCAGAAGCTGTTTTTAATGAGTATTTTGTGTATATACTGCAATTCAGTGAGGCCCTGCGCATAGTTTGTCAATTCACAAAAAATATCGATTGCATGACTCTGTGACGCAAGGCAGTAGAATTGTGTGTAATTGCACGTTTGTGTCTATGAAACCCATACTGGTATTATTCCAGCATGCCAAAATGATTGTGTGTTGTGGGGCAAGGTAACAATGATCTTGCCAATACTTAAATTGCTTCTGGTCACCAATATGCGCCCACTTGTCTTTCCCTAATGGCAAACAGATGTTAATGATATAGAGCTCGAGCGTCATTATATCTATAGTCAAAGAACCTGAGGCATCAACTGCAGAGTTGTGCCTGTGAAGGATTTACACCTCCTAAAGCATCACAGAGTGGTCACAGTGGGGTTTATGACCTTCCTCTCTCACAGAGGTCACTAAACTAACATTTTCTTACCCACTATCTCAGTTAAGCAAAGCGTATAAAAAATATTTCTCTCTTTTTTTCATCATTCATCCATCCTCTTCCGCTCAGTCAAATCAGTGTTGTGCGAGGGCTGGAGTCTATCCCAGCTGTCATAAGGCAAAAGGCAGGGGTCACCAGACTATCACAGGGCTAACACATAGATATTCACACCTACATCCAGTTTACAATTGCCAGTTAAACATTTCAAAGCCAATGTATGGCTTTGAAAAAGCCACTCACAAATGCACCGGCCAGTGGATCTGAGCCCAGGACTTTTGCTGGAGGCTTTCCACACCACTGTCCCACAGATATATAATGCAAACTGCTAAAATGTAGCAAAGTTTATTTAGCAGCATGAGTCTCCTGTATCTGCTTATAAGAGAAATTGTGGATCATTATCTCCTACAAAGCACTTTCAGTTCATCAACATTTCTGGCATGAAAAGGCCCCCTGAGTCATTTGACCAGGGTTAAAGCCACGCCCCTGACTTAGCCAGATCCAAAGACTTTGGATCACCCAACGTCTCCTCCGAGTACTAGATCGAAGACTGGTCGCTGAAAATTTCCTAATATAATTTTCAAATCCTTCTTCCATCAGTGACTGCAAGCCATCCAGGCCTGAGGCATTATGAAGCAGGACAGCCCCAAACTATGCAGCTCCCGTGTTGTACAGGGCAGGGATGGCTCAGCAGGTAGTGTTCGCCCCGAATCCACCAACAGCTACCCCGTCTCTTCATGAATGTGTAAAACTAGAGTGAATGGGTTAAATGCAGAGGACTACAAAAATCTCACATGTGGGGACTATAAGGGATAAAAATTTAAAAAATACATATAGTATTTGTTGCCTTTCCCCTCTAAATTTGGGGTTGTGCAGAGCTAAGATAAAAGGGAAAAAAGGGTCAATTTGTCTCATCTGCGCACAGAACATTATCCAATGAGATATGAGAACATTGCCCGAGATGTTCTTAATTCTTTTGATTTCCTTCATGGTGTCCTTAGATTATATCAGCTCTTTCCGAATTGCACATTTTGTTCTTGGTGGTATCTTTGTGGCACAACTACTATTAGGGAGAGCAGCAACAGAGCTCTTGCCGCCCATTTTTTTAATAGATTGATGGATACAAAGTAGGAAATGCTGCAAAAGTGTAAAATGCTTCTTCTAAAGTAACCAGATTGTGTACACCTTTGTTTTTAAGGTGGAGCACATCTACAACCTGCACTTCTAATTGCATTCGCTTTAATGGAACACCTGGTTCCAAGTAGCTTTTGGGGAGTCATTACCACCGAGGCTCGTATATTTCTCGAGCCCGGGCTGTAAAGTGATTACTCAGTGTGTTCAATAAGGCATGATAAGTATGGCTGTTGCTGTGTTATTTGTCTAATCAGATTATTGTTGTCTATAACTGTGATTTAGAAAAAGATCAAATCACATTTTGTGAGTAATCAATTATGATATCTACATAATTCCAAAGGGTTTTGAAAAGTTTTCTTCAGAGTATATGCTTCAAGTGCACCAACAGTCAAAGTGTTCTAATTAAGAATTTCTCCAAATTAAAAAAATGACACTTTATTCACCACAATCGTCCTTCTTCAACATCAAACAAAATTCCCTTCAGTCAAAAAGCCTACTTTATTTTTCACACACTATTATTGCTTTTCCCTCCAGCTATAACAGCGCACTGATGACCTATACACAGAAAAAAATCATTTGAATTAAAAAAGAAAAAAAAAACCGTATCATTAAAATGCAATGTCTTCTATTATTAGTGGGTTAGGAGCTCATTAATCAAATGTAGGCCTCCCTAGCATAGACAGCAATTTAACCATTAACTCAACTTAATACCTGCTAGACTCCCTTTAACCAACTGTTATTAGCTCCCCTGTTATTCATGTAGTAGTGTTTTGTCTCAAATACAGACAGAGACGGAGGGGAAGCGTGGATTTTTCTGAGTGTGCGTCCAGGCATAGATAGATGATACAGAGGCTTGAAGATGGAGCTACTGGTGGCTGGCCAGCTGTTTTACTTTGACAGCTACTGCACTGGTGCCTCGTGGGTAATGGAGTTTTTAACCAATTACAACCAGGGGAAATTAAAAACACTGTCCCATTTGAGCAGCCAATCTCTTTCTCTATCACTTTTTTCTTTTCTTTGTCTCGTGCAGCTGCTCACTGGAAAACCCGGCCTCACCAGCAGACATCCAAACAGCTTCTACTTAGCAAGTTCATTTATCAAGGCTAGGTTCGAGTCACCTGGGGATGATTAGAGGGATCCAAGCTAATAATATTCACTTCCCTTTATTCTCAACACGATAGCTTTCTCTCTCCATCCATGTGGTCTCCTGTTCTTTGTGTTTTCCTACACTCGAATCTAAAGGGAGTATTCTCTCATCTAATACAGCAGGTCATAACAGAACAGGACAGCTGGACATGAAGCTGGACAGGCTTCACTCATGACTGTATTTTTCTAATCAAATATTTGTTTGCTTGTTAGAGAATAGAATGTCAAATTAAAACAATTTAACCCTAAAAATCAGGATTTAGAAATGACCAAACATTTGCACCAAATTCTCTTTTCTGTCCTCAGCTCATCGAGTGCCAAAGCAGCAAAGCGTGAAAAAAAATCTCGTTTTTGAAAAGGAGTCGTTTCTACACAGTGACATCGAGTCTCATCAGTACAATACAGATGTATTTTCAGGAGACAGTGGCACTAACAAAAAGACAGGAGCCCGAACCAGAGATTCTGCGATTTTCATTGAGGGTGTCCAAGATGTACAACATTAGAAATGAGTGTATCAGACACAAATTCAGGCTGGGTGGCTTGGAGACAAAGATGGTTTGGACACGTGTAGAGAAGGGATAGTGGATATGTTGGAGATAGGATGTTGAATACAGAGCTGCTGGGCAAGAACACAGAAGATTCAAGGGAGTAGAGAAGCAGTTTGTGCAGACAGCTGGTGTGACGGATGCAAGGGATAGGGCAAGACGGACATAGAAGATGCCCTGTGGTGACCCATTAGCAGTCATTGGTACAATATAGTAAATATGGTTTACTATATTTCCCTCAAAACCAAACTGTAACTATGAAAAACCTCACTACATACATTTACATCAACATCAGCGGCCACATTTAGGAGGCTGTGCAGAACCCCCAACATGCATCACGGTGGACATGTCCCTTTATGCGTTTCTTCCTGTCTCATTATTTCCTCCATCCATCTCCCTTTCAGCAGTGCTTTCTATCTGCTCTCCTTTCCTACACACTCTTTATCTAAGACCTCCGTTCCTAATCCATCTAGTTCTCCATGCATCCCTCCTGTGGCTATTGAACACAGTTGTATTCCAGACAAACCATCTGGTGCACTTTATTAATGACCGACCCTACATGGCTTAGATGTCGTCTGTTTGCTGTGTGTGTTTGTGTTTGAAAACAGGTGCATGCTGACTGATGCAGTGATGTTGTGTGCGGCTTTAACCACTGAAGCAGGTGTACTGTATACAGAGCCACACGAGTATATATTTCTTGTCTCTCTGACAAGAAATATATACCATTCTCTGTCACTTTTAAATTGTTCCTCAAAATGTACATTTTGTATAAAGTTTAATAACAAAAAACAAATGATTGCCATCTTATTCTAGGCACGTAAATATGGACTTTTGTTCATGTGAGGCAAGTCTGTTCTTTATTACAATGATTTTTTTCCAGTATACCCAGTGAGTCAGTGCAACAGTATCAATTTGAGAACTATTTAAACCACAGATGTTGCCTCACCAAGATAAGAAATATCCAGCATGTTTTTGGTGTACAGTTAAAACTTCTGGATCCATGATGGTATCTGGGTGCAATACTGAGCAATGAACACGGCACGGGTGACTGCCAGGTCACAGGTTTTGGACCGACATATCACGGCATCTATTTAGGGCTACACAGTTTAATTTTTATATCAATCGTGCTCGAAGATCAAACTATTTTCAAAATGAGCGCTCTGCCAACAGGGCGCTAAAGAAAAAAGCAAATCCAGCGCTCTCTTCATCACTGCCTGACTCCACATGCCTCCATGTGATGTTTCAGCCTAATAACACTAGGATGAAAAACAGAAATGCAACAGGTAACAGATCATCAAGACAACATGCAAACATCTGGCATGGCAGGAGATGAAGTCCTGGATCCTTTACATGCAACATGCGCAACACAGCTAATCGCAGTATGAAGAATACATAAAGGCCAGGAACACGTTACCTTCGTGAATTGCCCAGCATCAGCTCAGATGTCTATAAAAGCGAGCCTCATCAGTGTGTCTGTGTAACCATCAGTGTTGGGCAAGTTACTTTGAAAACGTAATTAATTATAGTTACTAGTTACTTCTTCAAAAAAGTAACTGAGTTACAATATTCTAAAAGTAATTAATTACTTGAAAAGTAACTATTGCGTTACTTAAAAAAAAAAAAATTATACCCTGGGGTCCCGGGTATAATTGGCCATTTTTAACTACTTTTGATTTTCCCTCCACATTTCACCTTTAAAAACTATTTACTTTGCCTTGTTTGGTGTCATCCTTTTCAGCACAACCTAACGTGTCTGAATTTAAACTTGTGTTTTCATTTTGACATACTATATTAACACAATTGATCTAAAATCAGACAAAAAACATAAAATCAGAGTAGAAAAAGTTATATTTTTTACTGTAACAACCACAAACATGTTTAATGAATCCTATTTCATAACTTTAAATGCAAATATAAATTGTCAATTTTAAAATCCTATGCACAAGTTTCGCAAACAACAAAGTTATTTACCTTTTACCTTGATTTTTTAAATAACCATTTCAAACTATTTACAGAACAATCAGCTGTTCTGCACTCAATAAGATGCCTCACAAATTATTTGTGCCACTCCCAAAAAACAATTTCTGTCCACTATAAAGGAGAACATCACAGCCTGATGCCTGCAGGTCTGACCAGCAGCAGGTGTATCACTCCTGTTTCTACCTGGAGACAGCAGTCGCCTCATTGTTCTGACACACAACACAAAACTATCCACAACACTACAAACTAACTACACACTCCAAACATGCTAAATGTCACAAATCTCTCACATCTCAAAACTCGCTCTCTCTCTTTTTCTGCTCTCTCTCTCGCCGTCACTCCTAAAACGTCCTGTTTTTTGTTTTTGTTTGTTTGTTTGTTTGTTTTTGGTCATAAGCAGAGAGTGCTTGCTAGCGCTGTCCTTAGACAGTAAATGTGACGAAACTATTGAGGAAAAAAACGCCACGTATATATTGTTTATCATGACTGTGGTTTTACGTGGCCTATCAACACAATTTATAAACTGGTATATGTCACCTTGTTGCTTTGTCTTTAAGTGGTCATGTGATCGGCTTACCACGACTACTTTATTCTTTCTCAGTCAAACAGCAGCACTCATGCTAGGACTGGGCGATAAGACCCAAAATTCATATCTCGATATTTTTTAGCTGGATGGCGATATAAGATATATATCTCGATTTTTTTTTAAAGCCATAAAGAACAAAAAGAGAGTTCTTAGTCAAAGCTGTGTCCCAGATGTCACACAGGCACTTTTATTAACATACAGCGTAGATGTACATGAAAAAAATTACTCAAAAATAAATTATGAGCATTTATTAAGTAATAATGCTCCATAAATAAAAGAAAACTATGTTGTTTTTGTGCATAACAAAAAGCTCACAATTGTGCAGTCAAAATGTAAACTAAAAGACGCTGAGCATAATAACAAAGACAGATTTCACAGCTGCTCTGTTCCCGAGTTCTACTGCGTGACTGACAGCCTGGAGTTTGAAATCCTCTTTGTAACCATGTCTCTTAACAGGTGCCATTTATGGTCCTTATACACACACAATACGGTAATATTACGTTGAAGCACAGTACGTATTACTCCGCGAGGCTCCTCGGTAGCTGTAATGCTCCGACAATCCATCAAGTGGTGCAGCTCCGTAGCTTACCAAAGTCGTACCAAAACATTTTTTGACACACTGCTGAGCGCCGTGTACCACATAAAATCGGTTCGCGGTCATCAAGCACAACCAGAATTCATACATAAGGCGCACTGTCAACTTTTGAAAAAATGAAAGGATTTTAGGCTGTGCAGCCCCTCTGGGCTGCATGGCGTTAGCGCGGTTAGCTCATTAACACGTTGACGCCGTCCAGTCCCACGCACAGGGCGATGGGCGGTAACTCGTTAACGGAGATTTGCCGTGTATATCTTGTCGTTGCCTGCAGGTGAAGCGATGGGGGAGGGGGAGTTGTGTTCAGTGAAAGAGAGGCGAGGTGGAGTATCGTTGCGTAGAGTCAAAAGTTGACGAAAGAGAGGCAAAGTTGCGGCTCCACAAGTATAATTACGTAACAAAGACTATATCGATATAAACGATATTGTCACATCTTATATCTCGTATAAAAATATCGATATCTTTAAAAAACTCGATATATCGACAGTCCTAACTTATTGTTTTGCCCCCTTAGCTCCAGGTGTTGTGCTAGACAGTGATCGTGATTACCGTCCGCGGGAGCGCACGCAGCTGCTTAATCAGCCACGATGAAAGAATTGAAAGACTTGATATTTTGCTTCTTTGTATCAAATATATTTACATTGTAATTTACTTCACTTTATTTTAAGTGACTCTATGAATTTAAATAAGTAAGAACAATTTTATTTTGATGCAAAGATTTGCAGCACGAATAAAGATAACGATAATGTTAACATATCAGTGTTATATTTAACTGACACTACAATAAAAATATTTCTGATGCTTAAAATCAATAAAAAAAAAAACCCATGATAAATAATTGCAATAGTACTTTTAGGCCATAATAGCACAGCCCTACATTCAATCAGCTTCTTGATCAGGTTAGCTTGTTTATTTCATCAAAATGCCAAACCATATTCTGTATGTATTAAAAGCAGAGCACTGCAGTTCAGTGAAGTCCAGTTTTTAGGATTTTACAGTGTTTTGAGTTATTTTGAAGCAGTTTTGTAAGCTCTTGTCTTACAAAAAGATGCTAATTTGACAATTAAAGGTCTTCTTACATGTCACATTTTAAACTCAAAAAGCTGAATGAAGTCTTGGACTGATTGTGCTATAATCCAAACACAGACAATAAAGGTCAGAGGAGAAGGAACGAAGAGGGAAATAAAGAAGAATAGAAGCTGCAGTGTGGTTGTGTCTGGGGATTGATCCCTCTAGGAAGCACCCGGCTTCTCCTCAGAGAGCAAAGTGAGGAAGGCGAGAAAAGGGGAAAAAGAGAATGACTTATGAAGACACTCCACTTGAAAGAGATGTGTCAACACTTTGATGGCACAGAGTATTGGAGTATAAAGGCAAGAAAGAAGACAACACGGTATAGAGTACAGCATATGTAAAAGGTCAAACTAAAGAAAAAGGAGGTCAAAGAAAATATTTCAGGTAGAAGTACAAACACAAGCAGCACATGTGCAACGGCAGCACTTCAGTAATGTGAGCTGTTGCATTTTGTTGCACGTTTTGTTCAATAACTTTAGAAACAGGATCATATTTTAGTAATAGTAAATAATTTTCCACGAGTAAAGATTTTTACAAACAACTGCAAATAATCGCGTGTCAAGTTTAGTTCCTTAAGTGGAAAAAAAATCACAAGGTGTACTATTGCTAAAGTGTATTATGAAGAAAAAAATGTGTATAATCAACGGCGTGATCATAAAGTTCAACTACATCATTACTTAGCATTGATATAATACATATGAACGCTTTAGCTCATTATATAAGAATTTAGTTCCGCCAAACAGCAATCTAGCTGAGAAATCCATGAGCGAAAAGGTCAAGAAAACGTTGGTGTGACTGAGTGTGATATGCTCAGTCTGCGTTGCTTCTCACTCCCTCCCTCACTCACACACCTTTGCAAACAATTAAGATTTTATTAGCTGTTAATTGTTTTATTTGGCAGCAGATGGGGAGATGTAGGAAGCTAGAGAAGCGATGTGTCGCAAGTTGGGTGGTTATACAAAGAACAATAATGTGTTCAGATGAGACTGTTACCACCGTTAGACAACGCTTACTAATAACATGTAGATCTCCTGGGAAGTCGAGAGAAAAATGCTTCAGACAATTTATTATTTAAGAAGATTTTCAGCTAAATAATGTCTATAAATGTCTATGGAGCGCATTAGCTTGATTTATGTTCTCTCGCAGTCACTCCTCCATACATCTCAGGATTAGTGATACTAAAATAATGCAAAATCTTCACAAGTATAGAAAAGGCTTTTACATTTTTAAGTAACAATAAGCTAAAGTTTGCTTCTTTAATTGGCATGTTTCAGAGCATCTGATCAAAACTCTGTCCGTGTCTGCACTCACCACATGTGCTGGTACTTGCTCCAACCTGGCGGCAGGCGTACCGGGTCGGGGGTAAAACTGGTTGATGAAAAGACTGGGGAATCGATAGGCTTTCACCAAGTCTATGGTTGCTTCAAAGTCTTCCTCAGTCTCTCCGGGAAAACCACAGATTATATCTGTAGCAATAGTTACACCAGGGACTCTATAAGAGAAAGAAAGACAGAGACACTTAGGTGGAATTTCAAAGTTTTTACTATATCCTAGAAAATCATTTTAAAAACAAATAGTGTATAAAAAAGGCATTCATCTCTATTTTTATTGCTCTGAAATGGAAACTAATCCCTCTCAAATAATGGATGTCTGTCCTGCTTCTTTTTTGCTACACTAAACAATTTCAGCTGATTGGGTAAAGATACTGGTAGCTACTTTGTAACACAAAAAGTGTCGCACTAGCTTTATTGACAAATTGTATCGTGCAACCAAGAGTTACAGGACACTACTTTAGATGAAAACCATGTCATAGAACATCATGTTATCAACATTTACCTTTTAAAAATCCACAGCAAAAGATCCACTTTTGCTATGAAACCAATCTACAGCACTTTAGGACCACTGGTTCATATTATCCATCTTGTGGAACTACTTTTACTTTGGTTACACACACAAAAATAAATCACAATACAATCACTGACAGCCAACTACTACCTAATTTATTACATAAGATTCTGCCCGAGTTTGGAAATCACAGACATTTGTCCACTGCTGCTGTGCACCTTTGAACTATCTAAGGCACCACAGCATGAAAGGAGGGTGGTGCCTTTCCCCGTGGACTCAGGAGGATTCAGCCAATCAAAACCTAATTAGCAACCTCTGCTGCCGATCATTAGTATTTGATTATTGACCGGCTGGCTCATTGGATTAATCGGGGCCAGTAGAATGTTGTGGGAATAAATGCAATGATTTCTTCCATGTATTTTGTTTGTATTGACAGCTGTTGGGTGGCTTGGAAAAGAACTCCATAGGGGAAAAAGGTGCATACCTATAGGACATGACATTCCCATTGAGACTGACAGCATGTGTTACCACAAATTTCAGTGATAACACCTAATCCCAAAGGCATTAAGGCATTTATTACTATTATTTATCACTATTTCTTCCAATTAACAGCCAATTAGCCCAAAAGCCCAAAGTAGCACAAGAGAATTCTTCTAAAGACAAAGCATTTTACAAGTACAGGAATCTAAATGATTTTTTGGGAAACTGGCCTTCCAATAGAATCTTCTGTAAAGATTCAAACTGGAAAAGGTTTTAAACAGAACAGAAAATAAAATTTATATTTAAATAAGCCAAACCACTGACTACAAGCTTTCTATCAAAGTACAACAGGCACAGAGTGGAATCAGAAGGAGCATCCTCATGTAACAGCACCCTGTCAAAGACAACTCACGAGACCATTACATGTAGCCTTCTATTTATGCCTTCAATCTGTTTTCTTTCTCCAGTCACTTTCCTTCTTACAAAGGCTTTCAGATGTGCTACACACACAGAAAAAGACAACTATAACGAGTGTTTGGATGAAAATCCATGCAAAGCACAAGATATTTGGACAAAAATCAAAACGCACAAAGGCATATTAAAGGGCCTTACAAAGAGAAGACAGCTCAACAAAGAAATTAAGAGTGGAAGAGACACTTTCTCTGCAATCGACAATGTGATGCATCTTTAATTACATTAACTTCCTGCATCTGCAACCCCAAGATAACCTCTGACCTATTGATGACTTCCAATTGGCTGCTGGTCATTAATATTAAATCACAGCTTGCGGGCACAGGCATCCTTGACCTCTCAGATCTGCCTGACAACTATCATATGGAGAAGTGGAGCTACGTTTAAAACGCAGTGCAAGGAATGGTCAAACGGCTGAATAAATGTATAATTCCCGATCGTTCATTAAAACCGATTCCTTGAATCTTCTGAAACTGCAGTTCTACTGAGTATTTCAAATAACTAACTATTGAAGGCCTGTACCCTCCTACAACAATCAGTCAGCTAAAGTATCCTGAAAATGAGAATATATATTTCATTTTCTGATGATGAGGCTCCCAATTGTGTCAGTGTGGCCTACAAGCCACAATTAAGAAAGCCTGTGCATCACATGAGATTTAATCACACACACAAAATGAAAAGCTCATCTATTCTAAGGATAAAAGAAATACTGAATAAACTAATTTACTGCTATTTAAAGCTCTTGCTCATATAGTCCCCTGAGCTGTTTTATTAACGCAGTGGTAGGGAAGGTAAATAAAATTAGCACTATGAACAAACAAGCACTTTTTTCTAAATACAAAGACGTTTCTTGTATCTCCAGAGGGCACGTATATCTAATTTGCTATTGCCCTTGGGTAGTGGTGGCAGTGAGGAGTTAAAGGCAGGCACTAGGTGCTTTTCATTTTTGTAATACTACTAGAAACTCACACATTGCTGCTATGAAGAAAAATGCACAATTCAGGCCAGGGGTGCAAAATAACAGAAGAAAAATGGAATACTGAGGGAAAGAGCAGGAACTAGTGCAAATCGACTTCTGTGGCTTTTTCTTTCGGTGAAGGAGAGGGTAAAAAAATATGCGTGCGCACATGTGTCATTTTGACACCTCTGCCTCCTCCAGATCTAAGGGTGACAGAGGTGTGATATGTGATACTAATGAACAAGAACCACACTGATACTGTCCTTGTTAAAATGAGAGAGGAGAAATGGATCTTGTTATTGTTCACCTTTCAAAAACAGAGAGTGTGAGAAACAAAGAACCAAAGATAGACCCAAAGAAAGAAAGATGGGAAGTAAAAAAAAAATCAAGGAAAAGATGTAAAATTACATTTCAGCTCAACTCGCTTTCAATTAAAGCGGTGCAGAACAGAGCTATTTTTACAAACTTCAAATCCTGAAACACTGGTTTGTCTTTTTAACCTTGTATTAACATTTGCCACAAAACACCGGGCATAATTTAAACAGCGGATGAGGCATGCATACGTCTTTGAATCCTTAATAAAGCCTGCAAGTTTTGTATCCTTCCACTGAATTTTTTAAGCTCTATTTTACACCTATACGCCTAGAAAATGCTTTCTGATATTCAGTAGCGCTCTAATGCTGTTCTTACAACTGTTGCTTGTGAGAATTTTGAGGACGCGCGCTTTAAAAATGCGTAGTCTAAGGAGCTTGGAAAGAAAAGCGTCTGGACTTCTTTGAGTTGCTTGAAGACGTTTCACCTCTCATTCGAGAAGCTTCTGCAGTTCTAAGAGTCAGTGATGGGGAGTCCCAGATTTAAACCCAGTGGGAGTGTCCCCCCCCCAAAGAGGGACAAAGGACCCCCTGATGATCCTCTACCTAATCACATAAGCCAAGGTGTGAAAGCGGGTGTAGGTCCCAATCAGCCAGGGTTTCGGGTGAGCTCATTGTGAAAACTGGCCCCACCCTATCATGTGATTTCCGATGACCTGGATGACTGAGAACCTTCAGACATATTTAAAAATGCGTGTTTTTCAAACCAGTAGACAAACCAGTAAAGATTTACCAAAAAAACCCAAAAGTGTGTGTGGAAAGGAGATAAACAGAAAGCAGAAAAGGACATTTCAATAACTGAGGCATTAAAAGTGAGTGAGTGACAAAAGTGTTAAATAAAGATTTTATATTTATTAAAGAAAAGCCCACAGAGGGTCTTATTTGCCACAAAACACAGACAAAAATAAATGTATGTTAAAAATATATTGTGAAAGAAGCATCATCATCAAAGTCTAAATATGAAGCTCCGTATGTTAAACTCAGCAGGATTTAAATAAAGCATAAACATCCTCCGCTTTCACCCCTACTGACAACTTACAATCTCCCCATATATGAACCATAAACATATATTTAGGATGCATGAAAACCTGCATTTAATTTGGTCACTATTTGATGAAGTCCGAGACCATGGATGATGTGTTATAATGGAAAGCAAATGAATACCTTGTGAATATATTACACATGTGAAGAGAAAAGAAAGAGCATACAGTCAATCGCTACTCTAATGACTAATGGTGAGACTTCAGCAGGTGCTTAAAAGGCGCTGCTGAAGAAAATCATGTGTCTTTGTCTGTGTATTTTCCTCTCTGTCACTTCTGCTCCTGCTTCACTGAGGCAAATGGACAACACCCCCATAGACAGCAGCCTCCATTAGCTATTAGTTAGGTTTTAGTTAAGTTTTGCACAGGGGGACAGGGAACCATCACGAAGGCTAAACTCTACTATTAAAATCTCCAGCTAATCCCTAATCAGCCTGGATGGGCTGAATTAAGCTTCAGAAATCTCACCATCAACTCTTTGTTTGCTAAAGACTTCACACGTTCAATACATGCGTGCACGAGTCCCCGTAGACACAGAACGAGCCTCGTCATCGGATATTTAAAATATGTGTATGTTTGAACAACAGATGCCTGTGAACGTGGCCTGTGACAAAATGAAGGCACGGCCACTGGGACGGGAAACAAACCAAAACGCAGCAAGCGACAAAATAAGTATACGGTATAAAAAGGTGGAGGAAAGAAGGATGAGATTGGAAGAAAGACAATCTGGGATGGTAAATATTTACCTATTCATGTGTGGGAAAGAGACCATGTCTGCCATCTGTGCTGCATTCTGTGTGTGTGTGTTCTCTGAAATGATAATGTTTGGCTCAGTCGGGCTCCTGTAGCGTAGGAGTCAGGAGGTGAAGAGAAAGAGATACGGCAATGAGAAGAGATGTAAATTAAGAGCTTTGACAGATTTTTTGTTAAACGCAAAAAAGTTTGCAAAAATCTCTTGAAGAAACTTCAAGTCCTACATACAATCACATTAACATGTAACCTGACAGTTTAACTAGAAAGTGTAATTATGTGTGAGGAAGGGAGAGAGCAGCAGCTGTAATGAGACTGAAAACAAATTCTGTTTGAGAATTATTGCCGGAGAATTTCAGGTCTGACATAAGCAGTGCTGATGTGAGGAAGAGCAGTGGGAACTGTGCTACGGATTTCAAGCTTTAAGATCCATCTGTCCAGTCCAATACTCTAAAATAAATAATCATTCATGGGTTTTTTTCCCTCTTTTTGTCCAAGACAGCAGGGCACTTGAAAATTCTAGCTCTAAAAAAATAGACCGGTAAATGCTTTAGACTCATCTATTACATAATGTCCCTCTCTACACATGATGAACTTCTAGAGTCCCCAAGACAAGTCACATCAAACTAAAGAACGCTAAAGGAAGCCTGAAGAATATTGGGAGCCCATTCTTTGATCAGATGACAACAACGCCTTCAGCTAAGGTGGGCATGTTGGATAAAAACCTGAGCTGTGAATGTGACGATGTGCGGCTGCATGGGGACAAAAGGTGTCTTAAAGAAAGCAGCTTGAAATACTGTAGCTCACAGTATTAATATGGCTTAACATCTCTCTCCATCCTGAGGTGGTTTCTACTACTTTTTGCTTTACTAAATGTAAACTCTTGATATACTAAGTTGAAGAAACAAGCGATACGTTTGCAGGGATACACCCTCTTCTGTTGTGTCCTGCGATTCTTCTGCAAAAGAGACAGAAGGAATCTAAGAAAGAGGAAGGAATAAGGACACTTGTGAGGAGTGTAGGTAATCACTCACACACTTAAGTGTTTGATTTAGCTGTGGCAGCTGGAGGTAATAGCACTGTCATGTAGCAGCTCAATTTACAGGGAAAGACAAGGAGAAAGAGGCCTGCTTGGTTATCACTTACTTTCCTCACCCACTGCCACTATCAAGGATGAGCGAGAGGGGGCTGTGAATACCAGCAGAAGACATGCCAGGTGACTGAACAGATAACACAGGAGTTAGAGGCAGATCAAAGCTGCGAAAGTAGGGTTCACGGCTTCACCGTGGCACTAATATAAACTCGGGTTACTGTTAGCAGACCTTAATGAGTGCACCGGCATGGAAGCAATGCTGTGAATTCTGCAGGTAAGACAAAAAGAAAATAACAATAACATAATATTCTCACAATTCGCTATTAACTTAAAAGATTAGAAGATGTGAAAGGTTTTAGAAAAAGAGGTTAGAGAAAACTGTGGCAAGATTAAGAGTAGGGAAGTGACATAAGAGTGACTGGTTAGCAGACAGAATGAGATGAGACAGGTGATAGTTTCAGACGGCACCAGAGGAAACTGTCAGAAAGACTTTCAAAGCCTGTATCGTTTACTTTTATTTTCCTCAAGTCCCTGATGCCTCCCAGTCTAACTTGTGGGTTAAAAAGTAGAAGATGGAGCAACTTTTACAAGTGTTTTAATGTATATTTGCAACAATTTATGCAACCATTTCTTTTGAAATAATGAAAAAAACAACTATGTAATAAATTTATCTTATGTTTATTTATGCAGCATCTCACTATCTGAAATTAAAAAAAAAGAAAATCTGATCTTGGATATCAGCGCAAATTGGTTGTGCAAACACGCTGGCTCTGGTGGTCTCCTGAAAGAATAATAAAGTTATTTGTCTTTAACCCTGCGGTGCAAAATAACCTCCGTCTTTCTTTGCAGCGGGTCATTTATAAAGATCGAGGTGGCTGCCGTGGAATGAATGGCGAGCCTACTAAATAATGATCCCGCTGGAGTCATCTGTAAACTTTATCATTTAATGAAACAGTCTGAACACAGCAGAGCAGAACTGCAGTTCAATTTAACACACTCGCTTACACATGCTGGCACACACATACTTCATTAGTCTCGGAGAAGGGTAATGAGAACGCACGCGTACGCATTCCATTAGTCTCAGGGAGGAGTAATAAGAGCACACAGACACCACAAATCCATCCATTCACACACACAAACAGTTATTTTAAACACGTCTCAGCACAGACACCCACGCGCACATCTGAAGACTTGGAGGAGGGTAGCGGTGCAAAGGCATCCCACTCACGACTGGTTAGCCAGGTGTTAAATGGACTGACCCTTTGCACTTTATTTCATATTCATCCAGCCTTCATTGGCATAGTAGTAGCATGTAATTTACCATTCCACTCCACTCTCCTGACCTGACCCTGCAGATATAGATAAGATCTTGGCATCAGATAAATGAACATAAAAGCCTCACCTGAAGCAAATGAAAGGTAGACACGTGTAAGCTTTGGTGCTTTCTTTACTCAGCAGTTCACCCAAAGCAAATTAGAAATATTCAACCTGAATGGATAAGACAAAGAGTGCCATTTATAAAGTGATAAAAAAGGAATTCACTTAAACCGGCTTACTGAAATTTCAATCAAGTAGTTGCTGTATTAAGTATTGATAATAATCAGCCTTTTTATAGTAAAGAGTGATTGTATGTTACTCGCACTGAAGATTTCTCTTGAGCTGGCAATGACACTTGATTTACTTATAACAACACTGTGTGAAAGTACTGAGCTGGCTCTATTTATTTATATATTGCTTCCAAGCAGCCAGACTTTCTTGTACTTTTTTCTAAAGTGGTCTTGAGCAATGGCTCATAAGCCACAAACTGCAGACCTATAAATCATTCAAGCATTAAAAAAGAAACTAAGTCACGGAACGAGCCAGTGTTGTGTCTACACAGTGAACTAAATCTTCCTCAGGCACTTTTTTTACTTGCAGCCTGTCACAAAAACACAAAATTTTAAGATTACCAGGCATAAAATGCTGTTTTTGCACCAACAAGGTGCATATTTCTGCGTGTTGTGTAATGTGTTCCTAAAAAAATTGACAGAAACTGAACAGGTAGAGGACAAAAGAAGAAGTGGCTGGCCTAAAAGATAGCAAAAGCTGATTGGGGTGGAGGGGGGGGGAGGGGGGGGGATACAGCAAAGACATGCATCTGGCCCTTAAAGTGATGCATCTGCTGTTCACTTAAGACTGTTTGCTGAAGAAATGGCTCTAATGTAAGGTTAGCCATAAAACAATTATTAGAGGGGGGGGGGAGAGCCTTCATTTCTCAGCATAACCATGATGCAAAACACACTGCAGATGTGGTAAAAGCATATCTAGAAGACAAAAAAAACACAAGTCATGGATTGGCCTCCTCAGAGAACAGTACAAAAGGAAACCAAAATCCAAAGAAGAGCTTTGAATGTCCTTTAAGAAGTCTGGAGAACTATTCCTGAAGACTACTTAAACTTACCAGAAAGCTAAGAGAGTTCAGGCTTTGTTGAGAATATGCCATGCCACAGACTTTGTTTCTGCATATATATTTGCTCATCTTTCAATAAATCATTGCAATTATTCCTATATTTCCAGCAAAATATAAAGACTCGATGTCTAGACAGTCAGTTTTTAAGCTTCAGTATTTCTTTGTGTTAAAAAAAACCCAAACATGAGATATGGGTGCGCAAAACAAGCAATGATTCAGTTTGTAATAATCTTTAATCAGATTAGAATAGAATTCAACGTTATTGTCATTGCACATGTCACAAGTACAAGGCAATGAAATGCAGTTTATGGGCAAATTCAGTTCAATTCAATACAATTCAATTTCATTTATATAGCACCAAATCACAGCAACAGCTGGCTAAAAGTGCTTAGAAGCACTGCAGCTCATGAACATCAGTAGGTGTTTTCCTGAGTGAGAAAAAAACCTGTCCCGCAAAATAAAGTTGTGCCTCTTTATCAGGTGAACTGCCCAGTAAAACCAGAGTTACAGAGATCGGAGCCCAGGCTAACTGATTCACTTTCTGTCACTCAATTATTTTAACAATGACACGACGGGGGTGGGGGCAAATTAATGTCATCAATCATTTTGGCATGTCACATTAGAATGGATCTAGGGTACCATTGCACAATTCACTAGCAACATTGCAAAGAAGGGTGACTACAGCCTTGGAGGCTTGTGTCTTCTTAACATAACATAAAGCATGACATTGCAGAATCCTCCCATCATGAGATCCTGGAGCACATCTGTGAACCCCAGAGATCACTCAGAGGTTCAGGTGCACCCTGGTACAGAAAGAGCATATGGCGCAGGATTGCCTCCTGATAAAGTGAAAGCTTGCAGGAAATCTAAGTCTGATTGTCTTTCAGTGTTGCAGACATCTGAGCATTTCCCTGGAGTAAATATTGCCTGACATTAAATCTGATTTAGGTGCTAGTAATTTCAGTTTCCACCATGCAAGATCAGCATTTAAGCACAGGATTAAGTGGAATCATTATTAGGGTCAAGGATTCTCATATTAAATTTGATTTCACTTAATTTCTTGTAAGTTATTTATGTTTTTACCTAACATCACAATGTCATTTTTGAACTCCTTATAACTGTATAAATAATACAATACAGAACTGGTTTATTTATGTCATTTACTTTGCTTCTAACTGTTCCTAATATTCCTTCAAAGGAAGTACATATATAAATGTTTTCATGGCCATAAATAGTATATCAGCATTCCTCATTTGCTTTGGGGCTACATAACCGGCATGATGGCATATAAAACCTGAAGGACATAACAACTGTTAAAATGGGTATGGTGTGAGAGAACATAGTTTAAAGTTTAACTTATTAACTCTGGTAAACATTGCTGGGTCATGAACAGAACTGCAGTGGGGGGAAATTTCCCGCCATGTTTGTGGTAAAAATTATATATAAAAGCAAATCCTGATAGCTGCTTCACTTTTTACACCCATTTCTGAAAGGTATTGACTTCACTTAAATCAAGCTTAGTGTGATATACTCAAACTGTAAATTGAACAGATTTGCTTTATGCAACAAAGTCTGCTGCAACTTCATGGTTTGTTACAGTATTAGCTTAGGAATCAATGTGCTGTCCTCACAACTCAGAATCAGACTCATGCAATCTGCTGCACACGAGTAAAACAATTTAAGTCAATATTTTACTTCATGTTTTATGTTTCCTGTAGCCATTGCCATTTTCAATTAAAGCATCCACATTTTAATGTTTTCCAAATGCAGTGGTTTTAACCTTGAGAATGGGAGTTGCAGCTTAGCCTGGAGTTACTAAAAAAAACCCACCATTTATTCGATTACATTCAAGTTATTCGTTTTAACATCAGTGTTGTCAGAAGATATGACTTTCTATTTTTCAGCTACATTAATGATGATGAGTCGATTGTCTTATATTTTCAAACTGCCAGGAGTCATGCAGAGGGTGGACTCTCGATGAGGAGAGACGGCGCCTTTCAGGGCGAGTTCTAGGCTGGAGGCATTTTAATATGTTCGACACAATTACCGGACACTTTAAAAGCTATTTTAAGTTTAAACAGTTGTTTTCGGTGCTGTTTGCTTGTCGTTTCTGCAATAAAATGATTATGAATCTGAACGCTTCTCTATTTCAAGTGTTTCGTTTACCTACCTACCTGTATTTGATGAAGCTTTCCAGATACCTTGGCGTTAGCACGTTCCAGAAAAAGGCTAGTTCTTGGCCAGATAGAGCCATGCCGGTATCATTAACAATACAGCATACTACTTATTTTTTCGCATTTCAAAAAATAAAAATACCTGCCGAGTCATCTAATCAGGTTCTTGGATTTACTGACTTCCAACTCTTTCAGGAACGCACCATCAATGAAAAATCTAGTAACCAATCACAACACATTACTCTAGTTTGTTTCTGCAGTGCTGTAGTGAGCTACTCCTAGCATATTCGAATGAGAGCCATTCACACCTTCGCTAGACAACCTGGTTTGCTATCCCTGCTCGTCATTCTTTCCCGTTTCTGACAATTTCTGGCATTTATGAAGGTTTCCTTCACAGTCGGTGTCTACAGAGCTGAAAATCGTAGTTTTCTTCTCGAGTTTAGAAACAAGTAGTGGACAAAAGGCAGAAGTTGTACTGTCGTCACTGGTAAGCAATCAACAGTACCTGTTGCCCAGCGATAACGTTTAACAAGAATAATACTCAAACATGTTCAACTGTCACACAAACAGATTCTAATACAACCCTGAGTGAAACTGTGTGGTTCTCAAAGGCAGGGTGACTCAAACACTAAACAAGAGAAATCTGATATCTTAAAGAAACTGAGAGGTGAGTCAGACGCTGAAATATGACTATGTCCCTGTATGTGCTTAGCAGTATCAGCTGAGCAGCAGTGAGTGCATGTGTGGAAGCACATGGAAAGTTAACAAGTTACTGCTTGGTTTACTTGGCGTTCCATTAGAGTGTTTTGTTTGGAGGTTGCTTGTATGTCCACATTTCACTGCCGTGCTTTGTTCCACTCACTCAGTGCTACTGTGTTAGCATTCCAAAGGTAGGTTTACGGGTCTGTCAGAACAAGACAAAGTCAAAGTGTTTAAACCTGCTCTGCATGACCAGAATGTACGGGCAACTGAAAAGCTGGCATGTGAAGAAGATGTAACATGATTTCATGTGGATAAAGTCTATCTGGGAGGGCATTATTAGGAGCTCAAACTGTTGTTTGTTAGGGGCTCAAATGTGTTTGCGGTTTAAAAGTCATTTCTAATGTTCTTCCCTGCCCAAAAGGTTCCAGTTTTTTGACTCTGTTTCCTCATATCAGCTATAAATTTTTAGCATCTGACTTCTGGTACGGTGAGACATGTCTTAGGGATTTTGATAGCCCATACCTGGCTCAAAGGTAATAATTTGTGTGTGCTTTTACATATTTTAAAAAGCCAAACTGAATTTGTGACTGTAAAATGATATATTGAAGCAAATCAAAGGAATGTTTTACAATCAGAGGACGAACAATTACGAGGAACACAAGAGAACAAACCAGTATCTTCAGATAAATTCAATCCTATACATTCCCAGATTATAGTTGGCATATTGTGTAGGAATTGAATTCAATTTTATTTATATAGCGCCAAATCGCAACGATAGTCATCTCAAGGCACTTTATATTGTAAGGTAGACCCTACAATGATACATACAGAGAAAAACCCAACAATCACACGACCACCTATGAGCAAGTACTTTGGTGACAGTGGAAAGGAAAAACGTCCTTTTAACAGGAAGAAACCCTTGACAGAACCAGGCTGAGAGAGGGGCGGGGCCATCTGCCGCGACCGGTTGGGGTGAGAGAAGGAAGACAGGATAAAAGACATGCCGTGGAAGAGAGACAGAGATTAACCCGAACTCTTCCATGACATGCATTTTTAATTTCTCTTTGCTATTTGGGCTGATTGGGACCTTATGAATGTAAAAACAAAGAATTGCCAGTTTGTTTGTTTTTTTATTTTGTTTTACCCAATTTTTGTTTCTGAGAAATATAAGATCGACACATGAGAACATTTGCTTTACATTTCGATAGAACAGTGGCAGCATAATGTTCCCGTGAGTGGATACAAGGCCCTTGTAGAGCAAAGTTTAGTATTTTGGGCTAGACAACCCAAAATGAGATCTCCATATATGTGGACGCCAGGTCCTATGAGGTTAATGACTCAATGCAGAGAAGTCTATTAACTCATAGTAAGTGAAAAGGTGACTGAAGAAGAAATACTCATTGCATCATGGGGATCCCCCAGCAGCCTGTGCCCAGCAGCCTGTGCCCAGCATAACTAAGGGAGGATTCAGGGTCACCTGATCCAGCCTTAACTATATGCTTTAGCAAAAAGAAAAGTTTTAAGCTTAAACTTAAAAGTAGAGCTAGTGTCCGTCTTCTGAATCCAAACTGGGAGCTGGTTCCATAGAAGAGGGGCCTGAAAACTGAACTCAGGAAGCATATGTACTTTCCCATACTAGTGTTAAATACAATGTGTTTGAGGAAAAAGAAAAACAAATAACCCTGTTTGATTTAAGTAAATCCATAAATTGTTTACCAAATCAAGTAACTGTGGTAACTCAGACACGACCTCAGTCCTTCTGAGAAAGATAACCTTGAAACTTATGAGCTCAGCCCACATCAAAGCATTTCATTGATAAAAATGACAATGATAAACTACAGTTACTGGGTAAAGCAGCAAACAAGTGGCCAGTCAATATTATCCTTAAATAGCTTCTAACTTTTCAAGACGATTAACATCTCCTTTACAAAAAAACATTTTGACACCAGTTTTTAGTAATTAAATGAGTGAAAAGTAAAAGCATCCAAAAAAATTATAAAAAGAAAATCTCATTCACCCAAATCATTTTTTTCTTCAGATTACTCTTTACATAGATTTATAGATGTGGGTTTAAAAAAATAGTAACAACATTAACTGTGACTGTTGCATTTGGAGATAATTTCATATTAAATATTGAAGTTCAGTGTGGCAGTTAGTCAAAAAGTGCCAAGTGGACAGGAGTGGAGATGGACCGATCCGATATTATGTATCGATATCGGTCCAATACTCACCTAAATTACTGGTTCGGATATCGGAGAGAAATACAAAATTTAATCTGATCTATTAAATATCACAAAAGCACCTCACAAAACTTGCGACATAGCGTAACCCAGCTCATAAGCTTAGCACATTGGAGCAGCATGCGTCACGTGATAGAGCGGCTGCGGCTTGCTAGACCTGTCGGCGGTCTGGTTGAGCATTTGGAGCCTCGCTACGAAACCGGCATTTCGTCTCAGAGAAAGTTATCCCAGAGAAGTAAAGCAAGCGTGTAAGTTCATCTCTCAATGTTTGTAAAGCATTCCCACGTTAAGCTTAACAACCAATATATGGAGCGACTGCCTCTTCTTCTCCCTCCCTCTCCTGCTGCTACTTCAATCATGAAACTGATCAATGATCAGCTGATCGGCTTTTCTGTCGTGAGTCCGTCTCTCTTCTTTGTTTATCGCCCACTTTGCGCCAGAAAGAGGAAACAAGTGGATAAACAACAGCAGCACGTTTAAGCTTGATCAGCTGTTGTTAGAATTTATTTAATATTACTTTCTAGACCAGGATCCTTTTCTATGCAGCTGACGGCTGGTAACTGTGCAGGGGCGGATCTAGCAAAGTTTTGCCAGGGGGGCCGATAGGGCATCAACAGGGAAAAGGGGGCACAAAGACATACTTTTCTTTCTTATTTTCATTTAAAATGTCTAACTTTTAAGAAATAATTATCTGAATCTTACAACCAAAGTTTTCATCTGATGTAAAATGACATAAGTAGAAATCCATTATTGTATATAGTAACTATTAACTCTAATATATACCCTGGCAAGCTGTAGTACCTTTTCCTTTGGGAAGGTACCATCTGTGGAGTCTGCAGTTCTGTTGAAGAATGATGTTGAATCTATTTAAATATTGTAGAAAAATAATTGATTTCTGTGCATTTGTTTTACATGTGCATTAAATTAAAGTAGATTACGTCGATTAAGTATTATAAGGCGGAGGGTGGGGGGTGGTTTCCTATTATTTTTGCTGGGAGTTGGCAACCCTATTAGTTAGGTTGTTTAATATTTCTGCTAAGCACAGTTTAACATACCAGAATAGGGAGGATGGAGTAGGTTTAAGTTTATTAGATTGATCAGTATTGCTGAACTATGAAATATTTTGGTTGCAGTGTATTTTTTGAATACAGGTATAACAGAATAGCTTTAGTTTACTTTTTTTTTTTTTTTTTTTTAAACTTGAGTATGAACTTATACAAAATGCAGCAAGATATTTAAAAAACAAACAAAACAGTTTTGTTGATTATAAAATGAACTTTATCGATTCACATCGGTATCGGCAGATATTCAAATTTAGATATTGGTATTGGACATAAAAAAAGAGGTATTGTGCCATCTCTATACAGGAGATTTAACTCCTAAGAGGGAAGCATGAAACAGGGAACACTGCAAATATATTCTTATAAAATTCTTAACTCACCCTAATACGCTCTAACATTCAGATATGTATGTAACACACTAACACAGACCCATTGATTGCTGTAAACCTGACAAACATATGTAAAGTAATCTCTGGTTGGTATTTTTAGCTGAGAAGAAACAAACATAAACATTGCTCTGTGTGCACTGCTGAGAAAAGACGTGCCGAGATGTTTCCATTTGGTACTGATCATTGCGTAGAAATGTGATTAAAAGCCCGAAACACTGGAAGCTACTTTATTCACTGTAAAAAAGAAGAAAAAAGAAAACGACACGTATCCTTTTCTGCATCTTACACTGATGCATAAACACACTCCCTTCAGTTCTTTCAGTAAAATCCAGCATTATTAAGGAGCAGGAATATGTAGGACTTTGCTGTCAACACTTATAGTGAGGACTGAGTATAAAGCTTCCTCAGATAATATCCACCCTCTCATTAAATACATAAATCCTCCTACCGGCATCGATCATGCAAATATTGGGGGTGAATAACTCTTGCTTTCTGATGTTAAATCTATTGTGATTTATAGTAAATTGACTGCCACAAAACTTATATTACTAAGTTTCATTATTTAATGGAGCTGACGAGTTACACTCATCAATGCAGACAAACACCAGCTGATTACAACATGTTGGCAGTCTGCCTGCATTTATAAATGAGATGAACTGAAAACCTTCGCCAGTCTCTTTGAGAGTGGCAGCAGTCAGTCCGAGTTAGACCGAGACAGGAGTAGTTACGCACGATGACGTCTTGTGCATTTACTAAGCTCAACAGCAGAGTTTGAGACTTAATAAAGATGTGAAAATAATTCAGCTCAGTAACGTGTTTTACAGCATCATGGACTGTAAAGCCTAATACTGAGCATGCCGTGAATGACGAGCGGGTTAAGGTTGATCTTTTCACTCAGAAGTGCAACTGCTCCTCTCTATCGGCCCGTCACAGCAGTTGCGCGATCACTTCCAAAGCATGCAAACATTTCTGCAGACAAATCCTCAGAGCGAGACTTTCTAACTGCGGGACATGAGACAGCAGCCCTATTGCACAACTCCAATCCTGTTGCATACATTTACGCCTTTATTAACACACTGGCAGCTTGGGTAAATAGCACTTTAACTTTCTTCTACACATCATACACCTGTTACACACACATTTCAGGGTAATAGTTTCGAGTAAAGCAACTTTCTGGATAAATCCTAAGGTCCACCTGAGTCTTAGCTGTCACAACTGCACAGTCCCCAGCAATTTCTAACAGAAAATGTCAGTTTTATCAAACACACCGAGTCCTCTTCAACCTCCTCTCATTTATACGGACTGCCACTCTCAGAGAGCAAGTATAAAGCCTGCATCTACACTGTGTTGTTCTTTAGGTACATTACTGGCAACCTCACTTTTGAGCTGCAAATTTGCAATACTTTTAGTAGAAGGCTGGTCCTTAATAAAATGAACTAGCTGCATCTGGGTGTTTCTAAATGTCTAAATTCGCCCTGTTTAGATCCGGTCCAGTGTGACCGAGAGAGCCGTGTCTAATGTGTGGATTTTACACGGTCCGCTAATGGCGAGCCTGCCGCTGGCTCCACTACAGCACCATGCATCTGATGTAGACAGCAACGGATTTGCAACAGATTTGAGATTTACCACAGTTAATCGTGGGATTATCACAAACAGACTGCACATAAATGCCAACTTGACCTCATTCAATTACAAACTGATACAAGCCTGGCTCAGTTTTACTGCCCTTATATCCTTGTTTTATCACCGTCTTGATGTACGAAAATTGGTTTGAAGATGCAAACTAACTGCATGTGGTCTGGGACCCAGTCCACATCTTACAATCAACCCTTTCAAAAGGCAGAGAGATCAAAAGCTGATGACACACATTCACAATAATTTATTGTTATGCCACAGTTTCCAACCCCTGTTCTCCTTATTGTAACCGTAGCCTAAAGGAATAAGTGTACCCAAACCACAAAAATAAAACAACTCCCAAAATATAACTACCAGATTTTCTCACTGTGGGGATCAAAGGTGTCGGTTTTTCCTTTTATTTGTCACCTGTATCTTTTGTGCATGAAGTTTGTGGTTTAAGTGGAGGAAACGAGGTTTAATCCAGAGGAAGTATCAATAAGACTCTAATGTTTTAGGAATTTGCGAGAGTCATTATCCACAAGGTGCGTCTTTCTCTAGACACAGACACACACACACACACACACACACGAAGAGGATATCGTGGTGTGAAGCTAATGAGTCGTCTCTGCTTGTTTCCTGTTGTTTAAACTAAGGCAATTCACAACACTAGACTTATTGACACACACATCCAGGCATGTTGGCAGGACTACCTGCTACCTCTTTCACTCCTTCCTGGATTAAATTACTTCTACACACAAGCTAACAGGCAACATAAACAGTATTAACAGGTGGATAAACAGACACAGTCGCAATAACAGTTGTTGTTACTCAACCCTCCCTATCCTGTAAGTTTAAATGTATTATTTATAATGAATGAAATCTATGACATGTCTACGAGTTAAATCTATGTGATAATAATCATTAAATCACTATTACTTCTGTTTCTAGTGACGTACTTGATGACTGTAAGTTTAAAATTTACTAAAGACTTGTAGAAATACGCAGATGTAAAATCTTGCACAACAGAGTGGAAGCGCTGCTCGATGAGTTTAAAAGCACTCGAGCGTGTGTGTGTGTGTGTGTGTGTGTGAGAGTCCGTGTGATGACTAAACCAGGTTGTTTGTTCTGCATATTCTTTCTGCGGTTAAATAGGGGTTTTCAATCATGCACTGAGAGTCAAAGTACACAGATACCCGGCCCTCTCCTTTCCCTCCAGCTGATGATTCAGCTGGAGGGAAAGGAGAGGCGAAAGGAGGCGTAACATGTTGACAACTCGCGCCAGTGTGGCAGGTTGGAGCTGCAAACCTGTCTAGCCCACTGCTCCCTTCCCGCTTCTCTTTCCCTCCCTTCTTACTTTCCCTAAACAAGTCTCATCTGTTTTTTCTGCTTTTTGCTTCTCTTTTTTCGTTGTTTCTCTCCAATTCCTTCAGGGATCTCCTGCACCTCCCGCCTTCCAGTGAAACATTAGCCCAGGCTGATACCTTAAACCCTTGTGGGAGTGCTTGTACGTTTACTACTGAAGGTATCTTCAACAACAAACAGAGCAAGAGGCTGTCTCCAGAATACACACACAAACACACTGTGTAGTCACGCTACTGATGCATGTGTCCTGCTGTAACCCAAGGAGGTTTGACATAACTATCTCGCCTCGTGACTAATAGAGATGACTAACAAACACACACACAGACAGCCACGCATATGGGACACACAAGCGTCTTGGAGCCGTTTGTTTGCGAAGAAACAGTCGCTGCACTCAAGATACAGACACACAAAGTTTATCAGGCGTCACAGCGCCACTCTGGCGTCACATTCCAGCACATTACTAACAGAAAAAAAACTGCTGAGCAATAAAATTGATTGTTTTAGTAAAGCATTGACTGAAAACAGGGTCTACTAGAACTTTCCCAGGATCAAGTCTCTGACTAACTCACATTACTGTTACATTCTCAACTCATTTATTGAGCTGTGAAGTCACTGAAGAGTTTCAGTGTTTTATTAAAAAGGAAAAGATCATATTGGAAGAGATAGAAAAGATTGATGTATTTTATAAGAATGAATACCGAAAGAAATTGTTGGTTGGCTGTTGGTTCTTGTCATAAGCCAGCACAAAAAGCCTTACAGAAGTTTTCTCGTATGTATGCAGGTGTCGTTTGTGTTATAAGATTAGTCAAATTGTGTTTGTCTACAACTGTCAGATGAAGATCAGACCTGGAAATTCCAAAGAGCTCCCAAATCTTTCCTTGCAGCTGTCTGCTATATTAGTTTCACTTACATTACTGGTGTCGAATCCTGTTTAGACTGAAGGGCCGCCTGGTGTCTCTGAATCAACTGTTACACATAAGAGAAAATTACTTCTTATTTACTGAAGTGCCACATACAAGAGGCAGATTTAAACAAATAATTTTATGAATACATGATATGCATTTCACTCCCGTGATTCCGCCAGCCGGGCTTTTAAAAAAATCCTCTTTGATTTCTAGATAGTACTAGGGTCATGAAAGCTCGTATCGTAATCGTATGCTAAAAGGTTCAGTGACTGTCAGCTTGCTCTTTTTGTACATCTGTAAATTCAGCCTCATGCAGCCATGAGTATGCGTTGCATTTAAAGAAAAACAAAGTAAATGGGTTTTGGAGTTGGCTCTGTTATGGTAATGGTTCAGGTCAGTAAAGATTATAGTCACAGCAGCATGTGAGGTGAATGCAGCTCATGTAAAAAATGAATCACATCTCAGGGAGTTAAATTAGTGAAGCAACGGAGTGAAGCGGGTCAGACCAAACGCTTAAAAGGTGCTTAAATGGGACTGATAGGTTTCCATAGGTCACGTTGTAGGTCAAGGGTCATTGAATCAGTCAGCTGCTGACCTATCCAAATCCTTATTCTTTTGGGAAATTCAAACGTAAAATTACACAAAATATCACCTTATTTTGAATATGTTGTGCTGTCGTTTTGCTCTTCTTTTGGCCACACAGCTTTGAAACAAATAAATAATATAGTTTACTTTAATGTGAACAATTCTGGCCATAAAGACATGCAAATTGGAAGAAGGACCTCTATGCCCTTATACTAAAAGGGTTTTAAGGGGTCAGGAACACACAACCTCCAGGGAAACCAGCCTATCAACCTAGAAGGAAACCCCAGAAGGTGCCACTCGATGCACAGTTGTACTCAGTCATTCATCACTGTTTAGTTGAGTGATATTTACGCCGTCCGCCTCTCTTTTCTCCTCAAACCAACTAGCCCTAAATTTCAGCATGATGTTTTTTTATTTGCACACATAAATCTTATAACTAATCCTCTACTCACAGGGGCATAACCATTCTATTCCTGGCCCTTTCTTTGGTCCCAGTGGTTAAAGCACACTTAATCCTTAAGACTAGTTCAGGGAAAAATCAACCAAATACTTTAACAAACTATAAAACAACTGTAGAAAATCCTCTGACCACATCCACTCATTCTGTAAAGGCTTAATTCCACCATAACAGGATTTACTCCATACAGCATTACATAAAGACTATACTGAGTTATGTGATTTTAATTGATGGAAGCAAAGAAAAAAAGAGCGGGGAAAAATAAGGTCCATACCAGAAAAGGAGAGCAAATTAACTATTTTAATGAAACAATCATTCCACTGATTGTTAGAATTATTCATGGAAGAACACAATTAAGTTAAAACCACCAAAAATTACCTCCAGTGTTATTCAAAGGAGAATACACGGAATGATTCTTTTCTCCGCAGATTTGGATAAATTTAGTGGAAGCTTGAACCATTTGTAGTGTAAGCTGGGCTGAATATTAAAGTTGGAATAGAGAATGTGCAGTGAAAGAACGGACAGGCTGCAAAAATACTGCAAAAGATTAATATTCAAAAACTGTGCTTTCACCCTGGAGGTCAACACTGTTCAGCTGTAGCTTCCACAGGAACTTAATGCATTGTGCAAACAGTAAGCACAGTGTGAACCAAATGGTCCATTATGATAGAATATTCTTAAAAGGTAATTGATTTTATTTAGCAAAGGAATATTGCCTTTGCCATTTTCTTTGTCCAATCATAACCTCTCATATAATGCTAACGCAGGATCAACAGAGGTTGCAGTTCCTCCTGCTTTTTAAAGACATTTCTAAATTTCATAGCCAGTTTTGAACTGTAATGATGAGCCTGGGTGCTGAATAATTAATTTCTGATCTTGACTTGACCTTTTCCATTTTCAGCCAAACTTATTGGGCTTTTGGAATCAATTTTGCTCACTTTAATGGCATCGACACAAAATCATTGCAAAACATTTTGCAGAAAACAAAACAAAATCAAAAGAATTTCCTTGAGAAAAACAATTCGACCCCAGGTATGCACCCTTCATTTCCTAATGGGGTTCGGGATCCTGAGCAGTAAACAGCGTCAAGGAGAAAGGTCTAACGTGTCATGTACGGATATGTGCGCGCGTGCGGGTTTTCAATGATAACAGAGGGCCGCAGGAGCGTGACCCCTCGTGACCTCTGCAGAGCTGCTGGCATTAAGCTGTTTGTAAGGAGAAATAACATTTGTCTCCTGCTGTTTGTGTCAGTCAGATAAGCCGTGACCTCAAACACACCTGGGCAAGACGCCTGTCTCCTTCTGTGAGGTGAACTTCACATGCTTCAACAAAGGACTGTTTGTGAGAATCTACATGAACAGCCTGACTCATGCATACACAAACACTCCCACAGAGCATGCGTGGAGCCTTCTTTTATGTGCTTAGCACTTGAAAGAGAAATTCAGAGGAGAAAACTGTTACAAACAGACTTATTTATTTTATTTAAAACAAGAATTAATATAGTTTTGACCTTTTTTTATGTGGGCTGACTTTATCATCAAAAACTAGCAACAATTTTAGTAATGGAGACAACCATTCAACCATTTTGGATGTATTTTGAAATGAAAAATTATTAACAATCATGATGTTTCCAATATATTTATTTATATAAGCTGCGTAAGCTGTCCTTTTTCACAAAGTTCCCTGAAAAGACCATTTTCCTGACCAAAAAAAACAAGACAGAGGACGCTGATACCAGCTCTGCCTCATCATCAACTTGTTGCGTCCATGAACTGAAACATCACTACAGGAACTAACGCATGCCAAACACACGCATACAAAAAACTTTTATATATTACACATGCCTACTCTTGCGCCTTCTTATTCTCTCTCTCCTTTTGCAGGAACACGAACACAGTGGGTGTGTTTTTGGCTTGTCTGAAGTCCTGGCCTCTCTCCCAGACCATGAACCGTATCTCTGTTACTGCTGCAGCCAAACAGTTTAGACCACTGGATGTGTGCTGGTATCGATTTCACACAACAAACATCGCCCATTTGTGTCTGAATGTTTATGTACTGGTAGCCAGAAAACACCCGCGCACACAAACACACACACACACACACACACACACACACAAGATTTGTCAGGGCCTCACACAAAAGACAGTTAATGGCCAGTATGTGGAGAGTAAATATGTGTGTGTTTGTGGGAAAGGTCTCTTTAGGTGTTCCTTGACAGTTTACCACAGTGGGGGTGTTTTTTGTAGGGGGGACAGATTAGTGGCACTGTATTAGGATTTCTACTAAACGACACAAAACAACAACAGAAAAGAGAAAAGAAGAAGAAAAAGCCAGAGACAAGGCACAAAATGTGGTATATCCACAAAACGAGCCAAGGAGAAAGCAAAAACCCTGACGCAAAAGATATTTATGACTTAAATTAGAAAATGCAAAACATTTACTATATCTCTTTTTTTTTTAATGACCTGAAAGAAAGATAAATGATCAATACACAACCAATTCCTAAAAAGAAACAGAATGCAACTTGTAAATGTGACTTCTAAATCTCAAACCCAAATTTTATGCGAGGTTAAATTTACAAAAAAGTTTTTTGCAAAGTGTTAAAACTGATGGCAACAATGTCCCCCAAAGATATTGGGACAGGACCATGATTACCACGGTGCAGGACCCCCTCCTCTTTTAAAACCATCTGCAAATGGGTGCTGGGGAGACCAGTTGCTGGACTTTTGTAAGAGTTCTCTTGTCCCATTCTTGTCTGAAATGCAATTAAAGCTGCTCAACAGTTCTGGGTCTTTGTCGTATTTTTTGTTTCATGGTGTGCCGAATGTTTTCAGCTGATGAAAGCTCTTAAATGCAGGCAGGTAAGTTCAGCACCTGGACTCTCCTACCATGAAGCCATGCTGTTATAATAGGTGCCGCAAGCAGTTTTGCATTGTTTTGATTAAATATGCAAGACCTTCCCTGAAAAAGACACCATTTGGATGGGAGTATATCTTGCTCTAAAGCCTGTATAACCTGTAACTCTTCAGCATTGACGGTGCCATTCCTGATGTGCAAGCTGCAGATCCACAGGCATTAATGCAACCTCTAAGGCTGATAACAAGCTGGCTGGTCTCGCTTCTTTTGGCTGGTACAGTGAACTGGGTTCACAGACAGTGATTTGTGTTTGTGAACCCTTGCAGTGATTTCCATGATGGGATCATGCCTGTTTTTAATTCATTGCTGGCTGAGTGTTAGAAGATCAAAAGCATCCTCGTACTGTACCTCGCACAGAGAGATTTCTCCTGATTCTCAAAATGTTTGATGATATTATTGACTGTAGCTGAAGAGATATTCAAAGTATTAACAGTTTTAAATGGAGTAACATTATTCTGAAATTGCTTGTAGAAGCATTTTGTTTTCCAGATTAGTGAACCTCTGCCTCTCTAAGACGCTCTTTTTATACCCAATCACGTTACTGACCTGCTGCCAACAAATCTGATTAGTTGCAAAACGTTTTTAGTACCACTTACTTGTCCCAGTCTTTTAATGTCCCAGTCCCAACCTTTGAAATCTTTTGCCTCCATAAAATACAATAAGCTAACATTTTCAGTAAAAAAGGAGAAGTTTAAAAATGTCTCAGTTTAAACTTTTGATGACATGTTTTGCATGTTCTATGAACAGGTAGGTTTATGACATTTAGCTTTTCATTTACATTTTACACAGCATATCAACTATTTTTTGGAAATGGGGTCACATATTGGATATAAATAAAGTATCTAAAAGAACAGAGAACAGGTGAATTTCAGACTAATGGGGCTCGTGTTTTATGTCAGCAGGGTATCCACAGAGGGCCAGAGGGAAAACAACGGGAATGTGGGAAAGACTGGATGAGGAAGAGTGTAAATGGGAGATGTGGTCAGGGATAAAAACAAGACCTGCAAGTGCGTCAGAGTGATCCAAAGAGATACAGTGACTCAGAAAGTATCACATGTACACACAGACACAATAACATATGGACATGTGAGGAAGGGAAAAAAAGCATGGGAGTGGTTCTGTGAAGCCCATAAATGCACAGAGTGTTTAAAGGTACAGTTTAATTTCACAAGATTTGTTCTTGAAAAGTCACATTTTTGGGGGAATTTGACTTCTTTACACCAGGACAGTGGATTTTAAATCAAACCATCAAGATATGACAGACATTTCCAGTTCTGGCACTGTTTAGCAATTACAGCCCAAGTTTTCAAAAGTAATCCAGCAAACTAATATAATGTTAAAGATAATGATTGCTTTTAACACTTGGATGACAATAAATATGCAATCAGTGACCTCCTGAAGTCTAGAACCCACTGTGAGGTTCTCTTTTGCAGCATTTGGCTGAATCTGAGCAGGAGTTCATCCTGCTACTTCCATCAGCAGTCACATCATCAAATAAACACTAGTGACCCGGTTCCCCTTGCAGCCATACGTGACCATGCCACAACATCGCCTCCACCATGACAGATAACGTGGTATGCTGCAGATGATGAAGTGTCTTCTTTGCTTCTCCATATTCTTCTCCTCCCATCATTCTGGTAAAAGTGAACCTTGTGCGGTTTTCAGAACGGTGCCGGCTCTTTAAGAAGTTTTCTGGCAAAGTCTACTCTGGCCTTCCTGGTTTTCAGTGTGATCACAGATTAGAATCTGATTCTGTGTTTATATTTAAGAAGGCGTCTCTTGATTGAAGACTTTGATGAATACCTCCTCGGTACTGTTTTTGACTTGTTTAGTTGTTGTGAAGGACTTTTCTGAACCAAGGACATAATTATACTGTAGTTCACGTTGGTCATCTTCTGTGGTTTCTCAGGTCTTTCGGTGTTACTAAGCTGGTCAATACATTCATTATTTTAAAAATTGGTCCAGATTTCTGATTTTGCAACTACTAAAGTTTCTCATTTTTTGAGGTTATCCAGTCAAACAATCTCCAGTCTTTCCGCCTTCTTCATCACCACATCTTGGGAATTCAGAGAACCAGTGAACTAGTTCAATACTTGGAATCAGCTTCAGATCTTTTATCTGCCATTGTCATAGGACAATGAAGGAACAGGTTTTACTCAGGCATGTAACTGCTTGTCAGTACACTGTCCACATTTAAGCCTCTGGAAACAGGTGACTTTGTATCACATGAATATGCAGAAAGACTTCAAGCAATACCTTCCTTTGAACCTCTTGAATTAAAACTGAAAGTCTACTTCTACTTATTTACGCGGTTATTATGCGAGTCTTTATGTAATGCAGCATTGTACAAATATCTACAGGCCTAACTGTAGATGGTTGTGTGTGAGTGATCTGCGTAAAATGAATCATCCAGATTTATTTTCTCAGCTGACTTTGGCTTATACATGAAGCAGTTACTGCTGCAGTAAATGAAAATGATCAAATTATATCAAATTATAATGAAACAAGGTCTTCAACTTTACAAAAAAAAGAATACTCGATCGATAGATCGATACATAGATAGATAGGATATATATATAGATCTATATATAGATATATCTATATATATCTGAATATTATTGGAGTGAACACATGTCGATCCTGAGATTAGGCCTTACTTGTGCTTGCTTTTTCCTCCCTTCTCATCTTTGAAACTCTCACAATAACAAACTGGTATCATGTGTTGTATATTCATGTGTTTTACATATTTCCTACATGCCAAACAACTCAGGCTAAAGAAAATGTAGGTTATGATGTGGTAAGAGCAATAACATGCCAGCGTATTAAAAATATGTTCTTTTTTGGTAAATCTCACAGTAATAGCAAGCATTCTAGGGCATATCTAGAATACATACTGATTTTCCCATGAATCTCTTCATTATATATTCTCATAGCATCAGTTTTATGTTTATTCACCCCTCTGACATGCGCTGCCATCAGTGCTCATGCTCAAACTCTATGACAGATTATCTTCCATATATTGAAAGATTAATTTTGCATCTTTCTGGCAATGTCAGAGGTCACATCTGTGCATTATGTGGTTATATTTAATCCATGTCAGAGATGCACACATTTCTCTTGAAATCTGTGTGAGGAGGTCACACTGTGTATTTGCTAAGGGAACATTTGCTTTACTGCAAAGTATGCCAGGAATCTGGTCTCAACCATTCAAATGGTGCTGCAGCCAGTAAATTCTGAGTTGGAAATGCTTAACCTTGTAAAGCGATGTCGTTTCAAATGAGAGCTTACAGAAAGAGTCGTACAGTAAAGAAAAAGGAGATGAAGAAAAGAACAGATCAGTGCTGCTATTCGAATATGTACATTTTTCAGCAGCTAAAAGAAAAGTATGGTTTGTAAAAGCCTCACATTTATGAGCCATAGCAACAATAATCACATCTATTAATGGCATCAGTACACTGTTGGAGGCTGACATGCACACTGGGGTGTGTCCGTGTATACAGGTTCACGCCTGGATTTCTGCCCGCATTTTCAGAAACGCTTTATACTACGTTTTCTCTCTTCTTTTTAAAAAACCCCACTGCTGTGCTAAACTGCTGTGTGTGAACAGCAAGTGAAGAGTGCCAAACAGACAGGAGAGATATTTTACATATTAGAACAATACATTAAAAACATACATAAATGGACCATATAGTGGAACACCAGGTCTAAGGTAAATGAGTAAAGATCCAAGTGTTAATGGTGTTTTATTAGTGTTTAACTTAATGGTGTTTTAGCTGTTCAGCAGATATCCATCCACTTATGTTAAACAACTAGGGCCTGATCAATAAATTTGTAGTGTAAGTCAACGTGTGCATGTTACTTTATACTGGTTGTTGTTATCCATCCTCCACAATACTACTGAATTATAGAGGAAGGATAACATTCTCTGTTGCCTGGCAGAGATGTCATTGGCCAGTGGTGATGTCAAAGAGAGATAATAGCACATCTAGGCCTATGAAGCAAATCATCCAAACCTAAGAGACACTAAAGTGATGCGGTACTGCTTGGAAAATGTGCCTTAAATATTTCAGTAGGATAATTAAGGCAATATGAGGAATCTGAGCACAAAGATGGGCAGACAACAGTTTGCATAACCAAAAACAGTTCATCAACTCTCAGCTAAAAAGCAATGATCCATTTTAAATTGTATCTATACCTTAAAGGAAGTATAGGGAAGGAAGTGTAGAAAGAGAGTATAAAACAGCATTGCTAGCCAAAAAGAAAGATGTTCTCCCAACACCTATGAGCTGTTCTGATAACTTACGACAGCGGTCCCCAACCTTTTTTGCGCCACAGATCGGTTTATGTCCAACAATACTTTCACGGACCAGCCTTTACGGTGACACGGATGAATACAACTTAATAAAACCAGTACCGGTACCCAAAACAAAATGGAGATTTATTCATAACACACAGAAAAAAACCCCAGGGAAACAGAGTCAATGATAAAAAGGATGAAAAAAATAACGCTAAAACCCCTGAAAACCGTGAATTTCACACCCGAGCCTCAAGTCTCCCACCCCGGTACCGGTCCATGGCCCAGGGACCGCTGACTTACGACACACAGTTCCTGTTCAAGTATATAATGAGTAACAAGTGAGGAGGAGAGTGTGTGTATCCCTATGAAGGTGAAAGTTTTAATATGTCCCGAGTTTGTAGTTGTAGTCACATGCTTATATATGCATTTGCACTCATAGACATAATCAGTCAACTGGGAGTCCATATACTGCCTTACCTTTCTTTAAGGAAGTCTACCACTCGTTTGAAGTCGTCAATGCAATATTCTCTCTTCATATCCATCAGTACGCTATCAGAGGCTGACTGCACGGGAACGTGGAGGAAGGCATAGACGCGTGGATGATTCAAAATCTTGGCCATCTCCTAATGACACAAATGGGAAAACATTAAGGAGGTAACATTATTATAACATGCTGATTTTTGAATGTTTCATTTGTAAGTGTGACTCTATTAGTGATTGTGGATATGCTATAACACAGCAGTGGATTTCTAACAAGTTGGGATACACACAGAACAGGTCACCATTCTCTCACAGCGCTAACAAAGAAAGCGAGCTCACGTCCACACCTACGCATCGCCAATTAACCCATCATGCAGCTACACGAACATACAAACTTCACAGAACGTAATGTCCATTAATTATTGATTTCATGACACAGATCAACACCTTAAAAACTAAAACGTGCAAAAGGAGAAAAACAGGAAATGTGAAGGCTCACTGAAGCTTCTGGTGAATGATAGCCGCTGGCTTTGAATAAAATAAAAGTGCCATTAACATTCCTGTCTCTTCCTGCACTCTTTTCACTCCTGCACTCCTTTCAGAGCTTCTACAATACACAGCTTACATCCTATATTTATTTTTATTTTTTTGTATTTTTCCTTTTCATATCGGAAATTTAAAGTCCTAAGAGTCAAGGTTGCTCCAGTAGGGCTTCTTTATGTCTGGAAAGTCAAGAGCTTTTACTGAAGAATGCAGGTCCTATTTTCAGATCAAAGCAGATTCAGAAGATTCTTCATTTGATTTTATTTCAATAAAAACCCTCTATCCGACAAATCAAAAGAATATTTCAGCCAATACACAAGGCTAAGTCCACAATCTTATATGAGAAATGGTGGGGAAAAAAATTTAATTGGGGGGAAAACACCCAAAAGAGTACTTTGGGTGTCAAATAATTTTGCTAAGCTAAATTAAAACCATTGTTTCTGTGCACAAACATGTATTTACAAAAAAATCAAATGCTTTTACAGGAATTTGAAAAACTGAATTCACCAGGAGCAACACTCAAGTATAACATGCACCCCAACTCTAATACTTTTAAGAACACTGCAGTTAAATGCACTACAGTAATTAGGGGACTTTGCAAGGTTTTTTTTTCTTTTCTTCTCACTTTTAATTTCCTCAGTAATAGAACTGGAGAGAACACAGATGTCAGATTTTTCTGATGGACATAATCAGGATGCTATCATCACCATGCTAATCACCATAAGAAGGCGAAAAAGAAAAGGAGAGGGGAGGAAGAAATGATTTAATGATTTCCTACAAGAACGTACTGATTGCAGTCCGTCTTCTCAATTAAGATCTATTGTAGAATGTGCTCGCCTTCTTACGCAGACATTAAAGCATATGTGTGCATGAACACACACGGGCACAGCTCAGTATCAGCGCCACGGGGGGTTGACCGCTGCAAGCTCCAAATTAGAAAGAATTAATTTGGTTGGAAAATGGAGCTTGATTGGTGACAGAAATCAGGCTACTGCATGTATCTGTAAGTGGGTGAGTTAGTGTGTAAAAGAAAAACCATGAAAAAGAACATGTATTTATGTGTTTTTAAATGTATTATGAACCAGAGTAAATAGCAGAGTGATGGATTCATAGTGCCTCTATTTCTAAGTGTAGATGCTTTATTGTGTATACTTCAAATTTCTGCTGTGAAGCTCTTTTAGAGTCCACAACCGTCAATGGCACCAGAAGAAAGAAGCAAAAACTACATGCAAAGCCTAAAAAAAGGGATATTCCACATAAAATGTGATGAATTAATTTTGTACTACAATAATAAAATATACTTCAAATGGTAAAGTTCTGTTGTTGTAATAGATTTTAAATACTAATGTAGATGTACTACTATTGCAACAATGTATCTACATGGAAAACGTGGGCCTCTTCTGTGTGTGCCTTTCTAAAGTGTAACCTTTTACCTCTGACTGTCTCTTCTATTATTAAGTTACAATCCTCTAATGTGGTTTTCCTGGCAAGCAGAAGTGACCTATAAGATCTAATGATGGCTAGCAGGGAGAGGGTATTTATTAATGCACACTTGTGTGCTTTGAAGAAATATATGATGTGTAGTAATGCGTTTCTTTTGAATCAGAATAAAAAAAACCTTTGATAACCACTAAGGAAATTAGCAATTATTAAAGGGTTATAGCTGCTCCAAGACAATAACGGTAACAGACTGAACTAATTAAATAATACAATATATTACAAAGTTTGCAAAATATATACAAATAACTCTAACCTGTAAAACCTTGTCATTTGTTATTTTACTGTAGAGCATGTGTAAAAGGGTGTAGCTACTGCAGTGTGTACTGTGCATTAGATGGAGGAGCTGTAAAGGGAGATGACGAGATGAAAAGTCGCACTACATCCAGTCTTCATGCCTACCATCTATCCCGGAGCTTCCCCTAAATTAACAGTATTGCCAATTACCAAAATCACTCTTTATGTCTCTGTAATGATTAGTTCACCAGTATGTAAAACACTTTAATCAAAATTATATGTTTTAATGTTGAAATATAATTATTGGTGCTATGCACGAATTTTCAAATTTGCTGTTCTACAAAAAGTAGTTGGAAAAAAATGTTAAGAACATTATTATTTTTGGATTAAGATGCCAAATTATTCTTATTTAATTGCATTCCTGAACAGGAAAAAAGTTGTTTTAATGGCTGAGCGTTATGCTTGATTAATTTCTGACTTTTCAGAGGAATCTAGGATGTCGGCTGAAATGCGGGTATGAAAATGTGAATTTGGCTCATGTTTTTATGACAGCTAGTTAAGTACATTTGTTAAGAGTATGCGTATATGTATGTAGCTGGGTGTCAACACAGTTTCAGGAGACTTCCCTCACATGGATCATTTGTCATGCACTTGACTGTATAATAGAGATCTGCAAATGATGTTGCAAATCCCAGAAGACTTGAGGATCTTTAATATTTCACAGCTACCAATACTAAATGTCAAAGTGTAAATGATGCTGTGTAAAAATGGTTTTTAAAAAACAATATGATATTCAATAACTACGTGCTGCCTTGATATTGATCATCTTTAGAGTTGTGATAGTTTTCAGATCAAAGCAAAGCTTTGTTTTCTTTATGCAGGAATATTGCAGTTCCAGTTCAAGTCTGTACTGAAGTTTTTATACCTCACTCCCTGTAGAAGTGACACACTCCTAATTTGCATGTTGGCTTCATTTGTTGACACACCATTTCAACGTGGCTTTAATTGCTTCTACCATGGCGATGATGTTGTCTTCCAAAAGGTTTGCTTTTCTCTTAATATTCCCGACTACACCCTAATTTATCCTGGTGTCATGTGAGGGTAAAAAGGATGTGCCATTAACTTTAGTTTGAGATTTATCAATCACATATGCTCAAGTTACAATCTTGGATCCTTCAAATGTGCCCAAGCAAGGTTTTATGATCAGTCAACTGTAAGCTTTTTTGTGTATTTATATATTTATAAATCAGCCTTGACCAATACCGTTTTTGTTCTTTAACCCAACAGGTCTTCATCTGCAAAAAAACCCCCAATATTTTCATCTCTGGTTGATCAGCGCAAATAGACACACGAACACAGAAAAGATCGAGTTAAGCGAATTAGCTCAAAGGATCTGATATCGCCCCCCCCCCAAATCAGATATCACTTAAAAGAAAAGAAAAGAAAACATATGTGGGGGGAGAGGTGATGAAAGTCGATTTAGCTCCAAGCAGCCTCAGCACGTGACTACAGACGTTTCACAACAATTTCCCAGAAAATATGCTTACTCTAAACTTTGTGCTTTTCCGTTTCTTTTGTTTGTGTATCTTTTTCCTCATCCTTTTCATCATTCACTCTCCCTTCTTTTTTGTGTTTGGCGCTTAAAACACGTGATAGTCATGTTTTGAATACTGCGGGATTCAAAAATGAATGTTTCTTACTTTCTCTCTAAGCAGGCTGCTGAAAGTCAGGGTCAACTTTGTTTGAATCAAGTCATCTCTGTATAGCTTGTGACTGCAAATATGTTATTAATCAAGCACATCGCACAAAAATGAAATAAATTCTAAACTCTGCAACCCAAAAGAAATCGACCTTAACTTTCCAAGTGAAATTCGGTTGAATTTAAACATTTGAGAAAAACATACATGGTCAAACGGGCCAAAGGGGATCAGTTCAATGTAATTCGGTCTCCTCGGGGCAGCGGGATGTTGTATGCGTTATTCATTGCACAGCTTAGAGGAGACACAAAGAGTCAGATGTGTTTAACCGTGAGTGTTTTTTAGGGAGCACTAACTGAACGCGTCCTACACATATTCAAAAATGAGAGCTTACTTATTCACTAATAGCAAGTGCTGTTTGCTATAATAGCAACATTACGTTTGACACTTCGGGAAAATAACAGTAACACTTTAAGACTCACTCAAACACAGTTCAAACTACACAAAAAGGTGATGAGAAAAAATTCTCAATGTTGTTGTTCAGAAATAAAGAAGCACCGACTCACAAGCATAAAGCCAGAAGAAAAATGAAAAATGGCCAATGAAGAGACAAAATCTTCTACAGTTATTTTTGCAGCAAAAAGGTTCAAGTAATAAATGTGAAAAAATACATGCTTTACTAGTTATTTGTGCCGTCTTATCATTTGAAATTGGACAGAATCCTTTAAAACTCAAAGCTTTGAAAGATGAAATCAATTCATACATTCAGATTACCTGAACCTCTAAAAACACATATCTTTTAATATCATGTGTCACCCAGTGAAGTCTGTAGAGAAATCTATTCCCAGGACAAGTCAGTATTTGTGTGTACATGACCAAGCACAACCACACTTCAGAAAGTGAAATATACATTTTAAACACTTCAAGCTGTGCTTGATTTTCCTTGGCATCTATACCAAGCTTGCTGCACACCTCTTAGAATGAAATGCATTGCACGGTTAAAGGTGAATTGGGTGTATGTGTAGGATTTGTCATGTGCAAGTGTTTTCTGTGACTGTGACAAACTTTGTTTTTAAGGGGACATGCACAACAAGTCACTCAAAAATACAACTGAACTACAGTCTAAAGGCGCAACAGAGGCACATCTGAATAGCTTTGCTGTGAGCTTTCATTTGGTTTAGTTCCTCACACAAAATGCTACATTAGGCCTCTAATGTGAAGAGGCTCCCAAAGGCTTCATTAAAATGAAAACGGATTGAGAGGGTGTTTCTATACAGCTGCCCTTGAGCCCAGGCAAGAGATGGTTGTGGCTATGTTTCTGTGAACAGGTGTCTAGTGTATAATCATTAGTGTATGTATGGGACAGACCTTTTGCTGTGCTACAGCTATTTGGTAGTTTATCAGGGCACACAGGGAAATGCTTCTGATAAGTGATAAAAGTGGGAGGGAAAAAAATAAAAATAAAAAGCAACCAAATAAAATGAAATATGAACTAAAATTAACATATTTTTCAGACCATAAGGCGCACCCGGATTATAAGGGGCGATCGTGGCTCACGGTTTGGGAGTTCGTCTTGTAATCGGAAGGTTGCCGGTTCGAGCCCCGGCTCAGACAGTCTCGGTCGTTGTGTCCTTGGGCAAGACACTTCACCTACCGCCTAGTGGTGTTGGCCAGAGGGGCCGATGGCGCGATATGGCAGCCTCGCTTCTGTCAGTCTACCCCAGGGCAGCTGTGGCTACAACTGTAGCTTGCCTCCACCAGTGTGTGAATGTGAGAGTGAATGAATAGTGGAATTGTAAAGCGCTTTGAGGGGCTCGAAAAGTGCTATATAAATGCAATCCATTATTATTATTAAGCGAAACAAAACAGCCAGATAAGCCAAACTTTACTCAACTCATTCTTCTTGCTTCCTCCACTTTCGTACCATTGATCCATTAATGTTGAATTCTCTCGCAGCTGCTCTGTTCACATGTTGTTGCAGTATATTATTGACTAACCTCTGATTGTGGATGGATTATCTCAGTTTTTCTCCTGACTGAAGTTTGGTCCGTTTACAGCATCCTGTCACGTTAAATTCTATCGGAAAAAACTTAGCATTCATCCTCCAGCTTTACTGTGTTTTTGTTATGCTAACACAGCTGTGTCACTAGCGATCACATAGCACATCATTATGGTAGCCGTAATGCTCCGACAATCCATCAAGCGGTGCGGCTTTGTAGCTTGCCGAAGTCGCACTAAAACATTTTCTTTGACCGATTTTTTAGCGCCGTGTTCCACATAAAATCAGTTTGAGGTCAGTAAGCACAACCAGAATTAATACATAAGGCGCACTGTCGATTTTGGAGAAAATTAAAGGATTTTAAGTGCACCTTATAGTACGGACAACACGATAAGTGCAATGAGGAGTGAAAGAAGCCATTTACGTCCACTGTGAGCAACCATCTTTGAACAGAGGCGGTGGTTTACGACACCAACTGTCTGCCATCTATAATCCAGTTTTGAGAACCCTCCCCAGACGCCTTAACGCCCACTCACATCCTGGGCCATCTGACCTCAGGAAATCACATGATAGGGTGGGGCCAGGTTTCATAATGAGCTCACCCGAAACCCTGGCTGATTGTGACCCACACCCGTTTTCACACCTTGGCTCATGTGATTAGGTAGAGGATCATCATCAACTTGATGATGTCAAACTGTGTCCTCTCTTTGAATTACTGTTGTTAGTAACAATGTATATAGATAAACAGAGACTTGTAGCATGATCGTGAATAACATCTCATATGAAAAATCTCCACTGGGTTATCAAGAAACTGTTGATCGATCACAATCCACACGGCATTATCACCAAAGGCCAAACATGGAAAACTCACTGGCATCACTAAGGGAGCAAATTTCACTGGTTGACTACCTACACGGAGACTATTTTCACACCTCATTTGCCATTTCTAGTATAGATTATTATAAATCGCCCACACATAAAGGCTCACAGAAACACATCCACACTTATCCACACACACACACACACACACACACACACACACACACACACACAGTGGTCAGATGTGGCTGTACTGTGGACAGACGGACAGATTCAGAGATGGGTAGATGGGGAAAAAGATGCTACACTCCAAAATATAAAAACTGAAGAGGGGGGGGAAATGAGGAGAGAGAAAAACAAAAAGTGGCACTGTAGAGATATTTTTACGTGAAGCTACTCAAAAACGAAGCACTGATAGCACAATGCAATCAACTAAAATGTCAGGGAGAAGTGGCCCGTGAGAGCAGATTGGGCCTTTAACTGCTCCAATCAGCAAATGGTTCTACTGGCCTGTCTACATCTGTCAAGAAAAACAGGCTGCACATAGGAAGAAATTGTGTGCTCTTGTGTGACAAAAGGAGACAGTGCAGACGCGTTGATCTGTGAGTATTTGTGAGAGAGGGTGATCTTTAAAGGGGTAGTGGAGAAGTTACTTGGCCTTTTCAGCTTCAATCACAGCCATTCGGTATGATGCCATTATATAAGTGCTAGCGTTCTTCAAAAGAAGAGACAGCAGGACATCATTCAGCCTTTAAGATGAACGATAAAAATACTCTGGAGACTCTGCCTTCTTCATCGCCACGCCACTGACGTGATTACCATCATCACGACTTCAATTGGAGAAAATAGACAAAAGAGGTTATGGACGAGTAATTAGGAGAAGAAAAAACTAAAAGCAAAAGGTGAAGGGAAAAAGATTAAAAGCGTCAAAAGGAGAAAATGAAGAGCTATACTGAAAAAGAAGGAGCTGCAAGAGGAAGCAAAGGAAGAAGGAAAAACTTTGAGGAAGGAAGCTCGCAAAGACTTTCAAAAGACTTTTTTCTTAATGACTGTCAGTACGCCCTTATTTATGAGTAGGACTGCAAAAAAGGGGAAAAAAAGGACAGTGTGGAAAGGGTAGCAGACAAGAGGGGGGGAAAGGATGGATACGAAAGGGTACATAGGGAACAAGAGCAACACAAGACAATGATAAGTTAAAGAAGACCATCTTTCCTTATGTAGGTTAATTGGGTGAGGAATTAAAGCAAAAAATATATAATTCAATCCAACACATGGACATTAACAATAAAAAGGGCTGCTAGCATATGAAATTATTCTTAATACACACACACACACACACCAAGTGACTGTGTCTTCCAAGTGTGTTTCTAATTATCAGTTAATTGTTATTCCCTATCATTAGGAGGGTGGGTTTTTAATTGTAATGTAGCCAAGCAGAAAGCCTACCTATACATGTGGGGGACAATTAGCCACCTCCATTAACCCCTGGTTAATTACAACCTCTATAGCTGCTTCCCACAGCACTTTTCCCACTGCTTTTTACCCCTAGTCTCTATCCCCAGGCCTTCATCCCCTTACTTTTTTACATTTCTGCCCTCATTTCATTAATCAGTGATCCCAATCATCTTTGATTGTTTGATTCAAAGTATCTGTTATGAATTTATTTTTTAAAGAAAAAAAGGAAGGAAAAAAAAAAAAGTTCTGTCATTTGCTTTTTCAAGGTTACCATTACCCAGTTCATCCTCTATTTCATCCACTGACATGTTTCTCCTCTCCTTTTTCAAACCAACTGTTTTTAATCAGGGCTGAAATTATGAATGCAAACAGGCAACCAGAGCAAGAATAATAGGACTGAAAAATAAGCCAGAAATTAAATCTATCAAGGTCAGCAATCACGTTTAATATAACATTAAAATATTAACTAGAATTTGTACAAAAGGTCCCACTTCCTTGAGTGAACTTTTGCTTCAATGACAGGGATAAAACCCTGTCATTGAAGCAAAAGTTCACGTGTGATTTTATTCCCAGCAGAACATTGCTTAATAAGAATTGTGACATTGTGTAGGAAGTGTTCAAACACCTCAGTTTTAAGGAAAGAGAGGTTTTCCGATCATTAACTCATTGTCCCAGTAAAGGATTTTAAGAGTGCAGTACATTACCTTCCATCATGTTTTGCAGATAATTTATACAAAAATCACAATGTGACCAAAACAGAACAAACCAAGAAAAACAAGGAAGTTGCTTTTCAATCTAAGTGGCTGAAAAGTAACTTCCTTTGAGATAAAGTAATCAATAAATAAAGATTAAAAGACTCAAGTCGCAAAAGAGCTGTCAAAAGCAGGCCACAGAGGATGAGCGGTGTATCTATAGCACTTCTCAGGAGCCTTAACACGGGCAAACACTTACGGTGGGTTAAGATAGACCTGCAACGTACAGTAGAGGAGCAGATGAACAGGAAGGAAGATGCAAAATATCAATTTATCAAACACATACTGACAATGATGTCTCAAGTCACACCTACTATGCTGGATCAACACCACGGTAGGCGATGAAGTGAACTAGCACAGCACAAACATGACACACTGGCTCTCATCGTCGCAACACGATGCTCACCATTATGCTATCTGCTTATTATATCAATATTTTGATGGCTGTAAGGTAGCTTTAGATGTTTCAAAAGAATGAAACATCCATGCATGTTTAGATCATATGACTAAAAGCAAATGATGTCACACCCTTTCTTGCACTACTTTATAGCAGGTTTGCACAGACCATCAGTTTTCTTGGTGTTTCATCACATACTCAGTCCAAATGTATCCAGTTTTTATATTCTTCTCATTACCAACAATGCAAGATTTAGGTTTAACAAAATATTCTATTTCCCAGAAAATCTTGACACCACCAGCTGCCATATAGCAGTGAAAAAGTCCGACTGAATAACAGCTCGCTCCCCTAGCTGAGACTTTCTTAATGACCTGAATGCAGGACCTCGGGGTAAAAATGCACCACGCTTTACCTGCTCTCACAAAATTGAAACAGGGAGCTGATAACGGTTGTTAAACGCACTCATCTGGCAAATTATAACTTCAACCCTTTTCCATTATTGGTTTATTTTCAGAGTGATGGCTCGGTGATGATCTGTCAATGGTGATCTGTCAATGTCAAAAGGCAACTTGCTCTTTTTCACATTTCTCTGGCAATGACATAAAAAAGGGCAGACTACAAATCCCCACAGCAGCAAATTTTACAGGAATACCAAATGAAGTAGAGAAAGTCTTAATTGATGGCAAAACCCTGATGTAAATTTACAAGTCTAACTTTAATTAACCAATTAATAATCTAATTAACTATTTCACAGACTCCTGAAGTTTGCTAGAGAGTGAATAATAATGAAATAATTGAAAAGAAAATGAACTGGTTGCAACAAACAATGGACCAGGAAACAACATGTTGGCATGTGTCATCTATCCAGATAATCTGAACAATGGAAGGACTTTTTTTTAAACACACATTGCAATCCTTTGCACTCAATACATGAATATGTTATTTAAAAAGAGGCACGACTGTCAGTTCATGAAAAGCGATAGAATAAAATAATGTGTTATGTCTCCAACACAAGTTTTTTTTTTTTTTAAAAAGGGGGTAAGGCAGAAAAAGATTTAAATGGCAGAAAATTCATGTCTCACAGACATGCAAATACACAAAGAAGTCAGGGCTAGAGATCGAGAGAGAAAATAGAGAGGGGTAACAATGCCCATTGTTCCATTAGAAAAGACAATAATGATTGATAAAATGAGGTTACTAAAGAGGACACAATGGTCCTTAATTGACTCATTAGGGAAAGAAGAGAATGAACTAATCAGCAGAGAATGAGTGCTGCAGCTAAACTGCTTGGTAAGCAAAACAGAAAGGCTTTTACTTTATTAAATCTAGGCAAAGCAATATTGTTTGTTCACAGAAAGAGCCCGTCAGGAGAAAAACAAAGCAGGTAAAAAGGAAGTGTGTGGAGTGTCTCGGTGTTTTACTTTTATTAATACCGATGCATTATTATATTTGATAGGACTCGTGGGTGAAATTGGGGAGGTGCTTGTGTGTACTGCGCATACCTCTAGGTGTTCCAGGATATATGGTGGATTCGTCATCCCCAGCCTTAGCATGGCACCTTCGGGAATCTCCTCCACCAGTCTCCACAGCAGCGTGGGCAGGTCAGTCCCTATGTCTCTACCGTAAGCACCGGTGTCCTCACTGGTCAACCAGATCTCGCACACTCCCTCTACAAAGGCACGCACATATAAACATGCTCATTAACCATAGTAAATTCATTAATTCATATGAAGTAACAGCCACCAATAACCACCATCAATAATCAAAGCAGGCTGCGTATTAGTTCCCAAGTGGGAACAGTTTACAGTGACTGTGGGTACTGTTGTACTTAAGGGAATCTCATGTTAACATTTCACTAATTTGATTAAAAATAACCTTACCTACTGAAGGTAATGAATGAAAAACATGTAGGCTGAAACCTGAGGGAGATATTTGACTGTTAAATTAACTGAATCAAGCATTCCACTTTAGAGTTAATGTTTAGCTTGTGTGTGTGTGTGTGTGTGTGTTAAAATATCTTTTTCCTGTTTAACGACTTAGTTAAAATTATCCATGCTGCTTGTGCTAGGAGGACATCGCTCTCCTCCACCACGTATTATCCAAAGTTGATTTTAGCGCTACATATTTGAAACTTTCAAAACTTTGGCTAATTTGAGGTCAGAAGTTTGCTGATAGCATTCTGCAAACTGCTTCACGGTCCTATTTTTGACATCCATACAGCCCGTTATGGCTGTCTGCTTAAAATAAGTCCAATTAACAATTACCGTCTGTGCTCCTGACTAATGAGTAACACCTGAAAAAGCTTTAAAATGCCCTTCGTAAAACTCTCTCCTGCTCTCGTAGCTATAATTCTCTGCGGGAGTCTCCTCACATCACATTATTTTCTTCTTCTTTAAGCAACTGTCAGAATAAACGTAAAAGTTGGTTTTTACTCTGTTTTACTTCCTTCTTCATCTGTTATTAGAAATACTAATGTAAATAGTTATGACAGCCAAGCTCAAGCTCCAAAGGTTCCATGTCATTATCTCACCTTCTCTCAGGTATCATTATTTCACTGCCACTCTGAAGCTTTTGTTGTCATTGCTTATATATGCCAGGTCTTTGATAGAAACCCCATTTATGACAGTCACTGACAAGTATTAAAAATACCAGTGTTGTAAACATGGATTGCAGGAATGTGAAGGTCAAATTCAGCAAGAGGGGGTGATCAACTGGCTTCATGCTAAATTAGAGCAACGCTCAGCGCTAGAGCTTAATGAGCTAAGTGTCATTTGACTGCAGGTCCGGAAATGGCTGAGTGTCTGTTTAAGCTGTGTGTTAAGACATATTATATCACACAGGCACACATAAACACATTTGCACTTGCAGGGGGACGAGTATTAGGTACACACACGCAAATGCACACAACCATCATTATCATTAGCTGTGCAGAGACAGACAGAAAGATGCATGTGGTCATACCGTTTGGCTAATTGGACAGTGTGTGTATGTGTGTGTGTGTATAGAGGTGAGCATGGGCCAGATAGATTAAAAATGATGACGGTGTAATTGTCTGGAGTCGAATTAAAGCATTTCCAGAGCTCATCGTCGACATTAAGAAGCACTAATGATTTCTGTCGCCAGCCGCGTCTAAAATCGCAATCAAATGCATCCATCAATCACACATGCTTAAATCATATCAGGCCAGCATGCACACTGTATAAGAATATATCAAGATAGCTTCATTGTGCAATTAATCCGATGCATATTTCACCTTCGGACAATATTTAATAATAACCTAGTTCATTAAACTCCCTATCATTATTTAATTCATTCAATTTATTATGCTTAGAAAGTACGCGCTGTTTTTAAGCAACGTGTCTCCTCACAGGCATAAGACCTTCCCGTGTGCTGCTGGCCACCAGACATCTTCAAACCACCCCAGAGGTCGAGCATATCTCATATAGACGTGTTATCTTCTAATATGAATTTGTAATGGTGTTTATTTACTGCAGTATTTACTGTATTTATTTAATTTGTCACATTCCCATCTTTTAAAGGTAAAGAAAAGCATTGATAGCAATTCCATGGACAGCTCAAATCAGCTTGTTTGGGCTCAGTAATACCAATGTCACTACCAAGTCAAGGACCTTGACTGCATCATCTACATACCAGTAATGACCCAAACCAGCACAATAACAGTGTCCTTTTCAGCTTAACTGTTGCAGAAAGACACTGACCAAATGATGGCCTCATTCACAGCCAAACGTACTTTGAAATGACCTCTGAGCTAAATTGCTTCCTTCCAAAACAACATTCTTGTGATTCCAGTCCAATAATGCTGTACAAATAGTAAGCATATATATTGTTTGCTGTGAAATATTTCTGAATCCCCTGTTAATTATGTTTTGAGCAGGGTGATGCTTTGCAAAAGTCTCTTATGTTTACTCAAGGCCACAGCCATGCACAGATCTCCAGCTCAACTCAATAACCTACCCAGTAATTTGCCCTTTTGGCTTGCTTCTCGGTTCTTTTGTGTCAGGTGTGCCAACGGTGTTATTGTTGGCCAAATGCAGAGAGGAGGCAGCTATTAGGAAATGCCTGCCTTTCTGTATCTGGTCTTATACAAGCTGCACATCTGCTTCCTCTGCTTTTGTTTACGTGTAGTGACGAGAGGTCACAGTGGTGAAGGGCTGACAATTGTCTCCTGTCAAGATGGTGCAAAAAAGTCATAACGCTGTCAGGAGACATTTGTGAACCTAATAGTGCATTAGCCATCGCTTTTCATAATGTACTCGAAAATAATTTATATACAGTACGCCTAATTGCTATCATTATATTATCTGGCTGCGAGTGGTTTTACTTCAATAAATACTTTCTGGTAAGTAGAAAGTATGTACACTGCTGAATGGTTTAGGAAATACTGTTCTGAGCACATTTTGGCCTCTGATACCATTGAGAAATATGAATATTGATCATGTACTATCATTGTTTTATTTTATTTTTTTTTAAATATGGGAAGATGAATCCCATGCAACAAAGTCAGGAGGGACACATTTCCACTGTGCTTTGACCTGTGCGTGTTGACATTACACATTAACATTTGACCCAAGTCCTTTTTCCAACCACTTTATGATGTAGTTTGATGTCAGAGCAGTTCCAAACACGGGTGGGTTTTCCTAAACGCTATTAACATTCACTTCATCCTGACAAAGCATAGCACAGACAGGGGAGTGAAAAAGCATGTCAGGATTTTAAAAAGTCCTGATATGCAAAACAAAATCAAACAAAGGTAAAACAAAACACTCAGTGAGATAGATCTGCACTTATGACCGCATTCCCAAACCTACAAGCTGAGAGAGAAAGCTTGACCACAGAGGAAACAGTTGCACGCATGTCCAAGTTCCATTCGTCTTTGTCCAAGAACAACACCATCAGTGCGCCTGAATAAACCATACAAAGCCATCATCACACCCGGTCTCGGTCAAATACTTGTTTGCTGTGTCTGGGTTTGCTTTTATGGGCAAGTTTTCATTTTAGACTAAATGTAATGAGGACATTTCTATACTTGCAATTATATTTTGGCTCTTATCCTCACAATATGAAAGGTGCTTTCTAGACACAGATTCTTCCCCATTAATCTGACAGCACCTCATAGTGTCAGCTGTATGCCTGAATGCAGCACTTGTTCAACTTTTTCATTAAAGTCAAAATGGACATCTTGCAATGGTACGGTGCTACGGTCTAGGACCGTACCATGTTGCATCTTTCAACATGGTACGGTCTGCAGGCACTCTGTAACAAGTATTTGCCCCCTTCCTAATTTCCTAGTGTTTTGCTTATTTCTCACACTTACATGTTTCAGATCATCAAAAAAATGTTAATATCAGACAAAAATAACCAAAGTAAATAGAAAACGCAGTTTTTAAATGATGATTTCATTGATTAAGGGGGAACAGTTATCCAAACCGCACTGGTCCTGTGTGAAAAAGTAATTGCCCCTCTTGTTAAATCATGAATTAACTAATTTTTTGGGAAAGTTGAGCTCAGTTTCACTAAACACACTCAGGCCTAATTACTGGCAGACCTGATGAATCAAGAAATCACTTAAATAGAACCTGTCCGACAAAGTGAAGCAGGCTAAATGATCCCAAAAAGTAACAAAGTCACTGAAATATCAGTCTGGAAAGGTTAACAAAGCAATTTCTATTTATTTTCTTTGGGACTCCAGTGAACCACAGTGAGATTCATTATACAAAAATGGAGAAAACTTGGAACAGTAGTGAAGATTCCCACGAGTGACCGGCTGACAAAAATTACTCAAAGAGCATATTGACGAGTCGTCCAGGAGGTCAAAAAAGAACCAAGAACAACTTTAAAGAACCACAGGCTTCACATGTCTCAGTTAAGGTCAGAGTTCATGATTCAACAATGAGAAAGAGACTGGGCAAAAATGGCATCCATGTTTCAAGGAGAAAACCACTGCTGTCCAAAAGGAACACAAAGGCTCGTCTCATATTTGCCAGAAAAACATCTTGATGATCCCCCCTAAGATATCTGGAAATATATTCTGTGGACTGACGAGACAAAACTTTTTAGTTTGAGTGGCGTTACATTTGGCATGAAAGTAACACAGAAATGGAACATCATACCAACAGTAAAATGGTAGTGGTAGTGTGGTGGTCTTTTGCTATCTCGGGACCTGGAAGACTTGCTGTGGTAAACAGAACAATGAATTCTGTTCTCTACCAAAACATCCTGAAGGAGAATATCTGGCCATCTGTTCGTGACCTCAAGTTAACATGCACTTTGGTTCTGCAGCAGCACAATGATCCAAAACACACCAGAAAGTCCACCCCTGAATGGTTTAAGAAAAAAACGAATGAAGACTTTGGAGTGGCCTAGTCAAAGCCCTGACTTGAGTCTGATTGACATGCTGTTGCATGACCTTAAACAAGCTGGAGGGTTTCACAGCATTAACAATGTGGCTAAATTACAAAAATTCTTCAAAGATGAGTGGGCCAAAAATCCTCCACAGGGTTGTAAAAGACTCATGGCCAGTTATCACAGTTGTTGCTACTAAGGGTGGCCCAACCAGTTATTAGGATTAGGGAGCAATCCCTTTTCCACACAGGGTCATGTAGGTTTGGATTTTTTTCCACTTAATCATAAACACCTTCATTTAATTATTTCCATGACAGGCCTGTTTCTGTTCAGCTTCCATACTTTTTAGAAGTACATGTAATAGTCATGTTGTCATGTAAGACGTATATGTAATAATCAAAGAGGCTGGATGCTTTCCAGTGTGTCCACACTGTAATGTAAAATTACTAGTATTTCCAAACAGAATAAACTATAACACAATTACATATCTGCTATATTTACAATCAAAATAACACAGAAATGATACAACTGATGAAGAAATTTCATTTATTCCTATTGTAAGGTTAAAACTGTTGTATTTTTTGCAAAAATATGTTATAGTTAATATGTATTATCTGAATACTAATTTTGAAAATATGTACGTAAGCACACTTCCTTTCCAAAACAAAAACATGATACAAACCATGATGCAAATCTGAACATGTTTAGATTTTCTTGCATTGTTACGGTTGAAGCAGTGGTCAAATGACACTGATTAAACACTTTTGACTAATTAACACTATGAAAACTGGAAAATAGCATCAAACTGTCCAAGCGTAAAAAATGTGTTATTCTAAGCAAAAAGGAGTATTCTATCCCTCAAGCTGTTTCTAGGACATAGCTGATTAACTGAAGGTTATTAAATTGGCAATCCAAAGCCCTCTACAGGAACTCTCCCCTGTTTCCAAAGCACTTTAATGAAGATGAAAAGTGACCAACAAATAGACAATTTAAAAAGAAAAACAAAACAGTTCAGGCATGATTCATTCAAGATAGTCTGACTAAAATCAGCAAAAGTATTGTTGAGGAAAAGATATCAAGTGGTGGCCTCAGAAACACAAGATTTTATCAGTGAGAGCCTGTTTGACCAACTACACCCTGGGACACTTACACTGACCCAACTACACAGTCACCAAGGGGAAGAGTTACCCAAGAGCATAATGAACTCGAACCTTACAAGAACTTGAAAACCGAATCACAGGCATGTCACCTCAACCCACTTGAGGGGAGGTCTTTTTTGTTGTGGAAAAATTCAACTTTAATGATACATTTAAACACTGAAATATGTAAGTACTCCTAACATCACGAGAACCTCTGCAGGACTTTGTCACATCATGCTGGAATAATGCATAGTTATTGCATGGTTATAGGTCTAGTATGCCAGTTTGACTGATACCAAGGTACTCCAATAAACTGAGTTATATATATATATATGAATGATCATCCACCAGTCCAGTCAATTGTATGATTCTACAGAAAATCAATTTTTAGAATTTTTTTTCCTATCCAATCGTTGACTCAAATATATTTCTCCTCCACTAAACTACCAGCAACTATGGCGGATAGGTAAACTGGACACACAGGAATGGTGGTTTTAAATATTTCCTACTATATTTCTTTTTCTCTACATACATTATTTAAATTGCTGTAAACATGTTACAGTATACACATGGTAGAAAAGCATGTGAAACAGAGGGCAACCACGTTTGGTTACTTTAAACAAAACATTCTGCTAGTTGAATATTTGGTTGATAATTTATTCAAAATTTAACACAAATAATGTGACAGCCTAAAGCATAAGCATGTGCACACCCTTGTTTTCATCACGGTAGCTCAATGTTCACACCATGTTTAGCTATGTGTTGCTTTGAGTCACGGAAAATGTGCTTAATGTAGTGTCTGCAATCTAATAAATATTAGCACTTAGGGGGTTTCTCTGACCCTGCACATTTGCAAAAAAAAAAAATATATATATATATAACAAATGTCTACAAAGAAGAAAACAGCACAAATCAGGCCTGGTCTACGACTGAGCTATAAGTTTGTGAACTTGGTACCTTTGGTCAGACCGATCACAATTCCCATCTCTTCTTGTTTCTCATGGAGACCAATAAAAAGACTGATTATAAATATGCACAAACACACTTCGGGTCCCTCCAAAGACAGATGAGTGTCAACACAGACCCAACGTGGATCGATAGATTTCCTCTTAAGTACATTCAATCTGTGCGTGCCCAGAAATTCATATGGAGGGCAGCGAAAAGAGTCAAGAGAGGCTACATATAAATGATGTGTAATCAATATTATTACAACATAACTGTAAATTGAGTGATTTCCAAATTAGATTCATACGAGCAAACTAGATTTATGCAATGAATATAATGCCAAACTAAAAGACCGCAACATATTAAGATATTATTTTTAAAATACCAATTTGTATTTATTTCAATAAAACACTTTAAAATGACTCAGTATATAAAATCCTCACATGTGGAATAACACATTTAAAAGGTCCAAGAGGAATTCGCGCTTGTAAACACAAACCATGTCTTTTCCAATAAATCATTAAGTTTTTCATCATATGAAAATATACACACACGAAAAACACACAACCATGCAACACTTCTGTACTGTGGGTCTAACTGGAAGGCCCGTCTGACCTTCAGTCACATCAGTCCCTCCCCTATCCTACTCCATCATCCACTACCCCCTGGCTGTCTGCCTCCACAGTAAACCTCCCCACCCACCACTACACAGTAAAAGATTCTGGGGCAGATGTCAGGAAAAGCAACTTGAGAAATTAAATGATGAATGTGGAAGGAGAGGGAGAAAAGCGAGCGCTTGTGTTGTGAGACTGAATAAAGGAGAGAAAAAAATTTGCTGGAAAAAGAAGGAGGGGGGAAACATTTTAGTTTAGGGATAACAGATAGATTTGTTAATAGAAATCCATTTACTCCATTAAAAATTCTGTTCTTCTGAATTTTCATATGAAAGACATTTAAGGATTCAAACGGTACACACAGTACGTAATTATTAGTTTAATCGGCTAACAAGTAAATATGTGTGATGTCACTTCACAATTTCATTTAATTCATCTGATATTTACGTATTCAGCAGCTTTCACAAACATTTCTAAACTTTACTAACAAACATTTTTATACATCAAGAAGCTTCACACACGTATTCAGTCTCCACTGCACACATTATCACACTGCAGCCTATGCACAAACACCACACACAGAGCTTAATTGCAGTAATTAAGCAGCTTAGTTTAGAGCAACAACTGTTGATGTGATGCGTGGGTGTCTTGGCAGGTAGCATCATCATCACGGATTAACCCAACACACACACACACACACACACACGCGGGTATATGCAAATATCTCTCAAGCATGTTTACACCAATTACATGTATGTGTGCATGCTGCACATGCATGTTTGGTGTACGTGTGTGTGTCGTGTGCATAAGTGAATATACATGCATAGCTTTAATTAAGAGCCTACACAATCCTTTAAAAAACAACAACACATCAGCTTTAACCTACTTTTGAATAGTTTCCGAACTGCAGGCATGACCTTCTGTGCACGTCTACGCATAACGCAGAGCGTCTCAATACATCAAAGCTTGTTTGTATGCGCACACATATGTGCACACGTGATGTCACGGAAGATATGGGTCAGACACACTATATGGATATATCAAAAGTAATTGGCAAGGGAGCTCCAAGTATAATGTTTATGTGCCTATTGTTTCTATGTGTGTGACTGTAACAGTGTGTGTATATGAATACAAACAGAGTAATGGGGGAAAGATGACACATATGCACGCTTGTCTTTTCTGTGTGTGTCTGTGTGTACTTGTAGAAGCTGCCTGTTTTCCAAGATGATGAATGACTACACATGAGAGGATTGGGACCAAAAGCAGCCCTTTAACTGCCTTAAGTGCTTCACGACAGTGTTGCTTCCACTAAAATATGAGGAGTTCAGTGAATTAATGGGCAGGGAAAGATGGAGGTGGGAACTATCTGAGGATTTATTTTATTTTTTTTGCTGAAGTTTCATAATCATGTAGCATTAAAACATAAATATACCAAGGGGACAAGATTTAAAGACCACAAAAAAGAAATATGTTAATGAGTTAGCAATCAATCACAAGTAACTCGTAAAAGTTTCATGCAGCCTGACAGCCAGTACGAATGTTTAAGTGTTCAAAAAGTAATGACACAAAAATAATTTAAACGTTTGATGTTTGAATGAATGGAAAAATATCCTGACACCTGTGCAATTTAGATATTCTTTTGCATTTTTCTCCTATTTTCCTGTTATTGACACCCAATTACAATTTGGCATGAGGAAAAACGTGTAAAGGGCATCTGTGAGCAATGCATAATATGAGAAATTACATCTAATACCAAAATAACAAACATGTACAATGAGCGTCTTATATTTCTTTTTCATATGGTTGCAATGGAGTGCATGAGCCTTAACAAGACAGTGATGCAAGAAGCCCAACAACTGATATACTTTAGGTAAGACTCAAAACGTCTGTTTGCATGATTGTGACAAACCATAGTGCCATTCCTTCAACAGTGAACTCTACACACAGTAGTTTGTGAGAGTCAGGAAGCAATTTTCTCGGTATGTTCTCAAGGCAGGGTTATACGTTCAATTAAGTCATTGTCAGCCCTCTTATAATACCAAAATATATATTTAAGCATGTCACTACTAACTATGCCATTGTATAAAACCACAGGTGCTGCAGGGGTAGATGTAATTTCTGTCAGAGACTCCAAGAACTGCAAAACAATAAGACCATTAGACACACACACACACACACACACTTACACACACACACTTTTTAACCATGAGAATAACATATGGAAATTTGTCCTTATTAAAAAGTCATTGAGGTTTGTACTGGTTAATATCAGCTATCAAGAAGTTAGCATAATGGGCAAACATACACACACATAAATATGTACAATCACATATACTGTATATACATATGGTCATACAGGACCCAGTGACATACAAACACACCAGACTTTTTACAGCTGTGTTATTAATCAGACATAATAAGGCTTAATTCCATTCATTTCAACGGTGCTGACCTAATTTCTTGGTTTGTGTGCGCGTGTGTGCACGTGTGTGCATGTGCGGGCATTAATGTGATAAATAATTATAGGTCCGGTCAGTATTTATGCTAATATATTCATGACACCTGCCGGCATGATGTTTGTGTTTGTTAATTCATTGAGCCAGTTTATGCGGTGTGTGTGTGCGTGCGTGCGTGCGTGTGTGCGCGCCTTTGGAATTAGTTACTGTAGCAAGCCCAAAAGAACTTTGCACTCTGTGTGACCCTGTGTGAGTGTTAATTAATAAAGCAACTCTAATAAGTATTCAGTGCATTTGCAGCTGTGTTTTAAATATTTGCAAATGTATTACTGCGTTATTCTGTGTCATATGTGTTAACTGAGCGCTACATTGCACAATATTATGTTATGTAAATACTTGCATTTTCATGAGGCACCGGTTCTGTATTAAATCCGTTAAAAAGCTGAGGTCCATACAACAGAAAGAAATGTATAGTTCAATAACTCTATTCTCAAAGAACCAAGGCCATAATGTGCTTTTTGGGCAGAGTGGTCAAAGGCAGGAACTGACTGGTCCCAGTAAGAATAGACAGTGAAAACCAAAGGCCAAAGCTTTTCAGGGAACGAACTTCAATCGCAACCACATGTTTGAACATGCATAGACATTAGTGTTTGCATCCTTTTTGTCCACAACTTATGCTGCACAAGTATCCATAGCCATAGTTTGCAGAGAGATTACATTGGCAGACAAGGATATACATAAAAAGTAAAGTGCAAGTCCACAAGAAGGGGTCTGATTTTCAGTTCTTAGAAACCTGCAACCCAACTGAAAAAATAGAAAATGTAAAAAAGAAAATAAAACATTTGAAAGTTTTGTTTTTTGTTCACCTGTTAACCCTGAAGGGTGTTTCTGAGGTTCCTGCTTGGAAATGAAATGCCCAGACAAACTATCTCAGTATCAAAATACAGCTGCAACTTCATCAGTTTATCAGAGTTGTAAGCATCACAGCAGATGCCTTTGTGTCAAAGTAATTGAGGATAAAACACAGAAAAATATAAAGGAGCTTTTCCTTATATGTCTGTGAAGGTTCTCAGTCATCCAGGTGATCGTAGTCTAAGGAGCTTGGAAAGAAAAGTGTCTGGACTTGTTTAAGTGTCTTGAAGACGTTTCACCTCTCATCTGAGAAGCTTCTTCAGTTCTAAGGGTCAGATGGTGGAGAGTCCCAGATTTAAACCCAGTGGGAGTTTCCCCCCAAAGAGGGACAAAGGACCCCCTGATGATCCTCTACCTAATCGCATGAGCCAAACTGTGAAAACGGGTGTGGGTCCCAATCAGCCAGGGCTTCGGGTGAGCTCATTGGGAAACCTGGCCTCACCCTATCATGTGATTTCCTGAGGTCAGATGGCCCAAGATGTGAGTGGGCGTTAAGGCGTCTGGGAAGGGATCTCAAAACTGGATTATAGATGGCAGAGAGTTGGTGTCGTAAACCACCGCCTCTGTTCAAAGATGGTCGCTCACAGTGGACGTAAATGGCTTCTTTCACTCCTCTTTCAAACCATCTGTCCTCTCTGTCCAAAATGTGAACATTGGCATCATCGAAAGAGTGACCTTTGACCTTTAGATGCAGATGAACTGCTGAGTCTTGTCCTGTGGAGGTGGCTCTTCTATGTTGTCCCATGCGCTTGTGAAGTGGCTGTTTGGTCTCTCCAATGTAGAGGTCTGGGCATTCCTCGCTGCACTGTACAGCATACACCACATTGTTGAGTTGGTGTTTTGGAGTTTTGTGTTTGGGATGAACCAGTTTCTGTCTGAGTGTGTTGCTGGGTCTGAAGTACACTGGGATGTCGTGCTTGGAGAAAACTCTCCTGAGTTTCTCTGATACACCGGCTACATAGGGGATGACAATGTTGTTGCATCCGTCCTTCTTATCCTCCCTCGGTGTCTTTTTTTAAGCATTTTGTAGTTTTTTTGGTATTGAATGGCAGAAATTAGGTTTTCTTGTCTGAGGTCATTTTGGTGGGGAAAAAAAGACATTCGGCCAACAACATTAATTGGTGCATAATTAATTGTTGGATCCAGAAATTGTTTACTGTGAGTTGCATCTCAGATAGAGCTCATTGCAACAAAGGCTACTACTGCAGAAAACTAAACGTCTAGAAGCAAAGTAAAACAAACATCTTGCTACATACAGTTTTAGCTACTAGGCAAGTAGCTTTACAGTTAAATTGCCCCCCCCCACCCAAACACACACAGACACAAAAACATGCAACGGGGGGTCGAAGGGAATCAGGCACAGGGTTTTCTGCAAAGTGACAGATGTGGCGACAGGCTGTCCAGTCAAGCAGAAACGCTCAACAACTTGTTTAGCCGAAGACCTGGAGTGACAGTGACTGTGGTTAGAGAGAGAAACGTGTCAGGACAGACAGAAACACACACAGGAGAGGAAAGCATACAAAATACCGTTACTCCACTATTGGAGTCAAGAAACACAAACTTCGTCTTAAACATACTTTTTGCTATTAGCAAAAAGTGATCCAGTCTCTCTTTGGGGTTCAAACCAAAGAGGAAGAATCAGGAATACCACTTCCCTACATTGAATACACACTCCTCTTCATGCACACAGTTCCCAGTCTCTACTCACTGCACACCAGAAGGTCAACCTTCCCCCTTCTTCCTGTGACTTCAGCTGTAGCCAGTATTTCAGCACTTTTTAGTAGAAGCGCATAATTTTTCTGAGATGTTAACTCTGAGGTTTACAGCAGGTCTAATCAGCACTAAAAGGGTATGAGCCGCTTTGTGAAGGCTTCGATAATGTCTTTTATACTCAGAGAGGGAAAAAATTTATGATAAGGAGAAAATCAGCTGTCACTGATGATTAGCATTTTTCACCATTTTTAGCAAAAAGACAAAACTTTACTGCTTTTTTCCCCCAAAATGACACCGATCTGCTGACTGCTTTTAATTATCCTACTGGATATTTTAATTGATTAATTTTATATGTAAATAAAAACCTCTGTTTTTCTTGTTACTATGCAACATTTGATCGTTTTAAACTATTAGAGCTTCTTCTGAACTTTTTTTTTTTTTTTTTTAAATGCTTTGGAGTCATGCATTTGGGTCTGAGTCATGAAAGCACAATAGCAATAACTCCATATGAAGCCATTTCACCTAAGTGAAGCAATATCCTCTTGATTAACACAAAGTTATGTGCTAAAATGTGCTTCTGTTTGGCAAGAGTAATGAGACCACAAGAACTACTGAGGCTAAATACTGCACTGCCACCAGAGGCAGGCAAAAATAAACACACAGATGCATGCTGAAGACATGTCCTGACATGTACAGAGCTTGTGTTTGTGTGTTTGCAACCCATGCAATTCAAAAGCATTCTCTTTTCTTCCTTGCCAATGGAAACTGCTCTCACTGGTTAAACTGCAGGAAGTGATAGTGTATTCCATAAGATCAAACAATTTTAAGGGCTGCTGTCTTGTATTCCATCGTCTCCCCTTATCATTTTTCTTTTTAATGATTCATATCTCTTCTTGCCGTTATACATCACTGAAAGCTCTTCTCTTCTTTTCACTTTTATCTTTCTATCACTTTCTCCAGCAATTTGCTTACTCTTTTCAGCCACTTTAACTATTCAACAGCATCGCCTAATGTGCAGTCATTCCTGCCCACCCTGTCAAAATAGAGTCCCACGCAAAAATCCTCTTTTAATATTATAATACTCTAAAACGTTCAAATCTATATCATATGCCACAGTATTCATTCAGTATACCTATACTGAATATATTATACCTTTACCTCACCAATCAAAAACTGACATTAACTGGAATAAAACAAGCATCAAGAAAGCTAATGTATAGTTAGTGCCCTGAGTCAAAGATCTAAGTAAATAAATAAGTATGTTTTGTAAAATGGAACTTCTTATCACTCAAAGAAATAATACAGTTTAACTAAAAGATGACTTTCGAAATGCCCCTTTTGTCTGTACTAACTGACACCACATGGTTTATGTTTGTTTGGCGGTGAACTACTCAAGTTCCATCATATTAAAGTCGAAAAATTCGTAACTCTTCTTCTTTTTTTGAACTCCCAGTGTCAGAAAGATAAATTATCACTGCTATTCTGTGCATCAGCAAACAGAAAAAAATGTTTGCACTACAACTGCTGTGGTTTAATGTTCAGGTTAAAGTAAATTATTGGTAATAGATAGTCATGTAATCCATGATTTTATTTAAAGAAATAAACATTTTATAACGAATAGTGCAGAAGAATTCTTCAACCTTAGTCTTAAAAAAGAAGTCTGTTTTGCATCAAAAGAAAGCCTGCTTGGTTTAGTCATCAATGGCACCTCCCCACCCACTTCTATGATTTGCATACTGTGCACGAACATGCCATCTGATAACACCAAACATTAAATATTCACAACGAGCAGGCAAGAGCTCATTATTTGAGCAGCATATTGGTTGCAGGTTGGGTTGTCTTGAACCATCACAGGATTTAAGAAATAACCTAAAAAAATCTAACTAGAATACACTTCTTTTTTAACTGTTTACAATTTAAAGCTCTTTGAATGACTTTGTGTTACCTTTCATTTTTGAACCTTAGTACAATAAGTGTGGTGAACAGACCTGTGCTTTTTGCCCCGAGTCAAATCTTACTGGTTCAACTGGCGTCTTGTTGCAGTTTGTTCGGACAAAGTAATTCCGATGGTGAGCAAAAGAACTGAATCAATGTCCTTTTTTAAACCTTTCTTTAAATACAAATGAAAACACTTGCGATTACGAGTCTCTTGCTAGCACATAGTCTAACATAAGCAAGTGAAATGCAGTGGTTGTTTTGACAGTGAAGTCTGATGACTCATCAACTAATTTAGTTCAGTTCAAATAAACTACAGGTATAAAAATGCCCTAAGAATTAGCTGGCTGTGTTATGTCCTGGTTCTACCACCATTTACAGCATAAATTTGATGATTTGTATCTAACTGTGTTGCCATAAAGCAGGGCTTTACGGACATGTAAAGCCACTGCCAGTACTGCTGGTAGGAATGTTGGTGACTCTTCATTGAACAGAAACACTACAATTTAAATTTGATCAAGTGTTTTTGATGCTAAAATGAAAGCTCAGACATAAACCTGAGGGATGAAGATTGAGTACAAGATGATGATCAAGTTTTCTGCCTTTTTCTATCTGCCAAACAATGACACATCCAACAGAAGATGCTTTGGAACAGTAAATGCGATGGAGTAAATATTTTTGAACTGCAGTGGGACAAAACAAAGGTTGTTTATCGAGGGGCAATGCCATGTACAACCTGAAGCACAAAGAGTTTGAGCTAAAACCGTTTGAGGGAACATTTCCTAGAGGACACATTCAGTAGTTTCCAGCATTTGCAAAATATTTCTGTGAGCAAGCTTCGGTTATGTTTGCGTAAGTATGTGCATCAGCTGTCTACCCTGTAGCCCCTTCATGTCACCCGACACCAGGAGCTCGTGGCTATAACAACGGGCAGACCACTATGTGAGAACTGCTTCCTGCAGGGGGTGTGAAGAGACCCCCTGATGGTATCAAAATATATTTTAGAGAAGGACAAACACAAACGTATGCACAAATACACAAAAACTACACTAGGTTATAAAAAATAAAATAAAATAAATTCCACTTAGAAGATGTGGGTGTACTTTTGTAGAATGACCGTACATGAGGACGTTTGCCAAATAAAGGCACTTTTTAAACTTCTTTTGATTCCTAAAGAAAAAAAATGAATATGACACAAGTCTACACCAGTTTACTTATAAAACTATTGTTATTTTGCCTGATTTGAGCAGCTTGACAGTAGTAGTTAGATAAAATTAATAAGTGATTGAATGTATAAATATGTTTGTTATATGTGAGTCTGAAGCCATTAAATTTAACATGAGCACTAAAACAGCTAAAATTGTGATTAATAAATTATATCACGAATCCACAACACAACTTCATCCCAATATGGATCATTTAAAATTAATTTAAAACTGAAGACTAAATAAACAAACTTCAGGGCTAACGTTTCTCTCTTGGTTTTTCCTCATTCCTTAAGCTAAATGGGAAAGAAATAAGTTGCTGATGATGTGTCTCTTTAGGAATAAAATGGGTTTTAGGCTTTTCATAAGCAATGTTAATACACACAAGTTAACACAGATTGGAAATTAGGCAGTAAACTGATACCAATGAACAACAAGACTAAAAAACTAAAAAGGTTATAGTTGTCAAGTGAGAACACATTCTTAAAAATGTAAAAAGTTTTAAAAAAGAAAAAAAAGACTCTGAGACAAAGAAATGTACACAACAAATCGACAACGGGACACGAGGAAGACTGTGCCAGTGACTGATGAAGAGGGAAGATCAAAGAAGTTGTAATGACAGGGTGAGAGAGCAGAGTCGGTAAAGAAAAAGACGAGTAAACAGAGCCATTAGTGAGTGCGAAGTGATGGAACGATCCAGGCAGAAAAACAGCTGCAGACATCATTTCTCTGTCTTTCACACGTAATGAGTTGCACTGATCACAAAACATGATGTGGGTTCCATGTTAATTACAGGTAAACTACCAATTAATTGTGATGTGTTAAGTGGATGGATGTGTGAAGTGTGTATGGAAAAAGATAGGAGGCCAATAACCTGCTTTGGTAACCAAAAACTTCTGTTTGCATGGAACACTTCTGCAGACAGACTGTTTATATTTTTTGTGGGCCATGGGGAGGAAAAAAAGCAGTGAAGTTTAAGCCTGAAGTTGGAGTCTGTCAGTCGCCTAATAGCTATAATGGGAAATAAGAGTAAAATGCATACATTTAACGTAAAGAATCTTTCCACATTTAAAAAAGTGTTGAATATGCTAAACTAAGCTTAGTTTAGCATATTTCAGCTTTTTGGTTTTACATCACTGAGAATCTCATCTGTGCTTTTTGCAGATGATGTGGTACTGTTGCGTTCATTGGGTGGCGGCCTCCAGCTTGTACTGCAGAGGTTCGCAAAGAGTGTGAAGCGGCAGAAATCAGGAGTGGCACCTCCGAGCCTGAGGTCATATTCCTCGACTGGAAAAGGGAGTTTGAGTTTAACTATGTCAGGGTGTTGTTGATGAGTGAGGGGAGTGGGATACTGACAGACTGATTGGGTCTGTCGCTTTGAAGACGGAGCTTATCGTAAAAGTGAAGCTGTCGATTTACTGGTTGACGTACGTCCCTATCATCACCTATGGTTCTGAGCTTTGTGTTGTTACTGAAAAATGAGATCCTGGAATTTAGCATTTTTAATTCTGTTCAGTCATTAAAGAGGGCCTACTCGTCCACATTAAAAGGACCCGGTAGAGGTTGTTTAGGCATTTGAGAAGGATGCCTCCTGGGTGCTTACTGGGAGAGGTGTTCTGGGTATGTCCTATTTAGAGGAGGCCAAGAGGCAAACATAGGACATCCTAGAGCAGTGGTGTCCAAACCCAGGCCTCATGGACCAGTGTCCTGTAGGTTTTAGATGTGTCCTTGATCCATCACAGCTGATTCAAATGGCTAAATTACCTCCTCAACATGTCTTGAAGTTCTCCAGAGGCCTGGTAATGAACTAATCATTTGATTCAGGTGTGTAGACCCAGGGTGAGATCTAAAACCTGCAGGATATGGCCCTCGAGGCCTGTAGTTGGCCAAGCCTGTCCTAGAGAGATTACATCTCTTGGTTGGCCTGGAAACACCTCAGTGCTCTGCCGAACAAGCTGTGGATGTGGCTGGGGAGGTATGTCTATGTCTGGGCTTTTCTGCTTAGGCTGCTGTCCCCATAAACCTGAAGCAGAGGTGGGTGGGTGGAAAAACCAAAGCACTTACAAGCTACAGAACCAGAAGACTTCCCTGTTGACCTGGTGGAAACCGAAGTTCAAGTTTAAGGACCAGTAAATTTTCAATTTGATATCCATTAAGGCAAAACACATTGCCTATTTAAAAAATTAATTAATTAATTAATTAATTAATTAAACTCAAAAACACAGGCCACAATCTGATAATGAAGTATTTATTCACATATTTATTTTTGTGTACAGAACAGGAAGTCGTGGGTCCAATATCAGGTGGCTATGCTGGAAGCCCTAAATAACAGAGACCAAGTCAGGGGACTAGCTAATGATTTCCCAGACTTATGCTTGCTTTACTGTTGTGTTTTATAAAGACAGATGTTATATGACAAGCTGTTCTTTAATTTAATTATCATAAAGTAAGAAAAAGGGCTTCTCTCCACTTGAAAATTATAAACAATAAAGATGGAAGGGAAAGTGCTTATTGCGATTAAAAACACCCTAAATGAATCTGTTGCTGTGCTGCTATAAACAACTTCGTACTCAACTTTCACTCATCTTAAGCGCTCTTCCCACACAGAAATCCATCTGACACAAATATGCCACACGGTAAAAACTTTAAGCCCTCAGGATATCTAAAAGGCTTTTTGTTTTTGTGACACTCACAAAAAGCTTACAAAAGGAACTGTGTAGATTAAACAGCCCAATTAATCTCAGATTCTTCTGCCTTTAAACCTCCGAGACAAGACTTCAAAGCAGACAAACTTGAGGACTTGAGCCACTTGCGGCTTTTCCTTTGTTTCGTTTTGCACTGGGACTATGGAAACAACCTTGTGGTTTTCACAGGCTTTCCAGTAACACTCGACTGAAAAATGATTTTGTTTTTTCCCTTTAATTAAATCTCAGGTATGACACTAGGTAACAGGGCATGATCTGGACTCAACTGATCATGTAAATCAGTATCCACCATCATACATGACTGTTTTTCATATCTCCTTGTACCAGAACAGAGTGATGAAAGTATGAAAACAGCAGCAGAATAAGTAATAAATTAACTAAAGTCATGCTGTGATATGATGTAATTAAAAGCTAAGGCCAAAAAAAAACAAACAAAAAATTCAAACCAGTACTTTTTTGTTTTTTTGCCACCATTACAGAGCTTGACTAAACATGAAAGATCACAAGGGAAATGAAAAGATGATTGCCCCCCACCCCACCCCAAACACACTGCCACCACGAGGAAACAAAATAAGAAAACATGAAAATAACTTCTTTAAGCGGGAAATCATTCCGAATATTTATAAGGCTACAATAACAAAGAAAGAGGGTGTCACGTAATTTGTTGTCTTTTGTGATTCACATGGACTAACAAGGAGGAAGTCGGCAAGTAAACAACATCAACAGTAGTGCGCTTAGCTGCTTGGGAAAGGGAACCCACACACATACAGAGAGAGGGGCACGGGCACATTTTTTTTGGCGAGAAGGAACTAAAAGCCAAATGTGAGTCAGAGGACTTACAGCAGTTAAGACACAAGCTGACTCTCAGAGTGTGCGAGAGACAGTGTGGGCATGTGTGCAAAGCTCTACAGACAATAACAAGACCAGTGAAGCAAGCGCATGGTCTGCGTGCTTATCCAAGTGTCCTACTGCCACCTATTGATTGAGAAGGGAACTGCTCCCCCCCCCCCCCCACACAGTCCTCCACAGCAGTTAAATACAGTAGCACACGCTGACTTCAAAGTGACAGAGAGTAAAAAATTAATTAATAAAAGACAGATTGAGCAGAGGAGGCATGGAGGGAAGATAAAGTGACATAAGAGGAAAGAGACGTGAGAAAAAGGAAAAGGAAAAAATAACATGGACTCAAACAACTCTAGGATATAAATAATCTTGTATGAAAGTCTCATACAAGTGTAGCAACAATTGTTGCCAGATTAAATTATAATGTACATTTAGTAGTACAGAGAAGGATCATCAAGTGTAGTTTTTGCTTACTTTGTTGTGTTTTTTGTCAAAGTACGTTATGGTGAAGTGGAACAGGAAGAAGAAGAAGAAGAAGGTGTGGACACGAGTTCACGGAGTACAGAGCAGATGGTGTCTGCTGGACTTACACAATCGCACATACACACTTGTGCACACAGATACACAACACGCTGGTGACATAATAGCAGCGTGCCAGGTGTGTGGTTGGTGGCCTGCAGTGTGGCATTGACTGCGAGTTTTGTGTGTATGTGCCCTCTTTGTGTGAAATGGGCCCCCTATTCACTACTCTCTGCTGCCAGCTTGGCACTAAATCACAGGACAAGATGCCACACACACACACACACACACACACACACACACACACACACACCACCCTCTGCTGTCTTTTTTGTCCAGACTAGGGAAAGAATTAAAAGAGGTCAAATAAGAATGCAGAGGCAACAACGCAAGTGAAGGACAACAGCAGTTTAGCTGCACCGGAAGAACAAAATGTCACAAAGATGTTTAATACGGTATCACAAGAGAGATTTAAAAAAAGAAAAAAGTAGAAAAGAACCAATTCCTCGCCTTCTTCTTTAGTTTCAGCAGCTTTTAACTCTTCTGGTGTGAGCGCACAGCAACACACTCCAATACACGCACAACACACTAACGTGTCCGCGACGAGCAGTTTCATTTTGCACATACAAATCATGATGTAATTGGCTCTTCACTATCTTATTCTAATAATCAAAAAATAGATAAATAATCTTCTTTCATGGAATTTCTTTTACTGTTGGCCGTTACCGACACTGATATGAAAATCAGTTATTCATTTTTAAATCGATCGTTATTTTAGACACGTGAAACATGAACAGATTTGTTATAAGCTGTTACTTATGAGTCGTTATGAAGATGATGTGTCGACGGAGTTTGAAGAGAAACTTGTTTGACTCTTTCGACAAGTTTGGGATTACTTGTTCGTGCTCTGCTCAGATCAGCCGGTTGGTTTATCTGCATCACTCCAAAGATGTGTTGCCAACAGAGATGTCGCCTCTTGTGCAGTGGTTCCCAATCCCCGGGCCACGGACCAGTACTGGTCTGTGAGTTGTTTGGTACCAGACCGCGAGAGTTGAGGCTCAGGTGTGAAATTTATGGTTTTCAGGTTTTTATTTTTTCTCGTTTTTCTCGTTAACTCAGTTTCCTTGGGTCCTTCCCCAAATCTTCCTTTTTTGGGTACCAGTACTGATTTTATTTCTTGTATTTATCTGCTTAAAGGCCGCTCCGTGAAAATATTGTCGGACATAAACCGGCCAGTGGCACAAAATAGTTTGGGGACCGCTGCTCTTGTGGACAAACTATGCAACATCAACACTCATAACACGCTTTAAGAGTGTTTCTCCCGGCTCCTCCTTAAGCTGCGTTCACGCTGGAAGTGATTTGCAACAACGTGACAACCAGGCAAGAAAATGAAGCAACTACCAATGAGAGGGAAGGATACTGGTGATTGACATAAAGGAGTAAATACATCAGAGGGTCACCTAGACAGCCAGAGCCTGGAATATCTGCAAGCGGCAAGCCGTCAGCTTCAAAGTGACATGTGGTGAACAAATTGCGCCCATCGTGTAAAGAGATTTACTTTCTTCATTTTCATTTATCGACTGTTATAAATTCAGATACCAATACATTAGGGGTGCAACGATACTCGAGTCGATACTGAACCGTTCGATACAGTGCTTTCGGTTCAGTACGCATATGTATCAAACAATACAAAATTTATTTAATTTATTTATTTCATCCACTTCTGACGATGCTGTCTGTGTTGAGCGCTCAGTGAATCTGCGTTCGACTACTTCGCCTAGGCTGCACTGTCGAGTGCAGATCCACTGAGCGCAGCGCAAGCTAGCAAGACAGAAGCTAAGCTCGTTGAGAAATGGCAACTGCCTCAACGCTACCCGAAACTGAACCTCCCCCACCCTCATTCAGATCTGGCGTTTGGAACTATCTTGGTCTTCATGTGAAGTATGACCCTGAAGGTAAGCGCGTCATGAACAAAAGTAAAACAGTATGTTGGATGTGCCACGCAATGCTCAATTGGTGGGAACTAGTGCGTTAGCGCAGTTAGCTTGTTAACGTGTTGACGCCGTCCAGCCCCACGCACGGGGCGATCCGCGGTAGCTCATTAACGGAGATTTGCTGTGTTATGGCGTTAATGTCATTTTAACTAGATTAACGCTGACAGCACTAGTGGGAACACAACGAATATGACTGCACATTTACTCCGACAGCATCCTAGTGCAAAGACAAGTGGAAGCAGACAAAAACAACAAGCACGCATGCTACAAACTTTACCCGAGTCATTCAGACAGCCGTTAGCACATGATTCTCCTTATAGGGACCTGATATGTTTAATATGCTGCTGAGAATATAGCCCAGAAGAAGCGTATAGTATAGCTTTTATTTTGGAAAGAGCCATTTCTCTGTAATAAACTCTTTTCCAAAGATGAGTGATTCCTCGATCAGATAGATTTATTTTATTTTATTATTTTGTTTTTTCAGCAACATTAAATTTAAAAACTGTACTTTTGAGTTAAAATAAATATTTATAATTTTAATAAATGACAAATTAAAAAGGCATGAACATTTTTTTGTATCGAAAAAATATCGAACCGTGACACCAAAGTATCGAACCGAACCGTGAATTTTGTGTATCGCTGCACCCCTACAATACATGTGAAAGTAACTAATATAGGGGGATATAGATACACGGTCAGGCTCTATTAATTACACCAAAATGTTACACAGATTAATTGAATTGACATATTGAGGCTAACTATATTTTTAACAAGGATTAGACCACTTTTCTATCAAATACTTTTTGTCATCAACACAAAACAGCAGACAAATGTTAAGCATATTAAAACTGTTTGTTCTAAAGGAGTTGTTAGTTTGTCTTTTATTCGTGAAATCTGGTAAACAAACTCCTGATCTCCATGCAGAGGTAAAGATCTCCAATCAAAACCACAAATCTCACGAGGAGTCTCACACACTGCTTCATATGTACACTGAGAAGTATATAACAATGTCACAGAAGTGCAAAGGAGCTTTTCCTGATTTAGCCGGATTGATGAGTTTCCAATAGTTAAGCTCTCAGCATTTCCCCGTCTGCTGCACAGACCATTACACCGGATCTTTAAAAACTGTATTCCATACAGCTGAGATTTTCTACGTCTGTGCTTTAATTTGCGTTTTGCTTCAGTTAAACATGCAAACAAACACCAAAACAGACCTGACAACGAATCAAATCGAGTAACTATTGTTATTAATTCTTCGTGTGTCGTTATCTGAGCTCTAGTGCATGTGTTCATGTGTGATTGCAGTCTTTAATCAGTTTGCTTGCTCCACAACACCCAGAGTATGAGAAACTGTTGCCAGAGCCTGAACGATTACTCAGTAAGAGCACACACAGAGGAACCTCCACATCTCAGTGAAAAATATCAGCAAGCTATCGGCCTGGTAGCGATTTAGAAAATCCATTTTTAGCTTCTGTGAGAGGGCTTTCTCTGTGAATAATGAATGCGAGTGCCTCCACACAGGAAATTTGTGTTACCGCTTGCATGCTCAGCAGTTTTCCACATGCTCTTTCTAATAGACGACTCTTTGGTGACTCAACTATGATCAATGCTCTCCCATCAATATTTCAGTCTTGCGGTTTGTTCACCTCCAGTGTGAGTTTTTATTTAATCTCCCTACCTCCATCTACATGTTTACAATTTACATTACATACCCATCTGTATCTATGCACATATTTTCATCCATTTTTGACCTTGTGAGTCTGTTAATTTATAGCTTTCTTTTGGTTTTCTCTGCACTCACAACTCCACAGCCTTTGCAAGAAATGTATTGAGCCAAGCAGCAGAGCAAAGGTGCAATTCAAACGCACAAAACTTTAGCTTGAACACCTGACTTAGATGGACCGCTCACCCATAGAGGATCGTTCCTGGCAAACTTTGGCAGCCCTGTCTGTCCATGTGTCACATAGCTGCAGCGGCAGAGGTAAACATGAGCTGACACCTGTCACAGATGTTGGAGCTAGCCAACAACCTAGCCCACATATCTGCCCGTCTATCTGTGGCTATCTGTCATATGTCATCCAGCTGGAACCAAGGAACTAAGCAGTGCCATTTCTGCTAATATCTCTTTCAACACTGATGCCAGGAGTCATGTGGGGGGAAAGCAGATGATATCTTTTTGTGGGTGTTATATAGTTCAATACTTTGCTTAGAATTTTACGGCCGTTGTTCAAGCCCTTCTAAAATGTGTAAAGCTTTTTCACCACCATACAACTCCAATATTACATATATACTTTCTGAACCTGAAAGAAAAAGAGCTTTTTTTTTTTTTTTTTAAGTATGTATGCTATTGTGAAACCTCCTGATATTACAAGGAAAAAGTAAAATCCAAAGGAATATTTTATTCCGTATTCTATTCAAATACAAAATAGCCCGAGGCATCCAGGCAGCAAACAGAAGCATCAGCCGACTGCCTTTCTGGTCGTTATTGACTCGAGACAGTCCAGAGCCTCTGCTACACTCACACCAAAAGCCTTTGTGCTCAGATGTTTTGCTCAGACTAGATTGTTTTATTTCTTTTTTCTAAATTTGGTCGTTTGCGTCATTCCTGAAATTTGTCCCTTATCAGAGTTTAGCGGGAACTGGTTACGTCCCTGAACTGATACACATGGATGAAAAGAACAATAACAAAGATGTCACATGCACAGCGCTGTCATACAGAAGTATGCACGAAGGCCACTAAAGTCAGCAGATAGTCTTTCATGTATAAGCTGATGTGCAAGGGCCATGCATATTTATGGGGATTAACATATTAATGCATAATCAGGAGTTGCAGAATTGTTATATGAGTGGCATTACTAAATAGATATTTTAATTCAGGATGCCACTGGCTACTTAAAACTACACTTCCCAGCTTGTCTCTCAATCACTCAAGTATGGAAAGAATACTTATCTTTTTTGCTTAGACGGGGAAATGAGATAAAAGTCATGAGAATTCTGGCTTGCCTGTTCAGACTGAGAGACCTTAACATAACAGTCTCAGAATCAGGACTGGAAAGATCAGATCCCATTCTGTTTGGGCTTGGGAACTGTCTTTGTTTTTCTCTGAAAGACCAATCCCAAAGGATCATTAGTCAGAAATGAAAGAAGTTATTTCCGGTTGAAAACTTATGACCTCATAATAAAGGGATTAAAGTTGAGAATTTCACTCTGCTGCTCAGCATCACTATAAATGTCTGAAAGAAGGCTGAAAGTCTATATATAAATTTGATATAGCAGATGAATCTCTCTAAATTCTTCCTAAATAACCAAAAGTCATTCGTCATCCAACTTAAATAAACTTCCCTACTTATTTTCACATGAGCACAATGGCTCACATCAGAAATGGCACTAAGATCACACTCAAGCCACAAACTAGAGTGGACCTTCACCATATATTACAGCCCAATAAAATAAATTAAATCTCTCTATTCTATTTTATTCCTTTTTTAAAGCAATGCTAACACAAAACCGTCAATCTGATAGTATTATATTAGATAGGCAATACAGAAACAATTTCATTTCACACACTTTTTGCAAGATTCAAGGATATTCAAGACGTTTTTAAGGATTTTCCAGCACAGGAACAAGCCCTTTTAGAATTTAGCGCATCAATCATTTGTACGTGGGAGCAGCACCAGCTGGTAGTTTTAGAAAAAAAAAGAAGAAATATTGGTGATAGGAGGTTTCATGTCGTGTGTTTTCATTATGCCAACACCAGCTAGAGCCAAAAATTCAAGCTGTGTTGTGATTGCTGAGACGCATGTCACACGCTAATGTAGTGTGTCATGTGGGAATGATAGCAGTGTGTCTGTATCTATGAAGCGTCACATCCTGTTTCAGACAAGGCCATTTCAAAAACACCCTACTGACAGACAAAAATGACAAGGCGTCTGCCGCAGTGGGGGTTGAGGAACGCAACAAAAATAGAGTTCTCTCTCCGCACGGCCCCGGCACCTCCCTGTCACACCGACTACTTGTCTCCCATCACACTTCTCAGGGGCAGAATATCTGCAGGTCTCAGAGCTTTAAGCTATGAAACGTCTTTCTTTCTGTACAATCACTGTTAAATGAGACTGTAAATGGGTTGTACACAAACTGTGACACGTGATATGATACTTCATGTAACACAGGGGTGTCAAACTCAATTGCACAGGGGGCCAAAACTCAAGGCCCACTTTAGGTCGCGGGCCAAACAAGATAAACATTTATTGAACACACTAAAACAGTGTTTTTTAAACATAAATATGAATAAAAACAGACAGGAATATTATTCCAGATTAAATAAACTTGAAAAAATAAACTTTAACAGGTGCAGTTCAGCAAAGTCCGCTGACTTGGTTCAACATTACTTGGCAACAGGGAAAGTGAGGCAAGTTGCACTGGTGCATTTGTGACAGCTTCACTTTTTTCACCGCACAGCACCGGCGCTCCATCTGTTGCAAGTCCAACAAGTTTGTCCCAGGGCAGTTTCATGTCGGTTACACTTTGACATACGTTTTAAAAAATGTCTTTTCCTGTCATTGTCCCGTGCATCGATTTAATGTTCAATATTTCCTCTCCACGGATGAAGATGGCCAGCTGTGCAATGTCCATCCATCCACAGCAAGAGAGTATGCAATAAAGTTTTTGCTTCTTTCACACAACTGTGTTCTTACATCAGTGGCCATCTCACAAACCCGATCAGCAATCGTATTTCTGCTCAGGCTCACATTTGCCAAAATCTGCGTTTTGTCTGGACACAAGACGTCGCACAGCTTCCTCATGCAGCTCTTCAGAGTGGTACCGGGCTGATTTGGCTCCTCTGCTACAATAAAACTTGCTCTCACAACAGCTTCACTTTGTGATTTTGCTCTGGTGAAAGAAAGTCTGCTGAAATGTCAGGTTCTTCTTTAGCTCTTCTACTTTCTGTAGTTTCTGCATTTAGGTTTTTCAGCTTATCCTGACGTTTTGTCTCGTAGTGCCGTCTTAAATTAAATTCCTTAATTACAGCCACATTAGCTCCACTAATAAGACACACGGGTTTACCAGCAATCTCTGTAAACATATATTCAGTCACCCACTGGTGCTGAAAGGCTCTGCTGTAAGAATCAACTTTTCTCTCCACCATTGTGAGCGGCCAGCTTAGCAATAACAGAAGTTTGACTTGATTGACGCGGGAATGTTCTCAGTTAGCCTAGCCAAGGAGGCTACAGCGCTGCATTATGGGATCTGTAGTTTGTATATTATTAGCGCCTCATATCGCCAGGCCATGCATAACAATAATAGTATAACAATAATTTTATTTATTTATATATTTATATTTATATATATATATATATATATATATATATATATATATATATATATATATATATATATATATATACACACACACACACACACATATATATTAGGGGTGCAACGATACACAAAATTCACGGTTCGGTTCGATACTTTGGTGTCACGGTTCGATATTTTTTCGATACAAAAAAAATGTTCATGCCTTTTTAATTTGTCATTTATTAAAATTATAAATATATATTTTAACTCAAAAGTACAGTTTTTAAATTTAACCCTAACCCTTGTGCGTGTTTTTTTATTTTGACAGCGAATGCGCACCTGCGGACCACTTATGTGCAGCCCTGGTTATTTAGCTCGTCATATTGCAGCCACAGAAATTATTTTGTCCATGAAACCATAAAGCTGCACTTTCTTTTTGCCTTATAGTCTGATTTGTCATAACTTCTCCGTTTTGTGGTAAGCTTTTCTTTGGCTGTCACTTCTTCACCCTGACCTGTCTTATTTGGCTCAGCAGAACTAAAATATATATCCTGCTGCTTTTACACACGCACTCACATAAGCTCAGCGATTCTCTGCGTGATCAACCTCTCACATGTTTAAGCTGCGGGAGATTTCACTTGTCATGTTTGCATAGTAAGCTAACGATTAATAAGACGATGTCAGAGGAATTGGTGCACAAATTATCATCACTCACAGATCAGTGCTGTCGCTCTCTATACACAGTTCGCACGATTGCAAAGTGAAAGCAAAAAACAAGCGCAAATTCAAACGCGATTTCAATATGTCACATATTGACAGTGGCTCACCGATGCCAATGACATAATTACCCAGCTACATTTCTGAAAGAATGCAAAAGCATTGACATATATTTTTCCTTCCTACAATAGCCCGACGGGCAGGGAAGAGATAGATTTTGGTAGCCCGACTGAAAAAATCGCTAGCCCCAGGACGTCGGGCTAGCGATATTGCAAGCCCTGTATCTGATTGAGGAATTACTCATCTTTGGAAAGAGAGTTTATTACAGAGAAATGTCTCTTTCCAAAATAAAAGCTATACTATCCGCTTCTTCTGGGCTATATTCTCAGCAGCATAAGGAGACTCATGTGCTAACAGCTGTCTAAATGACTCGGCTAAAGTTAGTAGCATGCTTGTTGTTTTTGTCTTTGCACTAGGATGATGTCGGAGTAAATGTGCAGTCATATTCGTTGTGTTCCCACTAGTGCTTTCAGGTTGATCTCGTTGAAATGACCTTAACGCCACAACACGGCAAATCTCCGTTAACGAGCTACCGCCGATCGCCCCGTGCATGGGGCTAGACGGCCAACACGTTAACGAGCTAACTGCGCTAACACACTAGTTCCCACCCATGTAATTGAGCATTGCATGGCACATCCAACCTACTGTTTTACTTTAGTCCATGACTCGCTTACCTTCAGGGTCATACGTCACATGAAAACCAAAATAATTCCAAACGCCAGATCTGAATGTTGCAAGGAGAGCTTAACTTCTGTCTCGCTAGCTTGCCCTGCGCTCTTCCTTCTGACTATGCTGTCTGTGTTGAGCGCTCAGTGGATCTGCGCTCGACAGTGCAGCCTAGGCGGAGTAGTCGAACGCAGATTCACTGAGCGCTCAACACAGACAGCATCGTCAGAAGGAAAGTTGATAAAATAAATTACAAATGTTGTATTGTTCGATACATATGCGTACCGAACCGAAAGCACTGTATCGAACGAAAATCGAAAATATATATATTTCGCCCATATATATATATATATGGGCGAAATGCAATTGTAGAAATTGGGGGGGGGGGTTAAAAACAGATCTAAAGATGTGTTTGTTAAGCACTGTTCTGTACACAATGCTCAAGTCAGTCTAAAAATGTCCTTATGTCAGTATGCCCTACATCATAAGTGGCTTGAATCCTAAGTTTATTAATGACTATATATAGGTAGTCTTGGAAAGAACATTCTAGAGCACTCCATCCGTCTCCATTAAGACGTGTATTGTTTTTTTGGGTGGGGGCGGATCCACACACTGGATCAGTTCAAACTACATGCTGACTGTCAGTTTTTAAATCTGCCCTTTATTGTCTAAGGCTATTGCCTGCGACCTCTCATTCAAACTTTAGTACTATCCATTGGTCACATGTAACTACTAAACCCCAGACGCTTTTAACCAGTAACAGTACCTTAAATTTTACAAACCACATCCCTGCATTCTCTGTGCTGACAAAAAAAACAGAGCGGCAGAGACATTTTATCCAAGTTTAAAGCTGAAACTGAAAGCTGAGGTTAAACAGCTGAGCGTTCACAGTAAGTAGGGTTTGATTGACATCTCCAGAAGAATATACACCCATGCTTTCCCACTGACACGCAAACCAACCCACTCAGCTCCCCAGCACGTGTTTGTCACACACATGAACCCCTCCACTCTCCGACCCATACACTCTCTCAAACACACACACACACACACACACACACACACACACACACACACAGCTGTCATTTCCCGTGACATCCCCAGCCTCCATTACCTGCATGCATTAACAAACCTCTCTGATGTTAAAAATTATAATTCATACATTTGAATAATTCAGATTACTTTAAAAGCTGTGCGCTCACACTCGCTCACTCTTTTCCCAGCTTGAATGAAAAGTGTTTACCTCAAATCGCATTCGAATAAATCCTATAAGTCCTTTTAAAATTCCTTAGATAAACCAATCAAATACCCCCAGCGCTGGGCTGACTGGCCAATCAAAATTAGCATTCGTAGAAGCGGCCTAGTTTTACTTAAATGCCATCAAAAAGCAAATCAAATTGCAGCGTCTATTTGTGAGGTTCAGTTTGTTAGAGTTAGGAAAGAGGTGATAAATAAAGCGAGAGTGAGAGAAAAAGGGGCCCTGCTGCACCAGATGTGCGTGCACGTGTGTGTGTGCGTGTGCGCATGTGTGTGTGTGGTGAGAGAGAGACATTTGAAAACAGTAAACAAGAAACAGGTTAGCAAACTGCACGTTCCCTTTAGATTAGATCTAAGGCTTGGATGGTGAGACCTCACATCTTTTCTCATCTCACTGTCCATGTCGGTTTCTGTTAATTCCAGCTATCAGTAAATCATAACCTTCTGCTTCCTTTTTCTGTGTTTTCAAAACAACAACTGTCTCTGACACTCATATTTCCTGTGCTGTAACGGATTACTCCCCAGCCTACACTCAACACACGCGCAGACAGTTCCCATAACTTCAGAGGACATCACTCTGACTTGCACTAATGTCACAGACTTGTGCCAATCCCGTGGTTCTCAAATTGTGGGCTGGGCCCCCTTTGGTTCCTAGTTAGCACAGAGCCAGCACAGGGGATGTGTGAACAATGGGCATTTTGACTCTGTACGTTTAGACCTGCAGCGTTGCAGTGGTGCAGTGTGGAGTGCTTTCATTTGGGGGACAGTGACAAAAATATCTGAAGTATCCGGTAGTGTGGGTAACTCTGGTTGGTGTTTGTGCTATTGCGGGTCCTTATGTGCAGCCCATGCAACTTGTGTTAGTGTTAAAAAAAAAAAAAAAGCACAAACACTCAATTGTATCTCCTGTTTGAGCTTCTCACACATGCTTTTTTTAATCTTCTGTGCGGGGCTTTTTTAATTTTGCACTTCTTCCTCTTAATGGTGAACTAAAAAAAAACCCACACTTTTTAACCAATCAGCAGTCTGTCTATACACAGGATTATTACTTGTACATGTTGATGGCTTCTTGGCAGAGTGTACAGGAGTGTGCCTCCATATAAGTTGAATTCCTACAATCCCTTTCATGGACACACAGAGAAATGCAAACTTACACCAAAGGTAGGACGATAAAAATTCAGTGACTACAGTTTATATTTAAATTTAAGATTCAACTTGGAATGAGCATTGCTCGTGACACACACAAGCCTATTAAGGTTATCCATTGTAGTGCATGAGGCCCTGTAATTAGGAGTGAAAGATGTATATACTGATTTATGTATTTACTGTTGGTAGTTAGCAATGAAAGCTAAACCTGTTTTTAAATCTATGCATGTGTCTTCCCAAAGCCTGAGTATACCCTGTCTTTCTAACGGGCAGGTGCGTTTCTTCCTCCTGATTTCACCCAAATCATACGACCATGATCGTAAAAACATACAAATACACACCAAGGTTCAAGCAGCTGGTGAGTTTGTCCTTGACTGCCCACCCTGTGGCAGTGGCATGGATGCAGCTGTTTTAGAGGGTTCAGGATGGGATTTTAAAAGCCGTGTCCTTGTCAAGGGTGGACTCTTGGTTTATGTTTGGGGGGTTTTTTGGAGGGGAGGGAGGGTTAATTACCCTAATATCGAAGGTTGTGTAAAGACCAGCACTCACATTGCATTCAAAGTTCCAGGCTCGTTGTTTATGTCAATTAAAGTACTCTATTAGCTGTGCAGGAGCAATTAGCACACAAGGATATTTTCTTTTGGGAAGTAATACAGCAGACACCAGCGTTATCCAATCAGTTCTGAGCAAATTGCATAACACACCTGGCACAATGCAGTACAGAATTTATTCATCTCTTTCTCATGCAAGCATCGCAACAGGCATCCCTGCTGCGATGCTTGCACTCTGATGGAAAACTGTGGCGCAAAGGTAACGCAAAACAACTTTTTAATGATTTAATAATGATTTTCATGACACTTAGCATTATCAGTAGTGCATTCGGGAGCCAGGATCAACCTGAACGAGTAAATCCTAAGAGTCCAGAACACAACAGCCTGGCAAGCCCTGTTAGTGGGATGTTCTTACGGCAGTGGGGTGAAGAACAGCATAATAAGAAGTTTCAATACTTTGCGAGAGGTTTTATATATTTAATTTTATCTGTAGGTATGAGGCTAGAACGCTGTAATAAAAGAGAAAGGAAGAAATGTACACTTTTCAACTTAGCATGTTTTTGTGATTACTGTGAAATAAGTAAAGTTAATGGCAGAACGAATGGATTTTTGTCATCATTTTTCATGTCTTTGGCAGGAAGATTTTGTGCATTAATACTTAGTTTTACAGCAAAGTTTGAAACACAATGAGCTCATGGATAAACGCTGGTGTTAAAGGGATAACAGAGTGACCCTAGCTAGTTTAAACAAATGAAAAACAGGCTTTTTTAATAGACAGTTGGCTTTTTAAAATGCATATCATAAAATGGATGATAGCACCTCGATAATTAAGTTAGCCACTTGTGTCATGAGTGCGTAGACTTGCCCTTGACTGACCTGCCTGGGGCTCTAACAGAGGCATGGCCTGCTGTGCAGTTAGGGATTCTGGGAGTGTGCTCTTAAAGGAACAGATGCCAGCGCACAACAGCTGTTCCTTTGGCATCAAACTAGAGCCAAATGGCTGGAGCCTCCACCCAAGAACAAAAACATCAACATGTGTTACTAAAACCTCTCCCTCTTAATAAGACACACACACACAGGAGTACGCTGAATCAGAACTTAAGTGTCTCCACAACCACAGAGACACCGACACAACCTTTTATACTCAATTCGAGCACAGTCAGGGTCAAAATCCACCAACATAAAGGAGAAAAGGAAGTGGGAGCGCTGGATTTATAACCCAAGGCAAAACAAGAATGTGTCACATAATTTTTTTTTTTTTATCTCAGTTATCTTATTCTAAACCAAAACTGTAACTGAAATTGAAATTCCAATAATTGCACAACCCTGTGTAGTGATAGTGTGTGTCTGTCTACAGAGAAAAGGTACTCACCCTGAAAAGACTGCCTTGCTCTCTCCACTAGCTCCTCTATGGGATAACTGGCCAAGTCTCCTCTTGCATGCTTCGTCTTGCAGTAGGTACACGCATTCAGACACCTACACCGACAGAAAGACACAAAAGAAAATGTAAAAAGAGAAAGATCGAGCAAACCTTCACTTTTGACTTTATTGAAGAAAACATGTTTTTTGCTTTGGGGGCTTGTGTTTCAATCTTTTTGTGCTCCATTTATATCATACGGCACAAATCTAATAATATATTAAACATCAAATGAAAGCAGCTGGTTGTATTCACCAATGCCATTGGAAATGGATGTCAACTGAAATGAACTATACTCAGCTCAAAATGTGAAGGTGGAATATAAAAATATATATAAATGAACAGAGACTTTTAACCTCCTAGGACCTGCCGTCCACATATGTGGACATCACATTTTGGGTTATTTAGACCAAAATACTCAATTTTGCTCTACAAGGGCCTGATATCCACTTACGAGGACATTGTACTGCTACTGTTCTATCAAATTTTAAACAAATATCCTCATTTGTGGCTCTCATTTTTCTTAAAAACAAAAATAAGGTAAAAAAAAAAAAAAAAAAAAAAAAAAAATCTGGTAATTCTTTGTTTTTACATTCATCAGGCCCCAATATGCCCAAATATCAAAGAGAAATTAAAAATGCATGTCGTGGAAGAGTTCGGGTCTTAGGAGGTTAAAAGGAAAGTAATGAAGCTTGCCCTGTCAATTAAGGAAAAGCACTAAAAGACAGGGGAGAGTAAAAACTGTTCTCTCTTTCATAAACTATTTCAAAGGATTAGAAGTGACCATGGACAGCTGTCTCAAAGACAAACAGTGGAAACGCTAGAGTCGCCGCATTGTTTTGTTCAAGAAAAAGGAGAGGCTTGATTCAAATTGACTGTGAAAGGAAGGGAAAGGAGAATGAAGCAGAACAGAAAATGAGAACAAAAATAAAACTGCCTCACACTAAAGCCCTGAGTATGGCAGGGTGTAAACTCCGGGAGAGTGCTTGGTTGGGAAGATTAACCAAACCACACTCTATTAAAACCATCTGATGAATTTGGATTCAATTTCAGACCTCGAATTTGTCATTGTAGTTTGAAAAGTACAACCTGGCATTAAAAAAAAGTTTGTGCGATGTGTTAACATCCTGAACTGCAAATCAATTACATCCTATATTAAACTAAAAATGGTAAAACACACACACACACACACACACACACACACACACACACACCGACAGTATTACAAAAATAACAGAGTCTCGTTCAGGTGCATTTTATGGATTTAACATCTTTTCCAGCCAACTGTTGTTGGCATGGAATTTCTGAGGTTACGTGAGCATATGACATCTTTGTATTTTCTATTTTCCATCTAATTTTATTTCTATGCATTTTTCTTTTTCTGGCTTTTTTCCCCCTCGTTGGTTCCATTAGTTGCAAGTACATGTTATTGGGTCAGTCTGAATAAAACGCTGTGGCATCTCATTAGCAAAATACTGCAAAGTAATTGGGGGTAAAGACCCAAACAAACTCAATTATAGCTAATAATGGGCCAGTACTTCTACTCTTAAAGAAAACCTGACTGTCCATTAGCACAGCACTACTAATGGAGGCTTCTAACCTTGGGAATACATTGGGTACAACTCTGTTGCTAAAGCTGATCATGGTAACATAAAACAATGCTTGGGATTTGTTATATATGCATCCTAAAAGCAGCTCAGTTCTGGTTCGCTCAAAGAAGGAAGCAAGAAGAATGAGTTGAGTAAAGTTTGAATTATCTGACTGTTTTGCTTCGCTTAATGCGCCTTATAATCCGGTGTGCCTTATGGTCCAAAAACAAAAACAGTAAGCATAAACTGCATCCTTGACATTCAAGGAAAAATAACATTGATCCCCAGAAACCTGAAGCAAAAAGGACAAAATTTGTGGGCCAAAAAGTACTGCCTCACAAAAGACACCACTAATCACACTATGATATTACTCCATATATAAAACAATATTGTGCTCAAGAATGACCATGTTTTTCAATTAGTAGGATGGTGGATTCGTTAATCCTGATAGTTTCCACTATCCAGTGAGTAATGTTGTGAAGCATCTCGCAGGTGGAAGCTGGGATCATCTGTAATATGGTAACATTTTTTTATATAATCGATATACAAGAAGTGATATATAAATATGTTCCGTAGAGGAAAGTTCAGCTGTTCTTCCTCTGATGGTTCATAGTTAAATACTGGATCACATTTAAACCAGTGATATAAAAAAAAAAAAAAAAGGTTAATCACAGTCCATCTACAGAGCAGATACACTACAACTTTACACAAATTCTTTGTCAAAAATAAGTAACACGCAATAACCTAAAGATGACAAAAAAAAAAGAGGTCATTCTGTTACGGCACAAACAACTACATTATACATGTCGATCCACTTGTTCCACTGCATTTGTTGGACCATCTAACACCTCGCACACTAAAATGCTGCAATCCCTCTCTTATAATCGTTCTGACATTCATTTAAAATAGCAGAAGAATTTTCAATGACACAAATCACCACAACGGTAAAAGAAAACCGAGCTATCCATCCATCCATCTCTCCTTCTCAGAGTATTGCTTCGCTGAGGGCACTAAAGATGGCAGCTAGGTCACAGGACCTTGCTGTGGAGAAAACACAGACAGATGGGACCCCGTGTGCGTGCACACACGCCGACACACACACACACACACACACCACCAGGGGGTCAATCCATCTTAATGTGATCAGGCCCAGCTGAATGGATCACACCAACATTAATCTCAAGAGACAGTCAGTGGCCTGCTTGTGTGTCTGTGTGTATTTGCATCAGTAACGTGCAATGTGTGTGCGTTCGTATGGCTGTGTTCAAGTGTGCTGCTGTTGCTGAACATTTGTCCAGTATCACAACAATGCATTAGCGGTTTCGACTTCTCCATTAGCCAGGACGGTCTGTGACAACTAGACCAACGCTGAGCGCAAGAGGAGCCTGTGTCCCTCCCTCGCTGTGGCAGGCACATGCACACCTTTACTTCGTATTAAAGTTGCGATGGATGATAAATTATTTGAAATAATACAACAATTTTAAAGCTGCTTTTACCATTCAGGAAAACTAAGCAGCTGCAGTGACGTAAAGACGCACTTTGATAGTTAAATCCAAATATTTCTCGGCCTACTTTATATCTGTCCTTGCTCCCTCTTCTGTTTTGTCCCAGTTAATTAAACCACAGAGGTAGCTGTTGTACCTGACAACAGTGTAGTTCATCAATGTGTTACAATGAGAAAGGTTACCTCCCCAATGTGCGTGTGTGCGCGCGTGTGAGATGAAGACGGAGAGATTATTGTGTGGTTGCAGCCTTGAAAAGGTAACAAAGGGAGGAAAACCCTGAGGTTCCTCTATACATTTGTAAGCCTGCCTCAACACACACACACACACACACACACACACACACAAACAAAGTACAGTTCCCTTCGGGAAGGCTCCCTTGTGCTGCATATTAAGAACAAGAAAATCATTTCTCAGTGATAAGTATTTAGAATCTAGACATTAATTAGAAAGCTACACATTAATTAGAAAACAGCCATCGGTGTGTATTAGTGTTCGTCGGGGCTCGTATTGTGCCAGCTTCAAAACGCAATTATGAAAACAAAGCTTAAACTGCGAGGGGAAGTCTGAGCGCCATGCAAATTGTAAAGCAAGATTAGTCATTGCGCTTATTGTCGAGACGGGGAGACGCTGAAGTGGGTATATTAGCAAACAAAATCTCCAAACTGCTGTTATATGGCTGAACAATGCCTCGAGCCTGTGAGTTTGCTGTTAGTGTCATCTCAAAGTCAAAGTGGAGGTGGCGAAATAATATGGAGTCAAGGAACAAAGACTGCTGACACAATGAAGTTAAGACCTATTAGGAGCAATGAATAGAGGGGTTATTAGTAATTCAGAAAAAGATTGGCAGTTAAAACCCATTTCAAGTTGCATGGGAACTGCACACACACCGATGATCTTGTGTAAGTCATAAAAAAGGCAATATTCATCACATCAAATATTATTAGGAGCTCTAATCATAAGGGTTTGGGATTAAGCGGCGCTTGTGGCGCTTAGTCAATGGGGGTTAAGTGGAGTTGCGAGGGTGGGTTTGAAACGACACAGAGATTTTACTTCATTTTTCAAAAGTGTAAATTTGTGCGAACACTTTTCTACGGTGGCTCGCTGACTTGTGACGATTGGTTAACACTCTGAAGCTGTGTGTTAGGTAAAAAAAAAAAAATCAATCAAGTAAAAGTTTTTGCACCAATATTTCACATGAGGATTGGTTGTTTTTGCGTATTTGTGTGTGAGCATGGATTTCAGTGAGCTTCCTTTCATCTACGAGTGTGTGCTCTAATGCAGCTGGGCCCCGTTTCTCTCTGTGTTCAATCCAGCCTTTGTTCATGACCTCTCGAGTTCTCTTATCGAGTCTCATGTTCCCCGTGTTAAATACTGAAAGAGCTCTGTGTGCATTTTCGAAAATGTGTCACATGTTGACCCCGCGTTTCTGAAACTACTACAGCAGCTTTGCTTGTTGTTTTGACTGAAAAAAGTCAGCGTGAGTATGTGTGTGAGAGCGTGTGCGCTTGTGTGTGAAACCACATCTCCACGTCCACGTAGTAGCTGTGTTTTCCCAACTTCTTGTTTTGTCTGTAGTCTGACCTCGAGACGGTGTTTGTGCTAAAGTCAATCAGCCTATTGTTGCTGGAAAAGAATGGTGCGATATTTGTTTATTTTGGAACTCACTGATAAAGTGTCACGTGAAGATATGCTATGAGGTTAGGCCTACAATCAGGCTGACTGAGTCAGGTAATCGGCTCACTTCTCTGGCTTACTAACCACTTTGCACGCTAACTTATTTGATTTTTAAGTCCCCTTTTCGCTGATGATCTGAATGCTGAGCTGACTCACACAGTAGGTAGATTCAGAGGTCAGAAGGACCTGCACACAGTAATAACCGTCAACTGACAGCTTGTTTTGCTGACTTACTACTTCATGCAAGTCACTAGACAAAACAGTGGTTGGAGACCGCAGGTCGCCTGAACTGATTGTGACCGTTTGCAATGAATTTGTGATCTTGTTGCTTGAAGTTGATGAGCAGGTCTGCAACCACTTGCAAACAGCTGCCATCTTCAAAGCAAGTTTGATGTGTCAAGGTGATAAAACGGCAAGACTGAGCCAGTCTGCTATCAGTCTGCAAAAGAACTGCATCAAGTTGGCAATTACATGTAATGTGTGTGTGTTAATATGGTATAAGTTGTCCACATATACATAAATTTAAAGTAAACAACAATTCACATTAACTACTTACATTTAGAGTTCAGCTAGAACCTCAGATTTGAAACAGAAATTCCTCCACAAACCTATTATTATATTGGAATAAAACCAGAATAGAACCAGATGACAACCAGTTTGGTTGAGTTCCCTGTTGCAGAGAGATGCACTGCAGATTGACTAAAACAAGTTGGCAACGTCTCTAACTACACATTAGAGAGAAATTATTTTCAAATGCAGTCAGTGTGCAACAGAATTTTTACTCCATTCTGACTGAATCATCAAGGAGTGACTAGTCAAATGCCTTAAAGTGGACCTATTATCCTCTACCATGTATATAGTGTGATACAGTGGTGGTTACTCACATAAAACATGGCTAAAGCTTTTTTCTTCCTCTTGGCTCTGTATGACGTCACTAAAAGTCGATATCTGTTTTAAGCAGATGAACCGAGGGGCTTCAACAAAGCCCAGTCTAAGATAAATAAGGGTCATTTTAAACCGTAAATCATGCAAAGCTACTCTAATCAAATCCACAAATAAAAATATGCAGCTGGAAATGTGCATAACAGGTCCACTTTAAAGCTGTTGTCATTTTACATCTAGCAGAATCTTTGCATATATCAGAGGATGTAAAGGAATTATTGAGACCTTTTAAAATGTATTGGGTTTTTTCTCAATTTAGAGTTTTCAAAAGGTTCCTAAACATTTTATTACAAACGTAACCACTCTCTTCTTAAACTCCATTCCTCTAAAGCAACAAAACAAAATGACTGGACTGGACTCCATGTGTCTGCACCACTACAGATAATGTAGTGGAAATCACCTCATTACTGGGCTGGTGTTTCTTATTGACAAAAAGTTGCTGCTTGAGTCACAAATCTTCTCTAAAATAGTCACTCGTGTGTGTGGTCTGGGTGTTGCTCAGATTGTAGGGATGTAAATTTGTTTACACCGTCGCAGTATGTCAATGTGTTTTCCTTAGGAGGATAAAAAAAAAGCTCCTGTAATGTCTGTCATCAAATTTTTAGGTGAAGACATGTTGTTAAGGTTGAAGTAAGCTTAAGTTTTGACATGCAGTAGTTATGGTTAAAGCTCCAGAACATTTCTAACTGAACGTAATGCCCCCTGAAATCATGGACACACTAATAAACTACTGTGTGTATGTGTGTGCACGAGTGTGTGTGTGTAAATTGTGTTTGCCTGTGACACACTGGGACTAATTCAGTTACTCAGGGGTTCTGTAGCATAATACCTTGTAATGACACACAATCTCATTTTGTCCAAGGAGACACATCAATCTTTTGGATTTACTGTGGGGAGCACAGTCTGTCCTGGTGAGCGAGTGTGGAGAATAGTGTACGGAGTGTGTGCGTGTTTGTCCTGAGCATATATTTGTGTGTTTGTGTGTTAAGCAGTGGGAAAGAGGGAAATGGAATAAAGTGTTCAGACCACTGGAGCTGAAAACTACCCATACATTGGTTTGATAAACAGCAGGAGAGGCCACTGTGGTACACAGCTAGAAGAGGTGTGCACATATGTCTGTGTGTGAGTGTGTGTGCCTGTCTGCATATAGTCGTGTGTGTGTGTGTGTGTGTGTGTGTGTCAAGAATGAAATAGAAAAAGAAAATGAGAATTCCGTTGTGGAGGTGTATGTGCGTGTGTGTCTTGTGCTGAAGTGCAAAATCAAAATGAGATTGTGTGTATATTGGGCATCCATGCGTCTCTGCGACTGTTCACACATATGTACGTGAGAAGAAAACCTTTTGTAAACACCCTTCATTCTGCTGTAATTCCACTTTTCTGAAGCACATCAGCACATTTTCCCCATCTTTTGTTGCTGCTTGACATGATGCATTTTCACTTCTGCTCTTTCAAGAGAAAAACAACACAGAAAAGAAAAGATGAGATCATTGACCAACGGCAAACAAAATGAAAACGCAGTCAAGCGGCGCGGTCCAACGGGATTCTGTTGTACGACGTGGAAGCGATATGGACCGATATCATGCAGAATGACTGGATATTAGAATCTGAAGTTAGAGAAAATATACCTGCTTTGATTATTAGGTAAAAAAAATGATGTATAGGAGAAGGAAAAAGGAAAAAGAGACGTTGATCTCGAGTCCCATTGACTTCCATGCTGTTGCTATGAAACTGAAATCACAAAACACAAGTCTTTTTAAGTTATCGAATAACTTTGCTAATGAGTTTGCATCTCTCCATCTTTTCTTCTTGTGTGACACTCCCCTTTAAAGCAGATACTTTTCTATAACACCAACACCTGTATTCCTTTTGTAACATTAGCATTCTTAAGTGCCTATAGGGAACAAATAAATACAAATAACATTTAATAAAAATAATAATGTTTGCCTTATGCCGGATGCCCCACCTGATCCAACCCCACAGGGATTCGTGTCTTCTCCCAGGATTGCACCAGGAATCTTTCGATTATGCTATTCCCAAGTGACACCCTCTATAAAGTGCGCACTCAATGAGTTTTGCTCTGACTTTTTACCTTGCTTAGTCAAGGAATGTGCCATATAAATACATAAATCAATCATAATGACATTGATTGATCTGCAAAGAGAAACAGTTAAGAGGACTAAGAAAAGAATCCAAGCACGGAGGAAGCTCTGAAAGTGAAACACGCCAATCACATACTGATGACTGTCATTTCTTTTCTTGAAATAGGACCAGCATGATTATTCAAAGTCAAAATTAGAAAAGCGAACTGAGAACTAAGAGTTAAAAATACACATAAGCACAAAAGCTGTTTTTTTGCGTTGTTTTTCAGAAGACCGATCACAGCGACACACTACTGATGGCGAAATTTAATGACAGAAATGACCATTTTGAGCAGACTGGAATTAAAATGATCACTGAAGACGAATTTAAAAGTAATCCTATCAGACATAGAGGCTAATATAACTTCTAAATATGAAAAAAAAAAAAAAGGGGCTTTCTCCAAATTTTGTGATGTTATTTGCTTGACACTTTAATATTTACTGGGGAGGCAATATTCTTAATATTGAAATATTAAGACGGGCAGCAAATGCTCAAAAACTTTTGCACAAATTTCACTGAAGCTAGGGCTGTGCGATATGACCAAAATCTCATATCCCGATATAAGAATTCTATCATCCAGATAACGATATAAATCACAAAAATGTAACATTTTCTGTAAATTCTGTGAATCTCGGGCAGCTCGACTTGCGGGAAGTGGTTCCAGCTGCGCGTCATGTAGCTGGAGTCGAGTGTTTTAACCGATGCATGAAACGATGCTGCGGGGAAAAGCCTGTTCTAACGTTGGAGTCTAAGGTTTATTTTTTGGGGGCTGACGGCTCTTTTTTGCTTCTCATCCGTAAATACTCTGCATCCTCTTTCACGTAATTCAGTTTATTTTGAAAAGTCTCAACAGGATCTTGAGCTTTATTGTGAAAGGTTTATGTGGAAAACAAACAAGCGGACACGCAATGGTTTTACCGTCGTTGTTGCTAACGACAACGCATAAAAACAGGCGCTTGTCCGTCTGTAGTGTGGTTATATAAAATATAAGAGAAAGAGAGAACTTCTAGAAATTAATATAGCCACTACAGTGACCATCAGAACGATGAAAAAAATATTGCCGTAAACAGTTTATTTTGCGACACCACGAAACAAACGATAGCGTAAAATGAAACGATAGACGTTTTTATATCGTCATCCGATATATATCGTTATATCGAACAGCCCTAACTGAAACAATATTGAGACACAAGCAAACAAATTAAACCACAGAATAACATTCACATCGCTTTCTGTTTAAATAAGAAACACCTGCCATCCAGCACCTGTATGCAGCTTTTTTGTTTCAAGTAACGTGCATTGTTTGTTGTTGCTAGCTGACATGCATGAGTTCAGAACTGGCCAGTGGACCATCTCAATCCAGCCTCCAATATCCTCCAACCTTAACAAACCTTCCAAAAATAAAATAAAAAAACTACACTTAAATCAAGTCTCCACCTGCAGCAGCTTCTGTTAGGGTGGCCTTCCAACTCGCACACAGCAGATCAAGGACTACGATACCCAGGTGCTCTTAAAAACGGCAGGGTCTGAGTGTGTCAAACTGTGGGATGAAAGCATCTGAGGACTGCCTGTAGTTTCTTCCCTCGTTTAGTTTTGACTAAAGCATTTAGACCTTCATTCTGATCCGTCCTTGTTACTCAGGGATACGTAATGTCAAAAAAACAGGAGTCATAAAGTGATGTTGTATCTGCAGCTTAACATCTGAGTCCTAACCCTGCTCTAAGGCTAATTGATTTTCTGTGCACCAAGACATTAGTGACCCCAAATTTACCCCACTCTCAGCTGGCTAAAGTGTTGTGCAATACACCTTAGACACAATGGTTAACACAAATCTACGTGAAGGTCAGCACTAAAGTTGATAAGGCCTATTATTCCACTGTGTCGGCTCTGAGAGGGGACACAAATCACAGGAAACAAGGAGGCTAACACATAGGGGGCCTCCCGGATAACACAAATATGTTCACAATGCACTCATACATACATTTTTTTACATGCTCATCTGGCTTTGTTTACATTGTGTCTGTGTGCATAGCGTAGGTGTATTTTGCTACACTGATTGTGGTTGACTATATAAATACATAAATGAAAACAGCAGATAACAAAATAGAAAAAATAAACAGTTTTTTTCTTGAGATTATTAAAGCCAAATACAAATAAAGCATCTAAAACCGTCACGTGAAACGTTTTAATCATCCATTCAAATCCCTAACAATGGATTCATGCGATATTCAACACAGTAATGGGAAGATAAATTAGCTTTCTGTTAAGTAGATAAGAACATTACTATTAATGTCACGAGGTGAAAAGAAGAAAAAAAAGAGAGAAATCAGGGACAGGATAGAAAACCGTGAACAAAGGAAAGAGAATAAATTGGTGTACAAGTTCCAAGGTTATCCATTATAGTCCCTGGACTGAGAAGAGCAGCAGCTACAAGAGGAAGAAATGTTTACTCTCCTGTAATAAAAACGAAGAGCACTGAAATTTATCATGCACTCAATTTTCTGATCCTCTGATCTATTTGAAACCTATTGTAAACCTAATATGCGGGCATCCAACGGTATATTTTTGCATTAATATTTATTTTAATTGAGATCTATAAATTTAAAAAAAATGCACCATCATTCCATTGGAATATTTTGTTTCAAAGTTTTTTGATACCTCTTGATATTAGCAGTTCAACTTCAAACTATTTGTTGCAAAGGACGAAAAGCCAGCACAGCGCTCAGTCGTCACGGTGCAGTCGGCCTTCGGGCAATTCTTCAAATGTGTTTCAGAGAGCTTTGAAACACATTTGAAACACAGCCTAGTCTTGCTGCCTATTCTGATACCATCCTGTCCACCTACTGGTCTGCTGGGAGCAACAATACAGTTAGTTATTGGTTAGAGGTTAGAAGACGGGATCATGTGCACCTGACTTTAACACGCTGCAATCTCAATGACAGAGAGAACTGCCTGAAATGCAACTAAACAGAGAACGGGGAAGAGACAGCTAATGAAACGTAATGAGCTGTAACAGCGGAACAAAGGACTTTTTTTACGCCTGGAATCTAATGGCAAAGGTTGATACAGACACAGCAAGACACACACACACACACACACACACACACACTTAATGACCCATTCTGTGCAAGTGGCTGTAAATTCCTGTTTATGACACTGAAGCACCACATCTGAACTTGCTCACAAAAGGGTTTTGAACACACACACACACACACACACACTTACTTATACATGTCCCCAATGTTTAATCAGAATTTGACACCCAATCCCAATGTCTTGTTTATTTGCCTGTTCTTTTTTGTTCGTTTCCCTTTTTTCAGGGAAATTTTTCATTATATACAAAGTTTATTCCAAACACTTTGCATTTTTCAGCCCTTCGATGTATCGTTGAACGATCACATATTAAAATCATAAAAATATTTGAAAATACACCCCACATAAAACACTCACAATTAAGTTGGCCACTATATTTCAAATAGTGTTTAAAAATCCAAAAACAATCGCCGTCGGATTTTCAATCCATGTAAAACAATCCAAAAACAAATAACGAGGAGGAAACATTATACCAAATAAAGAGCACAAGCAACAACATGAAGTCAACATCAAAAATATAAGGAGCGTGGTTTTCAAAGCAACAAGATCTTATTCAAAAACTCTTTCTTCATCCCATTCCCACATCTATTGCCTCCATTGCTTCACCACTCTCACTGACTATTCAATGTATCCACAAGGTGTGAAAAAGCCTAGGTTGATAAACATCCAAGTTCTCAAGGTTTGAATTACATGGAATAAGAGGCAGATGACACTATGATTTTCTCATTTTCTGGGATTATCCATTTCTGTACCACCTCTAAAGCTTACAGAGAATGGTCCAACAAAGAGAAAATATCCAGTTAGTATCAGTTCTCTGAGTGAAAATACCTCATTGATGTCAGAAATCAGAGGAGAATAGACTGAATGTTTGAGCCGATAGGGAAATAAGCGCTCATTAGAAAAACGGTATACTTTTAGAACTAAGGTATGCAGAACAGCATCTCTGAAAGCACAGAAGATTCAAGCAGATGTTTGGATATATTGTGCATGATGATGGCTACAGAAGTATAAGACCAAGAGCCACTCAGCTCAGAACAGGAAGGTGAGGCTATAATTCACACGTGCTCACCAAAAACTGGACAACAGAAGACTAGAAAAATGTTATCGAGTCCAATGAGTCTCTTCTGCTGCAACATTAAGATGGTACAGTCAGAATTGAACATCAACATCATGAAAGCACGGTCCGTCTTACCTTATGAGGTAATAAGGTGGTGTAACAGTTTGGGGGATATTTTCCCTTCATACATTGGGCCCATTAGTATAAATTAAGCATTATTTAAATGCTACAACTTGAGTGAGTATTGTTGCTGACCATGTCCACCATCCCCCTATGACCACGATGTACCAGTCTTCTGATGGCTGCTTCCATCAGCACTTTCGGGATGTGGTGGAACGGAAGATTCACATCATGAATGTGCAGCAACTGTGAGACGATATGGACCAAAATCTCTGAGGAATCTTTTCAGCACTTGCTTGAATCTATGTTATGAATAATTAAGGCAACCCTGAAAGCAGAAAGGGGCCCAACCCACTACTAACAAGTGACAGCCAAAGTGGCCAGTGAGTGTATATTTGCAATACAACATGCATAATATATATGACTCCCAATGTTTGGAAGTGTGAAAGTGAATCCAACTAAAATCCAAAATCTGAAGCAAAATGAAACTAAATTAAAATTCCCAGCTATTTTAAACAAGCTATTGTTGAACCAATATTAAAGAAACCAAATTTGGACACATCTCTTCCAAGCAGTTGAAGACCAATATCAAAATTACCAATGGTGTCAAAGATCTTGGAAAAAACAGTTGGAGAACAACTTAACAACTTTTTGGAGAAGAACAATGTTCTGGACGTTTTCCAGTCTGGTTTCTGCAAATTGCACTCCACTGAAAAAGCTTTGCTTAAAGTGTCTAGTGACATTCTGATGGCAGCAGACTCTGGAGAGTACACCATTCTGGTTATGCTGGATCTCACCTCTGCTTTTGATACTGTTGATCACAGCATCATGATAAATAGGCTGAAGGACTTGTTTGGGATAACTGGTGTTGTTTTAAAATGGTTTATGTCATATCTATCTGCGAGTTCTTTTACTGTGTGTATGAATCATGTGTTGTCTGAATCATCAGTTCTGCCTTCTGGGGTACCTCAAGGATCTGTTTTAGGTCCGATTCTCTTTTTGCTGTATATACTCCCTATTTGTCTCAACAAATCAGCTCTGGATCGCCTTCGAACTGTACAGAATGCCGCGGCAAGACTTAACTGGCACAAACAAGAGGTCACACATTACTCCAGTTTTGGCTTCTCTTCATTGGTAAATTTTATGGTTTATTTTAAAATTTTAATTGTAACTTCTAGAGCTCTGCACAGGGAAGCTCCCCAGTATATCTCTGAACTGTTAAAACCTCATGCTTCATCCCGAACACGTGGGGATCGGGCTTTTCGGGCACTGGCACCAAGGCTGTGGAACTCCCTGCCGTTGTCTTTACGCTGTCTAGACTCCACTGACTCCTTTAAAAAGCAGCTGAGGACATTTTTATAGAAACGAGCTTTTGATTTCAATTTTGTTGCCATGATGCCAGGTCTCTCTTGGAAATGAGATGTTTAATCTCAATGAGGTATTTTTACCTGAATAAATAAAGGACTAAAATAATTAATTTTTTCACTGTTTTATTATATTATTTTTTTGTATTTCTGATTTTATTGTGAAGCACTTTGTGATTTTTATCTGTGAAATGTGCTATATAAATACATTTTGCTTACTTACTTACTAAAATAAACCTACAAATGATATAAGGATCAATATCACAGGAACATGGTGGCCCTTTCAAAGTACAATCCAGGACTGTTGTTCATTTATGTAGCTAGTAAAGACAACTAAAAGTAACTGTGCTACTGGCCAAGAAGAAATCTAACAATGTTTCTTTAATACAAAGCCGAGGCTATGTATGGCCTAGCTGGACTATGGTGAATGTATTCTGATGAGATGAAATTAACTTGGTGGGGGCGGAAAGCCAATCTAATGTGGATTTAACAGGAGCAAATGAAATTAATATGCAACTTAATGAAACTAATATTGTGAATCAATCTGAACACAAAATTACATTTTCATAGGTACTCCCAGGTGAGTCACTGTGCCAGGCTTTTGGTAGGATTAGCAATAATAAAGCAAAGAGGATGGTTCCCTAGGTTCATCTACGAGACCCAGAATAAAATTAGCATGTGCAAAATAATTTATTTATTTCTTCTTCTTTTCGGGAGGGGGTGTGTTTGTTTGTTTGTTAAATTGAAAATATGAACTACTTGACCTTTCACTCTGTGATCATCTAAAGTTCTAAAGCTCAGAGTCGTCTAATTGTTGGGGTTTTCGCTGTATTGTTGTAGTGTCTTTGCCCTAAGCACCTTGAGATAACTGTAATCTGGCGCTTTGATTTACTACATATTGGATACCATTCTAAAATTCAAAATAGCACTAGTAAAATTCTAAGAAAAAATATCTTAGACATGGCAAAAAAAAAAAAAAGCATGGAGATATCAACCGGGTTTAAGACATGCTCAGTTTTTAAACCCTAAATAATTTATATGAGATATGCAACTTTTCAAAGATCTGTGGAAGCCCTCCACCCTGAAGCATGACACCTAGTTGACATTTGGCAAGAACAGAAGAGAGCGCCCTCAAATGAATGCATCCCACGAGTTCATATAAAAAGGCAAATTGGCAACAAACTCGAGACTAAAAGCTACACGAATGAAGACACACACGCATAAATGGTTTTGAGTGTTCTCTTCGGTTATTTTTTAAAAAAGTGAATGTGAGTGCCTGTGTCCCACACAAGGATTTCTCTGTTTTAACAGCTGACAAATGTCACCAGTGATGTCACCAAGACCTCAGAGGAATAATTACGACTGATCATCCAAAACTAGAAAACATAAAGGACACATTTTGTCTTCTTTCCATTACACCCCCAAACACACACACACACACACACACACACACACACACACACACACACACACACACACACACACACACACACACACACTTTAACCTTAAGAGGACCATGTCAAATTACTGACAGCAGTGGCTGACCAGCTCATACAAAAGCGCATATTAAGCTTGGATTTTCAGTAACATAAGTGTTATCTGGAAGAGATTTGGTCGATTCACCCAATCAAATATTTGAATAATCCACTATTCTACTGAAGCCGTTTTGGTTAAAAACAAGAGGATTTATTTGTTGCCAACCCAACCCTTTGAAAAACAACAGCGAGATCATCTGGATCAGACACAGACCTCCTGCTGGCAGGAGGCTCCAAGAGACTGACATCTGCACACCCATACTGCAACACAAAGCCACAAACACAATTCATATACAGTGGTGTGAAAAGTCTTTGCCCCCCTTTCTATTTTTTCATGTGTTTGTCACGCTTACAGTAAATGTTTCAGATCATCAAAAAAATTTAAATATTAGACGAAGATAACAGAAGTAAATACAAGATGCAGTTTCTAAATGAAGGTGTTTATTATTAAGGGGGGAAAAAGTTTGTGAAAAAGCAACTGCCCCCTAAACCTAATAAAAGGCTAGGCCAACCTTAGCAGCAGCAACGGCAATCAAGCTTTTGCAATAACTGCCAGTGAGTCTTTTATGGTGCTGTGGAGGAATATTTGCACACTTATCTTTGCAGAATTGTTGTAATTCAGCCACATTACAGGGTTGTAAAGCATGAACTGCCTTTTTAAAGTCATACCTCATACCATATGTCAATCAGATTCAGGTCAGGACTTTGACTAGGCCACTGCAAAGTCTTGATTTTGATTTTCTTAAGCCGTTCAGAGGCGGACTTGCTGGTGGGTTTTGGATCACTGTCTTGCTGATCAGAACTGTTGTGCTTCAGCAGTTCTGATCAGCTGGTCACACCTGGGAAACTTCACCACTGTCCATGTTGTTGCCATTTGTGGATAATGACTCTCACTGTGGTTCGCTCGAGTCCCAAAGCTTTAGAAATTGCTTTATAACCTTTTCCACACTGAAAGATCTCAATGACTTTGTTTCTCATTTGTTCCTGAATTTCTTTGGATCACGGTATGATGTCTGACTTTTGAGGATCTTTAGGTCTACTCAACTTTGTCAGGCAGGTCCTATTTAAATGGTAAATGGACCAGTTCTTACATTACGCTTTTCTACTCTGGGCACTCAAAGCACTTTATATAACTTGTCTCATTCACCAATTCATACATGGCTTTTTTCTATGCTTTTCCTATGCAAGTGCTTTCTATCTAACCTTCACACACATTTGTTCATATTCCAACGATCACTTCTTCACACAGGGCCATGTAAGTTTGAATTTATTCTCCCTTATTATTAAATACCTTCCTTTACAAACTGAATTTTGTGTTTATTTCTGTTATCTTTGTCTAAAATTTAATTTTCTTTGATGATCTGAAACATTTAAGTGTGACAAAAAACAAAAAAAAAAAAAAAAAAAAAAAAAAAAAAAAAAAACCACAGGAAATCGGGAAGGGGGCAAACACTTTTTCACACCACTGTATCTCCAGGTTTAAAGACCCGCTTAAGCAAACACAGCAGAAACAGTCAAAAGCGTTAGTGCAAAGGTACACAAAGCAAGAGTTACAGATATTTAAAAAAAGAGGCTGAAGTTTTGAAACGACTAAAGAAGTGACAGAGCCTAAGGTTTATTTACTGAAAATTATATACATATGTTAAAATATAAGAGCAAGGAAAGTGCTGAAAAAAGAAGAAAAATAAACCGTGCAGCTTCAAATATTGTGTCTTTCAGACCAACCAGGAATAAACCAGCTGCACTATGGTGACCAATTTTAAGCAACACTTAGAACATTACAGAAAAGTGCTGTCTCTGATGTGCGCACTTGATGGCAGATGTTGCAAAAGACGATTTATTTAATTGAAATCCTGCCATTTGGACATGCTAAATTTGACACCGATCAGAAGTGTCAATTTAGATGAAAAACAGTGGCCGAACCAGTTAAATGTACAGATTTTCTACTTGTATCAGCTCAAATGTGGTCTAAGAAGCTTTACTCTGGAACTGAGCTCTGCACAGATTATGAACATCTGAAACACAACCTGCTCTTCAGGAAAGACTCCCACAACTTCTCAGTTAACCTTGGAGTATCCATCCATTATCATCATGTATGTTGTGTAATGATAACATCACTTTAAACACATCTTTGAGGTAAAGGATGATACTCTCTTCGCTCTAGAAGTACAAGCACGCAAGTGAGGGAATACAACAGGCTATATATTTTACTACCACCAACAGCAATGCTAGTGGTTATACACCAAAACTGATGTTACATATAATGACTTCAATGACTGCAGACACTATATAGGGAGACCTTTGCTGACAAAACAAATACAGTTTTAAGCAGCAGCATGATAAGCATGATCTTATCACGTTAAGTGCGAAAATAAGCATAAGAATGCTGCTGCAAATAGTTCAACAGATTCAAGGAGAAAACTAGTAATTCAAGTAAAATCTTCAACCCCCTTACTGACTGTAACAAATGTAAACACAAGAGGTTCAAAGAAAGAGACGATGCACTGCTGATTATGTGAAGTCTACAACTTCTTAATGGTGCTTAGGAACAGCTTAAGCTTGTTTACTCGACAGCTAGCTAAAAAGCAGGAGGGCCTGAACACATCTGTACAAGAACAAATACTGTGCATTTAAGCCTAGAATGCTATACTCATAAAGAGGATTATTGCTTTGGTACAAGAGTACTTGGTCTGGGAGTCAAGCCATTAATATATAGACCCGGAAGACATGCATTCGGATGATTGATGGATTATCCTCAGTGGAGGTCCAGCACTAGGAATTAGTCCGTCATAACCCTTTTTAACTAGTCTACTGAGAATATAGTGCATGAGTTAGAGGACACATATCTGTAAACAACATAAAATTCACCCATAAAGTCCAGCTGTGCAAGAGGATGTAGGTCTCAGAGTCTGTGTATTTAAGACTTAATTATCAAATTTATATAAATTGACAAAATTTAGATATAATGTAGAAAAACTATTTTTAAATTAACTAGGAGTGACTTAAAAGACAAGATCTTGCAGATCATCACAGCGATGAAGGAGAAAATGCGTTTTTTAAAATTATGCTTTTGTAATAGTACACTGAGAAAAAACTGAGAGGCATGTTAGGCATGCCACTCCCCTGCTGATTCAGCTGCAATGGCTCCCTGTCAAGTTCAGGGTCCAATTTAAGATCATAATCATGACTTATAGGGCCCTGCACAGTGTAGCTCCAACTTACTTAAGTGATCTTCTTCTTTCTTATCACCCCAGCAGGTCCCTGAGATCTTGTGACCAGGGGTTGCTGGTTGTCCCGCATACAAGGTTAAAAACAAAAGGTGACAGAGCGTTTGTATCAGTGGCTCCCAGACTCTGGAACTCACTCCCTTTGAGTTTGAGATCTGTACACTCAGTCATGTCTTTTAAAAAGCAGTTAAAAACCTGTCTGTTTAAACTCGCTTTTGGTTGATTTTGTTTTGTTTTAGATTTTAATGTCCGTTTTCTGCCTCTGTAAAGCACTTTGTGATTTTATCTTGAAAGGTGCTATATAAATAAAATTTTACTTTACTCCTATTACATTTCCACTTGATAAATACCAATATATGTTCATGAACATACTCAGATTTCATACACGCATGCACACCTTGTGAAGTGATTTAAAATTCCCTTATTAATTAGGCATAGAGATGCGCTGCTCAAGTAGCTGAGCAACCACAAAGAGAGAGCACACCGACATGCACATGCAGCAAACTGGGAAGGCAATAAATCTGTATTCAGTTGTAACATAAATACTTTAGGCTGTGTTTTCTGTTAGTGTCTCCGTGTCCTACCCGGTGTTAATGGAGATGATTTCAATGAGAGGGTTCTTCCTGATCTTGGGGAGGTCCAGTCGAGCTCCTCCAAGTCTTCGGCCTCCATCTTTCTTCTGACCCAACAGACGAACCGAGTGGCCTGAAAAACAACAAAAACAAATCGTCTCACATAATCACATGATCCTACTAAAACGCTGACTGACTATCACACTACTGTCCATGTGCAGATGGATGCAAACATGTTTAAAAAGGCACACTGAAGTATTTTTGTTGCTGTATTTTAAATGCCAAATCTGAATTGCACTGCTAAAGAGAAAAATAAATACAATATAACAGACGAAAGAAACATTTTGCCCGTATTGGTTGTCAGAGCACTTGCTCTCTCGTGAGTATGTCTCTCATCAAACTTACAATGCAAACAATGAGATTATATTTGCATTTCACCCACAAGCAAAATGCCAAACAGAAATCAAACTTCCCATTGTGCAAAATCGACCTCAAATAAATCGCTCTCATCTATTGTGGATAAATTTAGTACGAACAGGACAATGAGCAAAGACATAATAGCAGATCGAAGCACATGCAAACAGGGTTTTTCCTTCTCAGAAATGGACTTTGGGGCCTCTGGCTCTCATTAACACTGTTTTGGGGTTGGGAGGGGTCCTCAGCGTGTGCCCATGCACACTATAAAAGTTGGTATCCAACAAAAAGTACAACCAAAAAGAACAGACCCATCCTATGCCTAACAACCTCACACAGACTAGGGGTTAACAAACACAATGGAAACACAGTAGGAAGAGGGTAACAAGGCCCAGCTGAATACAATTAATTACAAAGGCAGGAAAAGTAAAAAAGGAGGGAACAAAGACACAGAAAGCCACACTGTTTGTCAACATTCAAAAGAAAAAAGGAGGTAAACTAAAAGACTGACCAAGAATAAAGTCACATGTAAAAATTGAAAAAACCAAAAACTGATAATATTAGAAATGAAAAAGGGGATTCCTCTACATAAAGAGGGCTACTTTACTCACAGTGAGAACTAACAGAAATTATTTATATTTGGCTATCATAGTGTCAACCAAGGCAAATGAAAAATCCACAGCTGAGCCTAACAGCTAGTGACGTCTAGCCTTTGGTGTGTGGAAATGGGACGCAGTACTCTCTCTTCTCTAACTGTTTAATAGGCTGCTAGCTAGCTGTGTGTGAGATGGAGGCGCTGAGGGATGGAATTGTCTTCCTGTTTTCATCCGCAATACAAGAGTCTCTTGGGAGGGTGGGTTCAGAGCAGGAAGCATGGTTATCAATTGGTAGATAAAAATGACAATCTGCCCCAGAGGAGGACAAAGAGCCAATCGCTGATGCATGACTGGTCTTAATATCCCAGTACAAGCAAGGAAATACAAAAATGTCCCTTGTGGAAAACAGCTGGGATTTGGACCACATTTGGCCCCACATTTCTTTTTTCCTCCCCTGGATCTGTGCATCCACCCTCAGTCATGAAACAAGGATTGAAAACTCATGCATGTGCTAATAATGCCCTGAAACATTTGGAATATGTGAAATGTTAATGGCTACAAAAAGTCACAAGAGTAATTTCGGTGCAGGTTTGTGGTAAAATCTGTTTTTAGAATTCCCTCTTTTTCTACTTTCATATTGAACATTTATTTCTGCGCGGTGGGAAAATATACTTACTAAACATAATTGCAAACACAGACTTGTCAGGAAAAAGCAATTACCAGTATGGTGCTGGATTTCCAGATGTTTTTTTCCCCCAAATAATGAGCTTGTCCATTCTAATAAAACTGGAAATTGTCATTCCCCACATACTCCTTTGCTCTCTAATACTGCACAGGACCCCTGTCACTGTGACTACCGCAGAAGACTCTAGAAATAATCTCACTGCCAGCATGGAGTCACTCCAGGAACGTACCCAAAGCCAAATTCAATTTCAGGGCCTAGGGGACCATGAATGGGAAGCAAGAGATAAAATAGCTAATATGACCTGCTGAAGAAAACCAAAGAACGCTTCACTATTTGTCATCTCAATTACAGAGTTTACAGAGGCCAACTGCTGTGATGGGCAACCCTGCATAGTCATAGACACACACACTCCCGTCTACTAATACCACATTTTCTTGTGACTGACTGCCCTCCTCTTTTTCCTTCTCAACTTTCCTCAATCTGTTCTTTTCTTTCCTTTAAATCTAAACTGCTAGAAATGTCCTATCCACTCATAACGTCCCACTAAAACACACCAGAAAAGAGAAGGAAGGAAAGGGAATGATAGATGGATGTGAAGCTAAGATTTGTAGATGCTTGGATGATGATGATGAAAGATGTGTAGGATAGCCAGATGGATGGTTTGGAGGGAGAGGTAGAACGCTAAAAGGATGACCTGTTGACCTGTGTCTGATGTCTTATAAGCAGAGGGTCTTGTTGAGCTTTCTAGGTTGATTGTAAAGTAGCAGGCAGGAATGGGGGAGAGCTGATGGGAATGTATTGAAAAGAGGGGACAGAGGTGGCAGATGAGAAGGACAGGAGGGTTTCCTGTTTCTCCATTTATCCTTTCAACCTAACTCTTTAAGACCGTCTTTGAAAAAGCTGTTTATGTCCTGACCAAATCTCACACCAACCAGTTTTGATGGGAAATTTTCTCACACACGCATCAAATGCATGAGCGCTACAACGCCAACAATTCCGAAGAGTGCGTCCCTTAAACGTCATCCAGGTTTTGATGCTTTACAAGGAAGATTTTTTGGTCACATCTAGAGGGGCTCTCTCAGAGCGGATACGATACTCAGAACATCTTCAGATGACTTAAAACATAAGTAAAAGTCCCATCGTTTTTCTTTCGGTACCTGCTCGTCATTTACTTCACTTACTATCATCTGTCTGCATCTGTTCAACCACACTTCTGCTCAGTTTTTTCCCTCTGCATTGATAAACAGGATAATTTATGTGTGCAGCTACAGATCAGAGAATATAACCTTGTGAGCCTTATTTCACCAGTATTAATAACCTGGTGAAAAGCATCCTAACTATGCTTTTCCTACTCCCTGTCTTTGTGTGGCATTCACACACCAACTATAAACTGTTTCCTTAACGATAAATGAATATCAGGTGAAAAAGTACTATCCAAGGGCATTTCTCAGTGAAAGAATATGAATATTAGGAGTCTTAATAATAAAAAAAGTCCCAAGATCAGATTATTAGTATCTTTTTGTGGGTTTTTCCATACATTCTTCTCGATTAAAAATATTTTACTCTTTTCCTCATTTGTTCTTGTGGTGTGTATTTGTTGAGCATTGCCGAGAATCATAAAAGCTGCCCTTGTAAAAATGTGTATCCACGGGTGTCATTAATGTGTCTTTTTTTGTTTTTCCGTAAATGGAACTGCCAGTGGGCTCGGAATACAAGACGGAGTCAAAGCACGGGTTGTTGTTAACAAGAAATTAACTTCTGGCACAACTAAAACAAATTGATCTGGATAATCAAGCTCGTAACCACAGTAACACCACCACCAACAAATAAATAACACTGTATAAGTGAGCATGCACCGACTAAGCCAGGGAGTCAAGCTGAGATAACACGACGGGATAAAAACACGTGCTATCATATACTACAGGTAGTAACTTGAAGTCTTTATTGCACAGATGCACTATGATAAAAAAGCAGCTTTACAACTATGATGTATCCTCATGACATCAAGGATGTTTAATTCATTTAAAGCCTGGAACTAAATGAAAAAGTCACACACGCTAAGAAGCGAGTCCCCAAAAGCATATGAGTACTCTTGTCATGTGGAAAACAGGACCTGCAAGCAATTTTGGCACAGCAAAGACCTGTATCTATTAGCAGTTCATTGAAGTAAGTATTTTAGTAGCCATTACGATAGGCAAATCCCCCAGCTTTAAGGTTTATGCCCAGGCCTCTGAGACGAAATAACAGCTCTCAGTTTATACGAGGTCATAAAGAACAGTAATGATACTGGGGAAATTAGTTTCTATGGAGGGGCTGATGGTGGGAGGAAAAGGGGAGGGAAAGAAACGGGGGGTGAGAGGCGAAAGAGAGGAAGGGAAGAGATCAAAAGATGTAGGAAGGGTGGGAGAAAGAAATGGGGAGAAAAAAGACAGAATGAGCAAATCACAGAGAAGAAAGGGGGAATAAAAGTCACAGAGTAGATGTGTGACTGTGAGCTTGTGTGTAGGCTCACAGTTTAGGCTTGATGACACATTGTAAAATTAAGCCTTAGTTCAGCTGTCCTTCATTAGAGTGAACCCTGCAGTGCAAAGTAGTCACTCAGACGCACACACACACACACGCACAGTGTAAACTCAATCTGTTCTTTATTAGAGAACAGCTGGGGGTGTATGACAGCTTGACTAGACTCACTCACACTGTAAACTCTCTCTGACCGTCATTAAACAGCTAAGTGTGGTGGTTCGCTAACAGTTTAAACGGATGACCTATAACTGCCATGTGTGTCTGTCAGTGAGCTGCTCAGACAGAGAGGATCATTTAAGAAGCAGCTCAGACAGTTAGATCGGTTTCAACAAAAGCTGAAGACGTTTGCTTTAAAATACACATTTAAAACAATTATTTAGTCAAATGTTGTTGTTTTTTTGTTCTTTTTAGTTTACCGTGACAACATAAAAAGCATGCTCTTTCCATTCACTTTGGAAAATACTACATTTATTAACAACCTTAACACTATTATAGCTAATAATTTTTGATTTTTTTAACAGTGTTAGTATAATATTAAGTCATCAGCATTTGATTATGTGCTCTTCTGATGCAGTGTGATACACTCTGATTCTTAAGAAGTAGACCGTAGTAAGGTAGTAAAAGTGGAGAGACTAAAATAATACACGCGGTGGTTAGCACTGTGGCCTCACAGCAAGAAGGTCCTGAGTTCAGTTCCACCATCAGGCCTTTCTGTGTGGAGTTTGCATGTTCTCCCCGTGTTTGCGTGGGTTCTCCCCGGGTCCTCCAGCTTCCTCCCACAGTCCCAAGACATGCACTTAGTGGGGATAGGTTAGTTGGAAAGTCTAAATTGCCCATAGGTATGAATGCGGGAGTGAATGTGAGTGTGAACGGTTGTGTGTGTATATGTGTTAGCCCTATGACAGACTGGCGACCTGTCCAGGGTGTACCCCGCCTCTCGCCCTAAGACAGCTGGGATAGGCTCCAGTGCCCCCCGCGACCCTGCCAAAAGATGAGCGGAAGCAAATGGATGGATGGTTGGATAAAATAATACATCCTTGGATCTTATTCATTCTATGCATAAGTGCAAATTTGTTTTGTGTTGTAGTCGGGATATGGATTTGTGTTAGAGGACCTTAGTTTTGAGTTTAATTGCGGTGGTTAGCATTACGTTAAAGACCACGCAAAGACCGTAAAACAAGGATGCGTGTGTGTGTGTGCCTTTCTGTGGTAAAATACCTTTAACAGCCTCGTCCACTACTTCCACCACTCGATCAATCTGCTGGACCTGTAACACAAAGAAACAAGAGAAAACTTTATTGATCCTGAAAACCCAAGTCCTCACAGTCAAACAGAACCCTGATATTGACGACCCACAGACACACTGATACTCTGATCCACATTTAAACAAGGTGGATATGCAAATATACACAAAGGCCATATGCAATAAGAGCAGAGACAAACAAGCGTAAAAAGCTACAATCACCAGGCAGGATTAAGGAATATGGATTTCCTAAATGCCACTGAGTGTTTGTTGTGTATGTACTGACAAACACGTTCTGTGATAGATCCGACCACATAGGTAACAATAAAGCATTACCCAAGTCCATAGCTGTGTTTTTCTCCTCACTGTCTCACATAGAAAACAAATCCTGCAGTTCTGCTAATGGCTACTATAATGAACCACCGCACTAATAAAGAGAATAAACAAGGCCCCCACAGGCCACAGTTTAATAACAGGCAGACTTTAAGTAGGGTAATCTGGATACTAAAAGAGCCAGAATATTAAACGAGGAGTTCAAACTTTACTTATCTACCAACCGATATTACATGAAGAGGAAAGGAAGCAGAACGAGTGAAAGAAAGAAAGAAACAGAATACTAAAGTAGTGACAGGGGGGGAAATCTGGTCATTTTTCTGCTGTTATTTTCCTTTCGCTCTTCCCAGCATCCCTCACACCTCGAATTCTCTTCACTTTCACTCTACACTGGCCCTTGGCACTGGCTCTCAATGCCTTCAGGCCCATCACTTAAAATAAGCCTCCTTTCAAACACACACACTCAGATTCACACTGTGCTTTGCAGGAAGCAGTTACTTGCATGCCACATGCCTGAGTAAAACCTTTTTCAGTGTAATGGTCAAGCAATCTGGGCCCATTCAGAGCAGCAGCAGGCGTCCCTACATAGAGTAAAACTCAGGTGTACATTTCAGCTATTAATTTAGATCGCACTTTTCAACTTTGGCTGTTTTTAAATCCTCCATTGTACCCATAGAAAGAAAAGGATAAATACTGATATATTCAGCACATTTGTTGCATGTAAGAGGCAGTCACAGGTCTACTGGACGACATACATTTCTGCCTGTGCTTAAGCTTTATTTTAAGGTTTGTCGTTCTATTACCATAACTTAATGACAAGCACTAATGCGACATCCACAGTATTTGGATTAACCTTCGATAAAGTAATTAAAATTGTATATTTTTAAAAAACAGGACCATAAATACTGAGGTGTGACATTTCCTGCTCACAGCTTTGCATGCCCATTCCGATCCTCTGATTAGTTAACCAGCGCTGCGTAGGTGTGCGTAGGTGTGCGTAGGTGTGCGATGCATGGCAGTTACAGGATGCGACAAGTCTAGTTAAGAAAACCGAAACACTGCAGTCTTGCGTGACTGTCTATGAAGCTCACACAATACATTTGCAGTCATTAAACAGCAACCTCAAACAAAACAGCACAACAGCAATAAAACACCACTCAGAAAAGCTGGCAATACGCACACAGGTCACATAAAATGAATCCAACAGGAAGGCCCGCCTATTTATTTTTAACTACACTCCTTATCTGGCCGTTGGTGCAATCACTATACACAAATTCTGAACTTGTATTTGCATCCAATTTGCATAACCCACCAACTGCCACTATCATTACATGTTCCACTGTTGGAATACGGAGGGACTCTGCATTCTCATATATTTATGTCTGGGTTTGTTACACCGTGTGCCTGTTCATGCATGCGTGTGTCTTTAAGTTAAAAATGCTTGTCACTGAAGCTCTGGCAGTTATACGCTGTTTGTGCTTCACCCTGAAGCCTATTATAAACACAAGCCTGTTTATCTGAATAGAATCATATTATACATGCGTGTCACTATATCTGAATCGTATTAAGTTACATTGTGGCATTTTTAACTCAAACTGAATAACATTATTTATTGTTAAAGTATCTAACTTAGCACTTGAGCTGTCTTCAATCCATTCATTTTAAGGTAGTGGGAGTAATCAACGCAATACTGTTTGATTTGTTCCCATTTTCAGCAGCTTGTTTTACTTTCCATAAAAAAAACAAAATATCCAATTATAGAAATAAGAGCACAGCTTTGTACGGAGATTTAGAAGGCATATCCTGGTTGAATTACATTTTTAAAAATACCCTGCCAGATTAGAGACTTTTAGTCTTTAAAACTTTTTTATGGCGCCAATTCAGCAAGGTGCTGGAAACATGATAACATCACACAAATGCTGCAGACTTGTCAGCTGCACATCTATGATGCAAATCTCATATTCCACCACATCCCAAAGGTGCTCTTCTGGATTGAGATCTGGTGACTGTGGCGTGCAGACATCTTCAAGAAATCAATTTGATATGAATTAAGCTTTGTGACATGGTGTGTTATCCTGCTGGAAGCAGCTAACAGAACAGCGCTACCCTTTGTTCATAAAGGGTTATGGTCAGCAACAATACTCAGGTAGGTTGTGCTATTTAAATGATACTCAGTCGGTACTGAAGTAAATTGTATGGAGCCTGAACTGTTACTACAATGCACTGATCCATGTTTACATGTTCTTTACTCCAACTTCTGACACTAACATATGAAGTTTGGTAAGCGTGTGCAAATTGTAGCATCACTTTTCTTAGCTGACAGGAGCTCTCATGGCACTGCCCATCTGCTTCAAGGTTAGACATGTTATGCATTCAGAGACGTTCTTCTGCATACTTTGGGTTTTTTGATTCACCGTTGCTTTCCTACCAGCTGCCACTCATTCTTTTTCTCCTGCTTTTGGATTATTCTCTGTAAACCCCTAGAGACGGTTGTGTGGGAAAATCCCAGTAAATAAGACGTTTCTGAAATATTCAGACTATCTTGACTGGCACTCTCAACCAGGTCACATTCAAGGTCACGTGAAGCACCTTTCAGGTTAAACTTCAGCACTGTGTCTTGACGTCTACATGCCTCAATGCGCTCAATAGTTGCCATGTTACCGGGTAATTAGTTGTCTGCATTAACAAGAAGCTGAACAGGTGTAACTAATGAAGTGGCCACTGTGTATATGTGTTAGGCATAGAAGTGTTAGGATGATTTTGTCCAGGCTGCACTGTGGCAGTGTGCTGAAAAGCAAACAAACAACGAACTGAATCAATTATTCAATGAGGAACACTCATTTAGCTATTAACCAACAACAGGCTTGACATATCCATTAGTTCCTTTCTGTGACAGCAAAGGTGAAACAGAATAATTCATCTGCTCTGTATCTCTTTGTTATGCACTCCAATCACTCACCAGTGGCTGGTAACCAAAGCAGAATAGCTCAGTTTAAACAAGTAACAAGTTAAAATGTATTTATTGTCATATTTGTCTGTTTGCCGCTTGTACTCTCTAAAATATATTAATACTAGTAGCAAAAGTAACTAGAGGCTAGACTGCCCCCATGCCACCTTTAAAGGAAGCAGTCTATGCTGAGGAATCACTGACGTGTCCTTTCCTAGCTCCGTCTCTGTTCACCCATAACACCTCCCCATAGTACAGGAGTTAATGTACCCGATCTTCCTTCTCATGCAGAACATTTGTGACTGGGAAATGTTCTGCCTGAAGAGAATGAGCCCAAGACAGAGCAAGGTTAGCTGCCCCGTGAATGACATCCCGATCAATCTCGAAAAGCGTGTCCGTCTGTACTCGTCATCGGACACAAAGGAAGATAAAGAGACGCACCTTTAATACAGCCGAGTCAAAATACACAGATGTTCACAGAAAGTGCACGTACCCCAATGATGCTGAGACCTTTGAGGTAGTCCATCCTCGGCTGGGCCTGGGGAACGCATCCTGCTACTACCACCTTTTTCTGCTGTTCCTGGGCTTTTCTGTGCAAAAGCAAAAAGAGAAATAAGCATAGAATAGCAGGTTAACTGTAATATATGACAAACACTACTGTTTTTCTGTTCCACTTTCTGATTTAACCCAGGAAAAAAACTATGATCAAAAATATACAGTTAATATATCCTCTGGATCCTTTTGAAGATGAACATCTTATTTTAGAACCTCAACGGTTAAAATTAAAATGACTCCTTCATATCATATGTGCTAAAGTCTTCCCCTCCGACCATCTGTGTGCATGTAATTTTTGATCTCCACTAGAAAATTTCTTAGGCTGACATATTCTAATGCAATTTTCAGTGAGAGTAAATACTTTCCGATAGCTTGGGAAATGGATGAATCCAAGCTTATGCTTCATTTGGCAGAATGCATCTGGCCCCCGACCCATTAAAACAGATTTCCACAAGCCTTTGCCAAGCCAATCACCACTGTTTATTTAAAATGAGGCGTGTTTGATATAATGACCACACTGTAGGCTTTTTACATTGTCACCTCAGCCCTACATGGCACATTTCTTTGCTCTGACTGATTGAAGGTCCAGAGGCATTTTGATCTGTAGCTGATGAAAACAGCTTTTGAAATCATTGCTGGAGTAAGATGTTCCCAGCTAATTGCATTTATCTTTGCACGTAAGGCTACTGTGCTCCTAAGTCATTAATGGATAACGGCTTAACAACAGTGCAAACAAGCAAACTGTTTGCACGGTTGTCAAGCCAAACTGTCTGTATGTTCTAGCATAAGAAACAAACCTCCAAATTCTTCTGATACCCAATTCTTAAAGTCAAACTTTATAAATAAGTTACAGAAAAAAAAATCTATTTAAAGTGTGGATTTAATTAAAAGTAAATTGTGCACATCTATGAAATAAATCTACATGAAACTTAAAAATTAATTTAAAAAAACTAATGTTGTGAGTTTATTGTACTCAGAATTTGCTGTGTCATGCAAATTCACTCTTCTACAAGTTATTAGGTGAGAAAATGCTCAGTATATGAAGCTGAGAACACCATTATTTCAGTCGCTAAATGGCTGAGCCCAAAAACGTACAGGTCTAGTCTTTGATTGGCCACTGCAGCACCTTTATTCTTTCCATGTTCACACGTTTTGCTATAGATTTGCTGCTGTGCTTGTGATCATTGTCCTGACGTAAGACTGAATTTCAGCCAAGCTTTAGCCTCCAATTTGAATAATTGGAGGCTAAACAGAAGAGTTCACAGTCGACGCCATGACTGCAAAGTGTCCTGGCCCTGTGGCTGCAAAACAAGCCAGAATCCTTATCCCTCCATGACCGTGCTGAACAGGTAGCATGAGGTTGGCTGATACGCTGTGCTTGTTTTTTTTACAAACATGGACAAATATCTCCACTGTCATATGTCTAAAGTACATCGTTCCAGAAATCTTGTGGTTTCTTCAAATTAAACTGCATAAACCTTAGCAATGCTGCCGCGTTCTTTTTAGAAAGAACTGGCTTTATCCTCGTAACTGTACTGAACTTTCACATTTATCATGCTAACTGCAGCCTGTAGCTTCTGAGATGTAGCTCTTGGGTTTTTCATCATTACATGATCTGAACTTGAAGGGAATATGTAAAAATTTTCCAATCATCAGTCCAACAATCGCCAATGGGCGATTGTTAACGCAGCTTAAACGCAGCTTAAACGCGGTCATCACGATTAAAATTTTTAACACTCTCAACCCATCTGGAGCGCAGAATGAACAAAATTTGGATAAACTGCCATTTCAGGGATTTTGACTCAATCTGCGCTCCAGATGGGTTAATTGTTAATCGTGTTAGTCATGATGACGGCGTGTAAATGCTGACAGCACTAAAAAAAATATAAAGTCGCCAATTTGGGATTTCTTTGGCTTTAAACCGGATGAAACAGGTAAACCTATGGATGTAACCAAAGTGGTGTGCCGCCTGTGCAGACGTAGAATGCGAGCAAAGTACAGAAAAACACGACTAACTTGCATGTGCATGCATGTGTCCACCATCCGGCTGAGTATGCTAGACTATCACCAGCTTCTGCAGCTCCATCAACAAGCATTTGGGCGCACTCTGAGGAGGGTGCACCTGCTCGCAGATGTAAGAGGGTGCTGTTAAAACAGTGCTATTAATTTTTTTTCTGTTGACTGCTTCAATTAGCTCCATCATTATTAGCAAACTTACTCATGGGCAAATAAGTAAATAAATCGCCCTTGTAAAAACTATCGATGATAGTCGATATATTCGTCCAATCGCCCAACCCTAGTATGAAGCACATATAGCAAAGCATGCATTACACCTGAGGTGGAAACAAACTAGTAAACAAAGGCACCATTTTTCCTTTTCACATTAACTAAGGTACATTATGTGTACATATATGTGTTTTTTATACTACTTAAATTGGTAATGCAGAAAATCCAATATTGACAAAACAAAGCAATGTCAAACATTTCATGTTGCATGTCAAATATTTACAATATTGATTAATAACTGGTAAAACACTTAACAAGGCTTTAGAAATCCACACTGATAAGACAATCTGAATTAAAAAGCAGCGAGGTAGTGAATTCGTGAAACAAACCAGAAGGAAATTGTGTGTGTGTATTTGTGAGTGTGCATGTGGATTTATGCAAGTCTTTATGTCACATCCAGTTAGTGACAGTGAGATTTAAGGCATTCGGTCTGTCTGACAAAAGCTTTTGGAAGAGCTGCCCAGACTCTGCAATGAATCTTTAATAATGAAGCCTCCTGACAGCTGGAGTGAAAGAGGGAGGTAGAGAGGGAGGGACGGAAGGGGGGGGGGGGGGGGGGATGCTTGTAAGTGAGGTAGGAATCATAGGAGTAGGCAGCAAGGAGCAGCAATGAAACTGGATGCAGAACTGTCAGCTGTGTTTTAATTTAGACTGTTTGATTCTTCAGGAAAACAAAGAAAGTGATGAAGGTAGGGAGGGTGGGGGTGGGAGAGCATGGTGTGATGGGAGAAAGATCTGTGAAGGTAGACATCGCAATTCAAAGCCAGTTTAATCTGTCTCGTGTATGAGAAATGAGGGGACTGATAAAAGCTAAAGTTTGTATGAGAGAAGAGATGGAGGAGAAAAAAAGAGATGAAAGCAAAAATTAAGGACTTTTGTCATTATTTGATTATAAGAAGCTGCTGGCATTAGGCAGTGTAGTTTCAGAACCAGAATCTGTTTAACTGGAAAAACAGGTACACAGTGCACATACAAGGGAATTTGAGTCCAGTATATTTAGTGTTATATAATGCTTGTATATAAATTCTAGGAAAAGGTAAAGAAAGAATGAGAGTTTTCTGACACCAGAAAAAAAAAAAAATGGTGGGCAGACAAACTTTCATGACTAGGTTAAGTGAGTCAGAAAAGCCCGGACAAAAGAGTCGGTATCTGTTTAGACTAGCTTGTTCTTCCCACACTGGCAACGCCGCACATACAGACACACTCACAGTAGGGGTGCGTCTGCATAATTCACACCGTCTCCTGCCAAAATGCGCCAAACGTTCCTTTAATGCTCTGCTCGCTCTCTGCACACAGACTCGGAGCCATAGCTGACACAGCGAGTAAGCAGACAGCGCCTGAGTCGCCGCCTCAGTGCCCCAGGGGGAACGGGCCAATCACGCCGCACGCAGTTCCTGGGTGGGATGGGACGGAATGGGATTATGCGATGCGGTTGCCGTGGTGATACTTTTGAGCCCAACCAAGCGCTCGTTGCCAGTGACCCGGACTAGAGCAGATGTCCCCCAAGATCAGACGACGAGGTGTGTGTGTGTGTGTGTGTGTGTGTGTGTGTGTGTGTGTGTGTGTGTGTGTGTGTGTGTGTGTGGGACTACACACACGTTTCTCTTTGACTTCTTTGGCACCTCGCCCTAAATCTCTACGGCCCTCTGTCAACTCTTTGTCACCACTCTCCATTGCCTCAGGACCACACGCACAGACACACACACACTGAACACCCACATGCTTCAACGATACAATGCATACACATGGTCCTGGCTGGCAATGCCATCAGTGCACAATATTCTATGCATACATGTATGACCTCTGTGATATGTATGCATGGTACAGAGTGCTGTGCTGTACATACAGGTTTTTAACAGCTCAGTAGACACAGTGAATCAGTCAAATTAAACCAGACTAAATGTCCAAGTGACTTGATCAGGTTGACTTGGGAGATGTCTCTGCTATGAATATGACATTAAAATAACTTAAGGCACTGGATGGACCGCAGTGCATGACCTATATAAAGGCCTCTTCAATTTTGTCACAACAAAACCTGAAGTGAAAGAGAGGCCCTTCCTTAGTGGATTACAGCAGCCGCTGAGATGTAGTGACATCATATAAACGGAGGTAATATGCTGAAGTCTCCTTAATTCCTACTCATTTGAAAATGGTTATGTTAACAAGAAAAATGGCAAAGATAAGATAAAATAAGATGACCTTTATTAGTCCCACAGGTGGAAAATTGGTTTCCCACCTGTGGGACTAAGATCGAAACAAAAGGTATCGATCTTTATCCTTTTTACGAAATGCTTTTTAACGTAGTATATGTAGCGTCACTTTGGGCTTATATGAAGTTTTGTGTTGACCTGAACAGAAGACTACTATCCTACACACTGCTATGGTCAACAAGATAGCCACCACCTCCCACAGAAACATTTAATGTGTATTTCCATTGTCTAGATCAAACCAGAACAATTATCAGAGGCACTAAAACCTAGACGCCAATCTAGTGAGGTTTCTTAGTCAGAGCAAGAATGAAAGGCAGGAGTCTGTGCATTAGGCAGAAATTATCACAAAGTTCTGTGACTCAGACTTAAAAATTAAAGACCGATTCAAACTTTCTTCTCCTTGTGTGGTTCTGCAACAGTTTCAGTGTGTCTGCCACTGTTGGTTTGCTCCTTCCTATGAGCACATTGTGCATCTGCAAGGCCCACTCGATCTCATTCAGTCTTGCCAAATGGCAGCACTTCAATTTTAATTTTATTTTAACCTTAGGATGTTTCAAGAAAACGTAGCATGGGCAATATGACCCCAAGGAAAGAACATAATACCATATATTTGAATATATCTGGTCACATCAGACCAGATATATTAAGATGAGTTTGCCACATCTTCTCTACACAACTTTGATTTCCATGGTATCATCACAGTCACACATGTGCAAGTGCAAAGAACTGTAGCATCCCACTGGAAGTGGTCTAGAGGTGCACAAGGAGCTGATGCTGACGGAAAAACCTTCCATCCATCCATCCATCTTCTTCTGCTTTATCCGGGGCCGGGTCACGGGGGCAGCAGCCTAAGCAAAGAAGCCCAGACCTCCCTCTCCCCAGCCACCTCCTCCAGCTTATCCGGGGGAACACCAAGGCATTCCCAGGCCAGCCGAGAGATATAATCTCTGCAGCGTGTCCTGGGTCTGCCCCGGGGCCTCCTCCCGGTGGGACATGCCCGAAACACCTCACCCAGGAGGCGCCCAGGAGGCATCCTTGTCAGATGCCCGAACCACCTCAGCTGGCTCCTTTCGATGTGGAGGAAAAACCATCTATACATAAACACATCCACTATAGTTTGTGGTTTTGTATTATACTTCTTTCTTTCTAGCCTGCCTACAGTTGTTGGTGCTGCCGTAGTGTAGAGGTTGCACGGATAAGTACATGCAGTCGCAACAAACTGGACACCAGCACAGAGTGCTGGTAGGGCTCTTCGATATAACGATATATATCGGATGACGATATGAAAACGTCTATCGTTTCATTTTATGCTATTGTTTGTTTCGTGGTGTTGCAAAATAAACTGTTTACAGCAATATTTTTTCACTGTTTGATGGTAACTGTAGGATTTCTTATACTTCCATCCTTCTCTTATATTTAATATAACCACACTACGGACGGACAAGCGACTGTTTTTACACGTTGTCATTAGCAACAACGACGGTAAAAGCATTGTGTGTCTCCGCCGTCCGCTTGTTTATTTTCCACATAAACCTTTCACAATTAAGCTGAAGACTTTGAGATTTTTCAAAATCTGAATCACATGAAATAGCATGTAGAGTGTTTACAGACGAGAAGCTAAAAAGAGCCGTCAGGTGCTAAAAAATAAACCTTAGAACAGGCTTTTCCCCGCAGCACACCGTGTAATAAATACTCACTAAGAAAGTTGCGGCCGTTTCAACTTATTTAACACTCGACTCCAGTTACACGACGTCCAGCTGAAAACACTTCACGCAAGTCAAGTTGCCCGAGATTCACAGAATTTACAGGAAATGTAAAAATTTTGAGATATATATATCATTGCCGGGACGATAAATGTGTTATATCGGGATATGAGATTTTAGTCATATCGCACAGCCCTAAGTGCTGGTGTCCAGTTTGCGCACACCCTCCGATTTTGAAGGACAGATACAAACAGACCCCTGGCATACTTGCAAACATGGTGAGTATAACGCTGGTGTAACTGTGTCCTCTCAATGACTCTCCCTGCTGCTCAACATCCTCAGCCCTACATAGTGGGGGAGAGGATGAGCTCATTACACACACACACACACACAGAGCCAGCCATATGCTCCTTTACAAGCATGTTGCTTAAAGGATGAGGTCATACTGGTAAGAGTGGTGAGGAGTTTTGTGTATGTGAGATGTACACATTGGCGGTTTAGCGTGATTTGAATTCGATGCATTTTGGGGGAAGCAAAGTCCAAAACATAAACTTACCAACATGTCAGGTGTGTCCCTTCTTCTCCTTTCCTATATCTGGCTTGTCCTTGCCCCTGTCTCCCTCATCCTCTCATCTCCACTCCGACAGTTGTTTCTGGCTGATTTGACAGCGAGCCAGCCACTCGGCACACTCCTGACCTCTCTGCATTAGCATAAGCAGCAAGGGGCAAGGTTAAGTACCCATCAAGCCTCAGTAATTAAGATGTGAACCGGTGTGTGTGCGAATGTGAGGCCAAATGTATCTAATCTTCCACTTCATTTATGTGTCACTTCCACAAACTTCTACACACAGAATAATTCAGTCTCACGGATGGTCACTGTCCTAATTTCAATTCCAGGATGGATATCGAAGTCTAAAACTTTACCTTACATACGTTTGAGCTGCTTCAATATATGTTTTATTCATCGTTCCATATTTATTTCCCCACGTGTTTCATCCAAGCAGCAGCAGGATATGGATCTGCGCTGACTGACAGCACAGGCTGTTACTCTGATGAAGAATGTAGCCTTCCCTGAGTGAATAAGTACATCTGCAAAGTTTACCCAAAACAACTGTCAAAACACAAACAATATAAATAAAACAGCAGCTAACTCTGGGCCTAAGGGATCTGACTGCAGACAAACTAAAATAAATGAAAGCCATTAATGTAGTGGAACAGGATCCTGTAGGAGATGTTGCTGAGAGAGAGAGAGCAAAGAGCGAAGAGGGAGGAAAAGCAAAGGAGGATTCAGTGAAACTGTGAAAAGAACATCTTTATAAGAAGGAGAGAGAGAAGACAGCACAGGGGTGAAGCTAGAGGAGATCAAACGCGGGGAAACCTGAGAGCAAAGTCCCACAGAGCCCACCCGAAGTTAACTGCCAAATGTAAGGTTGACCTTTTAAAGACCGACGAGTGTCCATGAGCGATCTATTCCAGCTCAGACACTCGATACAGTGCAGCAATACTCTGTTACTGCGCCTGAATGATAAGCCTGATGTCTTTAACTGCATTTACACCAACTTTAGATTACACAGGCTCTCTTTATCAATCTCTGGTATTATTATTGTAATATAGGATAATGACGACTGCTTTCCAAATGAATCAGTGTTTTGGATATAATCAGAGCAAATCCAACCCAGCGGAATGGCAAACTGCATGATTTGTCTTTAATCTGGTCAATACGCAAACATGGACATTACTCTGTGCTGTTATTTTGAAATTTCTCATCAGTGTTAATGTACCAGAATTAACTTCACTGTTACTTGCCGTCCAACAAAACCATCCATCTATCAGCTACACTCACTTATCTTCAAAGCAGCCACGGCCTGTACAAGCTGACACTCGGTTAGAGGCGAGGTACACTGAAGTGTGTTTGTGCTAAATGGCGAGGGGTTGTGGGATCAGTCACGAGCGTATTTGAAACTGGCTTTGAGTAAAAGGAAGGAAAAAGGGCACATCTATTAGCACAACTTCATCAAAAAGTAAAAAGACAGGCAGGAAGAAACTCAGAAGGAAATGAAAGAGAGAAATGTAAAGGTCAGGGGCTGCTATAGTTCCTTGGGACCTCTCCCTTTCTTTCAAACACTCAGAGATAGAAATTCTTCAGCAGTGCTATGTTGTTTTTAATTGGCTAGACAGAGGCAAGCAAGAGCAAAACTAAATGAGAAATTAAAAAAACAAATAGACAACAAGACCAGCAGCAGAGAAGGGATTAATCAATAAAACATAACTACAAGAAAGCAGATCTCATAAACACGCGTTGTGGAATATGATGGTAAATGCAATATAAAACTGGGCAGCCTAAACGTTGAAGACAAGCTGTGAAAGCCTAGAGTCACCGCAATGGTGGCCAGGCCCAGTCCATCTGCAAACATAACCACGTATACAAGGAGAAAAAACTCATAACAATAATAATAAAGTCAACAGCATGGCTCATTTTCAGTTTTGTACATTTATTACTAATGCGCTTAATAAAAGCATTCACATTTGAGCTGTGTTTTACAGGATACAGGCCAATCAAGATCTGTTGACCAATCGATGCACATCTATAACACAGCAAGTTTATGGCCAGCTCACATGGCCTTTGGGTATATCAGAGATCGGGCTGCAGACCAATTGTCAACATGGGGCTAGTTAAAAGCAAGGCAGACAAAATGCAAGGCTTACAGATTACAGCCTTTAAAAAAAAGAAAATACCTGCCACGCCGGCCCAACGCTGTGAAAGACGACATCTGTCTTGTAAAAACTGCTGAATGTGTGATAAATATTCCATTACTATAAATGAGTTGTATTCACCACTTGAGTGGTTCGTAATAGAGAAAATGCTAGTTAAAAAAAAAAAAAAAAACAACACAACAGCGCACAAACATTCAGACACGCAGACTCCAGGGAATAACTTTAGCTAAGCTGAACCTGAATCCCGGGAAGAGTCCCAGGAGTCCCATTTCTAATGCAAAGTCCTGCTTTCTATATGTGAGACGCTTATGGAACAACGACACGCTGCCAGCCCAGCAGCCTCAAGCTGCGCTGAAGAGGCCGAAAGGGGAAACAGCTCATGAAAGCAGAGGGTTTGTATTCTTTAAAAACCAGGAAGGATCTCACGAAACACAATCACACGCTTAGAACAAACATCAACTGGAAAATGCATCGCACTGAGCTCCTGTTTGGGAACGGCAGCAGTTATACGATAGTGTGGCAGCTTTAGTGTCAGACTGAACAGGTCATTTCAGTGGGGAATAAAGATATTTACCATGGTGAGCCGCAGCCACTGAAAATATGGGAATGTTAGAAGCAGGGAAACAAGCGTTTGACTTCCTCCATTTGTGCAGGCATGAGCGACTATGCAGCGTCTCTGTGTGTTTGTGTTTCTGCGCAATTATTTTGATCCGAAAGAGGAGACGAGCGAAGAATATTTGCTGGGATGACACAGGTGAAAGGACATTCTGGTTGAATGGATCCCTACAAAATTAGTCCAAGCATAAACAATCATGATTGGTTTCAAGGTCATAAATTATTACAAGCAAGGGTTTGGAAAAGTGGAATGGCACATGCTCAGTGACCTGGAATGCATCAGTCTTTGCAAACCAACACATTTTTTTTTAGTTTTACAAAAGACAAAGACAGAATAATTACACCCTTCTAATAAGTAAGGATTGCATAGCAGTATTCAAATTGTCTATTGTATTTACACATAAAATAGTAAGGGTTGTTTTGAAATGCATGACAGACTGATGCAAACAGTCAAACTATTCAAACCTTCTGTTCTTGCAGGTTAGGTTTCTTGTGGTTAGGGATTGCTCTGTGGTTCTAGACCAGTTGACTCTGACGCAGCATGCATACAAATAATCATTTCCTAGATTATAACACTGCAGAAACACACTGGGACCGTCGTCCGTCTTACTTTCCACCTTGCTGTTCTACAACTTCTGGCACAGAGAGAGGGTTGCTGCCACCTGCAGTAAAGTCTGGCTACATAACATGCAAGACTCCACAGTTAACTTTTGTTTTACATTATTTATATTATGAATATTTACCATATCATCCAACAAGTACTTCTGGCAAAAGCAGCTACACTAAATATTCAGTGCATCTAGTTATGTCTATAATTACAGAATAACAGGAAAACAGTAAATGATGAGATTAAGATGAAGACTAATAATGGGCACTAGGGAATACTCACTTCTGTACTATAAGCAAACACTACCTCAGAGCTGTTTAGTATATCGTGCTGCAAATGTCTCAACTTCAAGTAAAATCTGTTTCATCTTACTGTAATTCTTCCTTTGATGGATATTTCTATATTAGCATAAACACAGGAAATAAAGGGTTTTTCTGAACATGCAGCTTCGATATCATTTTATGTGGGTGGAGGTATTGCAGGGAAGGTGCTGAACACAACCTGAAGCTATAGTGTGCTATACTTGGCAACTCCAGAGAAAAAGTGAGTTTCTGTAGAGAAGACGAGGCTTATTTTCTACTCTGTGTTCACAGCGATCTATACTATGAATATAGCTGTGCACTTAATATAGGAGACGTGATTGTGGAGTATGTTCCTCGTGTGTAATGTTTGTATCCAGGGAAGAGATGAACAGATGAAAGAAATTATGCATGTTAACCTCGTACTTTGCATCAGTGGAAATCAAGGCAACATGGAGTTTAGCTTTGCGTCCCCTGACTGACAGTTTGGGAAGAAGTAAACAGACTGCTTTTCATTTCCTGATACACTTGCCTGGCATGAAAGTTGGACTAAAAATCTCTTACTGGACAGTCAGACTTCTGCGGTAAATCTTTGTGAAGCTAACAACATAACCTGTGTGGTTTACACCGTCACCAGCATTCATGCTTTTTATTGGTCGTTTGCCTGTTAATTACCTGGTGGGCCTGTCCCAGTGACACAACAGAAACAAAGTGCTAGGACTTATACAATGTGACCAAATATATTTGTGCCTCAAGCTTTTCCACTTCGTTGTAGACTTCCTACAATCTCATAGATTTGGTGGGCTCTCTCCAGGAATTAAGGATGCGATTGCTATTCTCTCACTGATGGATTTAAAATGCGAACTCTTGAAGCAACATGCAGTTAAGAGCTGCAGGGAGGTACACTTCAGGGAGGAAATGTTTGGGTTTTTTTAACGACGCACCTTCCTATTTAACAAAGAGGTATAAATCTCTTGTGCTGCAATAATGATAAAAACACAAGCAAGAAATAAAAGATAAAATTAAATTATTTAGGTTGGTGTGCCGTTATTATTTTTTATGTGAACAGTCATTAAAAAAAAAGCAGATATGTGAGTAAATGTACAGTCAGAGCAAAAATACAAGTGTGGGAGTCTCATTACAGAGCTACAAAAGTCTAAGCATCTATTCAGCCTGTTAATTTCCCTGGCTGAAGAGGCTCTACAGTGGCTCATCAGTCCCTCTAAATAAGACCCCTCGTTTTACCACAGCGCCTTATTTATTCTAAACAACATTCTGCTGAAATTCAAGGAAGCAGTGCACACAAAGCCAACTGCGCGACTGAATCGCTTTGCAGGACCCCCTTTCTTTGTAAACATTAATTTATGTAATGCTACTTTTCTTTTCTTTACTCTTCTCATCAGAGTCAACGCCAATTAAAAGGAAGGTCCAAGACTCGCTTCATTATATTAGAAAGGAGGAGGACAAAAAGGGTATGAGGAAGGAAAAGGCTTTACTGAAAGAGGTGGTGATTATGGAATACATTTAGCTTGTTAGAAGGACGCTGAATATTTTTACAGATGCGCATGAATAGAGTCGTCTCCACCTCTTTTGTTGAACCGTGTTTATTACAGCTTTCTCCCTTCATACACTTTCAATTTGTTAGGACCACGTTCAATGCAGACTCATATACTGTGGTGTACAATAATAAAATGACTTTCAGTTTCTAAGACACTTTAAGAATACATTTGTACGCTGCATCAAAATGGACATCAGTCTTCATTTGAAGCTTAACATCCATTTCCTGTATAAGCTACAACGAAGGACTGCTGCTAACAGCTGGGTAAAATTCTTGTTACACCATGCACGCTGCATGATTTTTAAATATTTGCACCTGCATAACTAAAACACATCTCTTCAAAATCGGTCACTATTCTTAGATTTAATTTTCACGTAGGGTGTTGTGTTCATCTGCAAAAGTCTAGATGTTATTTGAGGTTTTGTTTTGTTTGTTTTTTAAATCAATTTCAGTGAGAACAGCTCAAAGATGTAGGAGTCAGAAAAAGCTACAATTACAAACTCAAAGTCACTGAACACCCATACACAAAACTGTATGACACAACAGTTTACAGCAGTATACTGTACAAAGAAGCAACTTAAATATTTTCTTTCTACTGTCTGACTTCACTTACCCTAAAATCAGTAATCAGGTTAAGCAGTTTAACATGCTAAGTAATCTAGCTGGAAGCACATAAAACAGACGATGACAGTGATAAAACTATTAAATGGAAAAAATAGTTATTGTAGTTGAAGTAACAATAATAGCTTATGCTTAATTAACAAGTGAACTGCCTTTGTAATAGCAAAAACCCAGGGCTAACCCTTAAGTGACATGGCTATGCCCAATGTACAGCCCTCAAGTGAGTGTAGCTGATACAGAGGAGATGCATGATGGTATCTTGGCTGACAGAATCACATATCCAAATATACACATAATCCCTTGTCATCGCAAAAATCCAGAGCCTTAAACACGCGCTCGGATTCCCCGCAGCAGCATCGCTTCCTTGTATATCTGTCTGTTTGTTTACAGTACCTCACATGTTAAGAACTGCCCCAGGTATACTGAGGCTCTGGCTTACCAATCCCTTACAGAGGTTGGCAGCTAACTGTGTACATTTCCACACATGTGTGCGCTGCATATACCTGTGGCAAAGTTGTAAGCCCTGGGCTTCTGTCACTCCAAATAGTGTTTGAGAAATTTCTTGGCTAGCTCGCTCCTGCCCATCAGCTGGTTAAGCAAAATTAGAAACGAGCCGTTCTAAGAGTACCGAGATACTTAGATGGCAACATCTTCTAGACGAATATAAAGCGACTGGAAATAATATACACTATAAAATTCACATTAATACTGAAACACAATCAAGCGCATGTTTTGTTTACATTAGGTTTGCAAGAAGACATCCACAAATTAGCAACCCTCTGCAACATCTGTATTAGCTCCTCCAGTTCCCTCTTCTTTAAAGCTGACCTCTAATGTTATGCTGTCATTGGTTTTTCACTCCAATCTTTTCCACTGTGTGCATCGCCCTAAACACACCTCAGGGTTTAAGCATAAATCACGCAAAGGTCGGAGATGTTACTGTCATCTTGCATGACTTAATGTATATCAAGCACCATATTTAAACCCTCAAACCTGGATGTGACATCCACTGACTGAAACTTTAAGAGTGTTTGTGTCTTCATCAGGCCGATCGGGGTACCGCAAAGCTGGCCAAATAATTCTGCAGTCGCTCGTCACCCTGAAGCTGCATGAAGAGTGAACACACCATTTTCTTGGGAAAGAATGTCATCTTTTATAACTTGCAGCGAGTATAAAGAATCTCTGTGGCTCAGTGGTAATTTCCAGGTCAGTGCTTGTTTAGCTAGCACTAGCAAAAAGGCCTCTGGAATTGTCAGGTGGAAAAAAAACAAATGAATAAATAAATAGAGGCGAAGACCAAGACGGGGAATGCAAGAGCAGCTTACAGGTGCTCCTCGAGAAAACGCACTAAACTCTCTCTTACCATTGCTCTTTCCTTTTCTCACATATGAAGAGTATTAATAAATGAGTAGGCAATCTAAAAGCAGTTTGCTGAAACAGAGTAGGCCTGTGTGACACGATCAAGTTTGATGTAGTTTTGAAATCCACGCGTCTGCACCCAGTTTTTGCCTTTCCTTGTTTGTCTCTACGGGTGAAAAGATCCAGGCCGATCATGTTTCAGTGTCACAGGTTTTGGTTTAGTGTCAGAGCCTTCTGTGTGTAACTAAAGATACTTGATAGGAACACAGCAGCTGCTATCCTGTCTGTTACACAAACACCCACACCTGCCACCTGAAGCAGTCGGTCCCACAGGCCTTTTCTTCTTCTTCCTTCTTTCACGCCCACCCACTGAATCAGCAGACATTATGGCATCTCTGTGGACCAGTGTGTCACACGGGTCCAAACACACAAATATGTCTAGAGAGATAATCTCGCATTAACGCATTGTCTTTCATGCCAGGGAGGCGGTTTGAAATCAGGTGAGAGGGGGGCGGGGCAGCAGGTGTTGTGTGTATACGTGACTTTTTCTCAGTGCAGGTGAACAGAAGGTCAGAGCGCTACTCTCCATATGCCATCTGTCAGATGAGCTACATCTCTCACTGACATTTCACTACTTGAAATAACGATGTCAAACTACTTAGACTCCAGTCCAGTGCATTCACCGGTAGAGACACACAAACATCAAGTTTCTCATCAAATATTTGCTTTAGTTTGTAGATTTAGTTGCCACATTACACAAAAGCGATTCCTTTAAGGGTGCAACATTTGCTTTTTAATCTGTCGATTATGTTTTGAGGAATTTTAAAGTGTGAGAGAGAAGCATTTTGAAATGTGACATATGTAGATTTCCACATTATTTCAGCTTGATTAATTCTTTCCGCTTTAGAATTCATGCGCTTTTCATAAATACCTTGATCTGCATGCATTAATCCATATTTACAAGTAATACCCAAACTTCTCACAGCTAGAGAAATGGACTTTGCTGACTGTGAACATTTGCACCGGAGACATTATGCTTCCCTCAGTGAGAGATTGCGCTATACAGTGACGTAACTCCCTCGTTTATCGCGGGAGTTACGTTGTAAAAATAACCAGCGATATGTGAAATCCGCCAAGTAGACAACTTTATTTTTTACAATTATTATAGATGTTTTAAGGTTTTAAGACACTTTATACACTTTTCACAGACAGGCATGAACATTTTCACACTTTTCTCTCTTGTTTATACCCTCAAAGTTCAAACCTTTGTAGAAAAATAAGACCAAAGGCACGCGCGGTTGCCTTTGACGGTGCAAAATGTTTCGTCGACATTGCTGTGTTTGTTGGGGAGAAAACTGGGGTGGCTGCAGCTCAGGAGGTAGAGCAGGTCACCTACTGATCAGAACGTTGGTGGTTGGATCCCTGGTTCCTCCAGTCTGCATGACAGTCTGCATGTCAAGTGGGCAAGTATCTTGGGCAAGATACTAACCCCAAGTTGCTCTCCGATGCATCCATCGAAGTGTGAATGTAGTTAGACAGCACAGTAGAGAAAGTGCTTGTGAGAATGGGTGTGACTGGGTGAATGTGGCATGTTGTATAGAGCGCTTTGAGTACTCCGGGACAGTAGAAAAGCACTATATAAGAATCAGTCCATTTACCATAACTTACAAACATACAGTACATATATAATACAAATATACAGCACTTCAGAGTCACACTGCTAACAATCGAAGATTTATGTAAATTTGACAAGCTGAACCCATCCTGACTGCAAAGGAGACACGGCACAAGATTGATTGACAATGGTCTACAGCCAATCAGGACGCAGAACACAATGCACTGTAAAAAAAAAAAAAAAAAAAAAAAAAAAAAAAAAAATTAATAATAATAATAAATATATATATATATATATATATATATATATATATATATATATATATATATATATATATATATATATATATATATATATATATATATATATATTTTTTTTTTTTTTTTTTTTTTTTTTTTTTTTTTAAAAAAGCATGCAAAATTGCACACACACAAAAAAAAAAATAAATCAGTGAAGCAGCGAGGCCACGAAAGGTGGCGTTATAGCGAGGGATCACTGTATTCCATTGTTTTGAAAGCTCTAGTCCTTTCACTGATTGGATAAACTAGATAGGCTGACCGAGAATAGCATAAACAGTATGTGAAATGTGATGAAGCCTGTAAACAGACATGCAGGGCATCGTCTGATTTTCAGTATGCTCTGATTGGACTGCGGATCAGCAGGTCAGCTTCACGCATGTCCAGTTGCGAGCTAGTCTGCTTCACACATGGAACACATATATGGGCTTCCTACAGCCGTTTAGCTGCTTGCAGACTCAAAGCCACACACTACGAGCAGCCTGTTCTCTTATGGTGTGAGTGAGAAAGATATAAAGTTTGCCAAAGTGAACCACAGGAAACAACAAAAGAAACTTAAAAACAAACCTAACCAGATACTTTCATCACCTTTGCCTAGTTGAACATGGCTATCCAGAGGTCAAAGCCATGTATGAGCCTCAGTATGAGCAAAGGCTCAAAGGACTATAAGGAACATGATGAGTGAAAGACAGAAAACTGCCCATGCCTTGTTTTTTGGTGAATTAAAAATTAAGTGGGTTATTAAATTAAGGAAGTAATTGATTGGTTCTGTTACATAAACCTGTAGCATCTGCCTTTTTCCAGTAGCAGAGAACTTTATTTCCTTTGTTTTAAGCAAAAGAAGACGCTGGAAAGGTGACTGTGTTTTGTACATGCTGACAACTATTGTTCTTAGAAAGAGAATCAGGATCTTCAAAAATAAATGTATTAATTAAAAACAAAAAGTATCGGCAGGTTACACCCTTGAGGGGAAAAAAGAAAAAATTAACCTGTAACCCAACAAGAGGAAAGACGACTAATTTGAATTCTACATCTTTTGACGACAAAAGACGTAGTCTGGCCACACACAAAAGATGAAATTAAACTTTTGAAAACTGCTAAATTGTCTAAGCATAACGAAAAGACCCATACTAACCAATTTAGATTTTGCTGAAACTAATGTTCACACAATGTGCTCAAAATGCTCAAACAAAAGGTGTCAAAATTAACCCTGCCAGGCTCCATTCCCCTATATTTCTTCAGCTTTATAATTACATTTTATTCCCAAGGGTCTAAAGAGTACAAATGAAGGATATTGACTTTAGGTTTTCACAAATTCAAAATATTAGTAGTATGTTAAAACAAAAAAATGCAAGTACAAGCAAAGAAGCTGCCACCGTAAAGATGTAACCTTATTAATCAATATTTCCATTCAAAAAGTTTCTAGTTTTTCCTAATAAGACCTCATTTAGGATGAGTAAAAAACACAAAAACCCTCAAATCTCAGTTAATTTAATTCAGCCCTGAACTGGGCTCGACTCTTTTCCACGTCTCTCCCAGTCGTTTTTCTCCTTTCCCATCAGTCTCTCTCACTCTCTCTCGCCATGAAAGTCCTAATGAGGTGCTAATGAGATTCGCAGTCTTCTTCTGAATGAGATTACAGTGAATTATGTATAAAGCCTTTAAATCATTGCTTTAAAATTACATGAGTTGGCCATGTAGCAACATGACAGCCTTGTGTTTTTAGAAACTGACAGCACAGCAGCAATGCTAATTTTATTAAACAGAAATCACTGTGCAGTCATTTTAAAGGCTGGTATTTCTCTAAATAACATAAAATACACACAGGCTACATACTCGTATAGCAAGAACCCATTGCCCCAGAATTTGAACTGTAAAACTAATGACCAAATTTAGAGAAAGAAAAAAAAAAAGAACCATGAAGACTGTTGGTGAGGGTCCAAAAGTGGAGAGAACATAAGTGGGGAGAGAATGATAGACAGAAGGAGGTAATGGTGTGACCTTGTGAAAGCCTGCCGTCACCTGCTGGGAAAAAATTACCTGCAGGAGAGAGCTCCAAGTACACCTCAAGATCTGAAAGAATCTCGTCTCTCTGCCTTCCTTCTTCACCACCTCCTTAACGACTCCCAAATGAAATGACAAATATGACGAATATGTTACCTGCTTGAAATAACTAAACTCAATTAAAAAGGAATAGAAATGACTCTTGTGGGTTCTCTGCTCTCATTAATTGGGAGCAAAATAACCTCGCTCCCATTTACTCCTGCGTTCCATCCATCTTTTTTTATCTGTCTCTCTCACTTCTTCCTTTCCCTCCTCTACTGTAATTTGTCTTCATCTCTTGCAAGTTAACACTGGAGCTGCAAATTCAATTAAATGCGCATTACTGCTACAAAATTTTGAGCGCAGTGTTGTCAAAGTATCAAGGTCATCAGCACTGTATTGAAATTGTTCCGGGGTACCGACACACCAAAACACACTGTTTTAATTTAACTAGATCTCTACAAGAGACAAAAAGAAAAAAAATGTTTTGATATTTGTGAGCGTATGCGTGCAATTCTAGTTTTTGGGTTTTGAAAAGCACTTTGTCATTTAAACACAAGTTATGAATGAATTCTTTAAATACATGGCAATATGACTTTGCTGTCAGCAAAACCTTTGCATCACTAATTCTCAACATTAATTACATCAACTCCAATTGCTTTCACATTCTTGATGTGGGATTTCAGCTGCTCGGCAGCTCCTTTTGCATGTTTTCATTCATAATGCTACAATGTTGTTTTGCTACGGTCTGGATTGCTGGCAAGCCAATGTGCCACTGCGACTCTGAATATTAGCAATGCTGCCATAAAACAGCACAGCCTTGCTAAAAGAAGCAAGGACATTAATGGTTATACTTTACGAGAACGGACGACAACAGGGCAACTTGCAATACTTGCAAAGTAGACATTTCATTTAAGGGAGGAAACACTACGAATATGCAAAAGCATTTGCTCACAAAACACGCGATGACCTTAAATGAATGTTGTGTCTTTAATTCCGCTCCAGACTCGTGAATCTCGAACCAGCAGCAGCGGTAACGTTTGCACGTCCTCTGCCGTTAATGCGGCAGGTAAATAATCAACTAACAGTGCATATTATGTTAGCGCGATCTGCCTTATTACAAAACCTGCCATTACTGTGCATTTAGGTGACCACGATGAGAGAGACAGACAGAGTGTGGCTGGCGCTCGCTGGCAGTTCTCGCTGCAGTCTACCGGTAGCGTCTCTTTTCAGGCCAGGATAGTCACTGCTCGGTGACATTCGTCTAAGTTTGTGGTCAAAGGCTTGCATCCATTTGCCACAGCAGATGTCCCCGATTTCGGTAAGTGAATGTGTTTAATTGTAGGCAGGGACGTTACTGGATATTCTTGTGTAATTGCTACAGAACAGTTTATGTTATACTTTGTTATTGCTACAGAACAATATTTATTTTATTGTTTTACATTTACTATTTTTTTCCTGGGGACCCTGTGACACCCCATTGAAGAGCCGTAGGCTGGATCTCTTAAGATCTCACTGTTGGGTTTGTAAGGCCATGTTACTCCTAAATTTCTACCTTGTTCAAAGAGAAGATATAAAACAAAGTTCTAAGCAAATCGATCTTAGTGTTCTCCTTTTTAAAAAAGAATCGAATCATTAAACAGAATCGAAAATGGAATCGGAATCGTGAAAATCTTATCAATACCCATCCCTAAAACGGACCAAACTCCAGTCAGGAGAACAACTGAAATAATCCATCCACAATACGAGGTTAGTCATTAATATATTGCAACAACAAGGAAATAGAGCAGCTGTGAGAGAATTCAGCATTATTGAATCAATGGTACCGAAGTGGAGGAAGAAGAAGAATGACTTCAGTAAAGTTTGACTTGTCTGACTGTTTTGTTTCACTTAATGCGCCTTAGAATCCGGTGCACCTTATGTATGAAAACATACACGCTCATCAACGGTGTGCCTTATGGTCTGAAAAATACGATAAGAGAATTTTTTTCCTATTATATAGACTACAGGAATGTTTTCCTCTTGTCTCATTTCATCTTAAATGCTAAACAGTACACTTATTAGACACTTTATTAGTTATACCTTGCTAGTACGTTCTGGGCCACCTTTCGCCTTCAGAACTGCCTTAACATTTGATTGCATAGATTCAATATGATGCCGGAAATTTTCCTCAAGAGGTTTCTGTCCACACTGACATGATAGAATCAAACAGTTGCTGCAGACTTGTTGGCTGCACCACTGACACATTTTCTTCCACCACACCCATGAAGTGCTCTTTTGGATTGGGATCTGGTGACTGTGGAGGCCATTTGAGAACAGTACACTCAGTGCCATAGGTCTAGGAGCCAGTTTGAGATGATTTGGGCTTTCTGTGCTATATTATTTCTTTTAAAAATCGGGTTCAATGTCCAAATCCTGAAACTGAACGCCAAGTACCCACCAGAAGAACAAATATCCAAGTAAAGTTTTAATGAACTGCTGCCTGAGGCCCTTAAGTGACGCTAGCCATTCAACATTGTTTTAATGACTTGTACTTGTTACAGTAATTAACCTGGATTCTTTAAATCCCCGTGTCCTTCGCATGGAGAAGTGCTTTTCATAAATTGCTGAATGGTTTGCCTTTACAGTCCTCCATAGAGCTCCTTCCCTGTATTTAATTCTGTAACCTCAGATGGTTTCTGTTACCACCTACAGGTTTTAGAAACCTCTGCTTGTTTGCATTCTTCACACACCAGTACCAAGTTCTGTTCATGGACTTTTGACTTTTGTAGATTACCTGAACAGCTGTCTTCTGTTTCAGTTACTGGAACAGGGTTACCAGTTTCACATTCTATATTATCATTTTACAAGCTGGATTCAGTTCTCAGGCAACCCTAACACCATCATATCCTTTAATTTCACACAACAGACTCCACATCTTTAGTTCTTTGGGGTATTTTCATTTCCCTAACTTGGCAGTTAGTCTTAGAGCCCAAAAAAGCCAGTGGTTTAGCCCTGTAATTAATTGTTCGGGGCTCGTAACACTTGACACCAACTACTTTTTACTTCCCATCTTGCTTCATCAGTCTTCTACCTATGTATCACACTCTCTCCACATAACTCTTGGTTACCTGGGACAAAAACAAACAAAAACAAAACAGAAACCAGCTTATGGCACCTTAAATCTTTAGAAACCAGAGAACACTGTTTCCATCAACTTAGATATTAGTTTTGAGTCATCTCTGATTATTCAGAAAGGAGCATTGACCTTGTTATTGAATAAATAGACTGAAAACAGGAACATGGGGAAGTTCTGTTACTAGATGACCTTGCAACTGTCACAAGAGTAACCAGTGGACGATTCTCAGATGGCAAGGCCTTAAAAAGAGGAAAACAGCTTTGAGTTCCTGAAAGTACAGGCATCTTAGTTTTGTGTGACTCACTGCTGCCATTAGCCTCTACAGTCTACTTCCTGAACAAACAGTGAGGTAAGAGAAAGAGTGACGCAGGTGTTAAAGCAGGGAGGTGGGAACAAACACACTAACACAGCTAACATTATCTTATAGTTGGGGCTGGATCAGGTGATCAAGTACCCTCCCTTACCTACACTGCAACAGGCCTAGGCTGCTGGGGCCTTCCAATAATGCACCGTATGTTCTTCTTCACTCACCTCTTTGTGTGTTTATAAGTCACTCTGCACTTAATCGTTAGTTATTATTAATCTCTAGCTGTCTTTTGTCCTGTATTCTTCCACTCACCCCTAACCAGTCATAGCAGACAGCCACCTCTGCCTGAGCCGGGTTCTGCTGGAGGTTTCTTCCTGTTAGAAGGGAGTTTTTTCTTCCCACTATCGCCAAGTGCTTGCTCATAGGGGGTGATCTGATTGTTGGTGGGGTTTCTTTGTATTATTCTCGGTTTTTTACCTTACAACATAAAGCACCTTGATGCAACTGTTGTTGTGATTTATATAAATAAAACTGAACTCAAACCTCAGAGTCAGAGTAATAAAACACTCTACAGATTACATCAACAAAGCAACGACATCTCCAATAAATCATTCTAACAAACACGACCTAAACAAACAAGAACAAAGCCCAGTAAGAGTCATCCAATATGACTCCTAACATGACAGAGACTATGCAGGGAGCCTACTTGATCAGTGATTCCCTGGACAACACAGATCCATGTGTATATATATCCACTATGTGCAAAGCCCCACACACACACACACACACACACACCACTAGTTGTAGAGAGAGCATAACCTCCAAAACCTTTCAGGGACCTCTGGCCTCTTCAACGTGACCTTTTCCAAGGGTCGCTGCAGATTTATCAAACAACATATAATGAGCATTACAGCCATCATCACTCACCAGTGCTAGCTTTCTTGCTGGAAAACACACACAGAACAATATACAGGCCAAATAAAAATAACACCACAGTGTCAGCGCTCCTGCTGAGACCTCCCATTTCAAAATATTTCACCATTTTCTTATTACACCTGACAGCCCACACCGTCTCTCAATCGTGCACTTCTGCCCCACTGCTTCACTTTTTATATTTTCTATTTACCTTTGTTATCACACCACACAAACTCTAAGTCACTCACTGATGGCAGTGGCGTGTAGCTGCCAATGGGTATATTATGTTGCTGTGACCAGAGTCAGTTTGAAACACAAGCCCCCATGACAGAGCAACACAGCTGCGACAGTATTATTGACATCTATTCTTATTAACAGCCTGAGTGCTGTGGATGACAAACTGACATCATTGTATCAATTACCCATTTGTTTTGTTAATTCAGTGATTAAAAGTCAATCTATATAATATTACACACACTGTCATTTATGGAAATCAAACCCACGCAACCCAAGATAAGACTACAAAGATTCTCATCTCAATCGTCTGCAGACACTTCAGAGAAATGCAGTTTCCTCCTCTGTCGAGGTAACGCTGACTCGGTTTTAACATATGCATAAAGAATTGTGATATATGCAATTCATGAAAACAAAATGCAACACATAAATGTCAAAATCTGGAATGCTTGTTTACATATCCTACAATTACTGGCTTTTTCAAATGCCATGTGTCTTTCCAGATACGGGACTATCAGTGGCATACACATCTGTTAATAAGACAGTATTTCCTGAGAAGTCTAAGAATTGCATGTCCATCAAAATAACTACAGAGGGATTTAGCTCATTCAGCTTTCTCTCAGACAACGTGGAGAGAGTGATTTGCCAGAACAACAACACAAAAAAAGCAGTTTGCATAAAGCAGTGGCAATCCTGTCACAGTGAGTAGATGCACACAGTATGGTGAATCGGAACGATATACTATATATACACAGAGTATTTATTTAAAAAAAAGAATCATACGATTTCAAAGTGCTTTAATTTCGCAGCCGTTCACCGGTAACAACCAAAACAGAAAAAAGGGATTCGTGAGTTTTTATGTGGTTGTCGGTGTGTTAAATAAAAACAGCAGCGGCTGCAATGACTCCAGATGTGCTCACAAACGCATGGGATGAGTTTGACTATTATGGAAATGTGCCATGCATCCAGAGGGGACACACTTGACCACTTGTAAACAGTGTTTTGTATGTAAAACTTTATATTCAGCCATGCTGCTTAAAATTTTTTAAATAAGCTTCTATGTCCGTTACTTGAAAAAAAAAAAAAAATTATATATAAAAAAAGAAAAGAACAAGAAACCATCGGCAGCTCTGGTGCTCTCTGGTAGATGCCAGTTGAGCAGCTCTGTAAGCGCAAGTTCCTCTGCAGGAAGTGAGGCCCTTGTGCCACCCTCATGAAGTCTTTTAGGTCAGAAACATGCACACGAGGAGCCCTCTGTAGGTCATTTTGTAAGGTTGATTAACATCGCCTTCATGCTCAAACCAGTCAGTGACCCCTTTCGAGCCCTACAGATGGAGTGACTGTCATCTGAGAGGGTACGACTCCAATAATGAGTGAAGTTAAAGAAACCATTTGGACAAAAGTTACAATCAGAACAACTGCAAGCGACTCTTTTCTCTAAAGGGACAACTGGACCGAAATTATGCAAGCAAAATGTCACCCAGAGAACCACTCTTTTAGTAACTTGTTTCAAACGTAGTGCAAAAGCAGCGAAGTAGTAGATATTCACGAGAAATAAACAGAATATTAAAGGAAGAGGTTACTTCGTGTTTTAATTCCATTTTTACAAACTGATAAGATTTTCTCCAGGCACTGTTAAGTTTTGCTTATCAAAAAAATAAAATAAAACCTACAATCCAGTTTCAAGCCTATTAACGCACATAAACCGTATGTTTTGGAGCCAAATTCCTGTCATTTAAAAGAATACTCCGCTTTTCAGGAAAACTCGCGGAAATGGATGGGGCCCTGCCTAGCCATTCGCTATTTCTTTATCCAAGTCAATCCAGACTATCCCATTCCCAGACTCATCCTCTCACAGATGTTTAAAGCCCTTATCTAAAACTGCAGTGGGAAATGCAACCCTCCCACCAATGACAGAAAACATATGGGCCTACAGTTCTGCTTTAATTTTAATCTTACCAAATTGTGGCCTGAGCCCCCCCTCACTTTTTAATAACTTGAGTAGGCACAGTGCTTAATATACATTTAAAAGGTCATTATCCAATTTTCCCCTCTTCCTCTCTGTATATTATTTCCTACTCTTTGGTTTCGTCTTCGTCACATCCGTCCTATACAAAATTAAATAATCAACATGATTGCAGAGACCCTGAATATGGGTAAGAGATTCTTTTAAGCTTTTTAAACCAACTAACTCACAAAAAGTTGAATTCAACTTGAGATTTAACTATGGAAACCATTTACTCGTAAAACACCACAGTGAAAGGTCCTCCATTTATCTTCAAATCTATATTAACTTGGTCTCTTATGGCTTAAATCCACAATCGGGGATCAGAAAAAATGCAGGAGCCCAGTAGGGTGCCTTAAGAGCTCAGCCGTCTGAACAGATGAAAGGCGGGAGTTGTTTGTGATTGCTATTCAAGAAGGCCTTATAAGGCCAGCAACAATGTGACAGGCTGTGATTATGCAGCCATTCGTTTAAGGGATCAATCATGCGCACACATCACTTGAAATACGCAACAAAACACACAAAAATAAATATCTGTTTTCCAGCAGACTTGAGCTTTTGCTCAGTTTGAGATAAAAGCTTAAGAAGATTTGAAGTGCATCCATTAGTTTGTAATTTTATTAATTATTCTCCACGACTGCTTAAACAAGCACCATATTTCCTATTAAATGTAATTACCAACACTTAAATCATTTAGATGCAATAACATGAAAACATGAGTGAGAAGAATGCATACAAAGAAAACACAGATGCAAAATCAAGCTGGAGTAAAGTCATGTTTATCAAGCTCTGGTTGCATGATGAGAGGTTATTGATTCAGGAGAGGCGCTGCAGTGAGAGAGGCCCACAGTGTGGACGCATGCACCACACCTCGAAACCATAGGCTCACGCCGAGTTAAACCTGGTCAAAAGCTTTTTGCAAATCAGGAAAAGCTTGATGGCAGGTTGCTTAAGAAGCTTAATATTGATCAGTTTGGCTCCATTTCTGAAATGATCACTTTAAGTCCAGTACTGGTTCAGACATCAGTCTCTTCCTCTGGCAACTTCTGCATCTGAAGGCTTCTCTCACTTCCTCACGCCGTATTTAAAAATAGTTTGGAGTCAAGTTAACTGCGAGTTTGACGTCAGTCACAGTTAGCTGGTTCACTGCCCACCCTCCTCAGTGGATCCTGTGTGGCGCAAAGAACATTAAGTGTGGTTCTTCCTATGTCTTTTTAAAGCCTATTGCTGAGAAGAAAAGGAGAGGTATGGGAGTATAATTCCCACTTCAAACATAAAAAGAATAACACAGGCTACACCTGTGGGAGAGCACAGATTCAGGGTTTACCTCATTTCCATGCAGCGATAAATGTTTCTTAAGTCTCTGCAGCAAACGACACTGGGACCAGTCTCATGAATGGGGAACACTTCCAGAATTTATTTTAATGGTAATTATTAGAATTTTATAATTTAGGGCAAGCGTTCAAAGGAAGCCAATAACTAATAAGAAGTTGGTGATCCAGAAATATCCCTGTGATCATGGAAAACATGTTTTTGGTCATATCCAAAAGGTCAAAGGTAACCTCTGCTGCAAAAATACTTTTTGGCCATGCTTAATTGCACCAACTCAGGAACAGGAGGGAAGACTAAATGTGCCGTCTACCACATATTTTCACATATGGATCTCGGGGAAGTGTTGTTTAGTTTATAGCTGGCAGGTAATCGGATTTGCAGTACACAGGCAGAAACCCTACATGTTAGGACTTCATGTTTTGGCACTTTGCCCTTTAACTAGTCACAATCCCCCAAACTAAGACTGTTAAATTGATGTCAGAGCACTTCATGTCCAACTTGAATATGTTTATTGTTCTCTACTGATTTAAAATGATTCTAATGATCATTTCTAAACTGGTTGAACTACATTTCTCTCTCTACAGAAATTGTGTATCCTGAGAAACAACAAACAACCTCTGAGATGACATTGCAAGACTAAACTGGTATGGACTTTAATTGGCTGTGGAAATGAAAGCGCCTTCTACTTAATGTTTTTAAGCAAGCCAAGAAAAGTCACCTCTAAAAGGAAGAGGGATCTAATATTTTTAGCTTTTTATCAAATTACACTCATCCCTTCTGATTCTTGAGAAGCCCATGACCTTTTCTGATAAACAAGCTTAAAAATGCTAAGGTTGTTACTTTACTTAAAGCGTTGCTTGGACCACAAACATTGGAGCTGACTGTTTGTTGTTAAGGCTGAATGTCTTAGGATAAGTACCAAACCTAGCCTGACAGCAGGTAAGTCATTTGAAAAGGATAAGGCTAGGATGACAGATAATGACCCGATTACGCGTCCAGTTAAGTCACGCTTAAGTCAATCAGGTCAAAGCTAGAGCTATTCCCAAGACGCTGGGGTCATGGAGTGGAAGGTGTATTGTTAAGGTAAAGTTTTAAGAAGAGGAACCTATCAGTATTATGAACAGCTTTAATAAGATTTAATATGTATTACATTTAATGAGAATATTATGACATAGCTATTGTGTTGGCAGGGCCTATAAAATATCAGATATCCACTTTGAGCTTGTTTTGACCACTAGTTTCATATAACCTCAAAACGAATATGAAGCAAAAGAGAAGAAAGAAGCAGAACAAGGCAGATAACATAGTGCAAAATAGCCAAAGCCACTTGAACTGCTCATGAATTACTAGGTGCAGTCTGTTTTTCATTTGTGCGTGCCCTTTTAATTTCAAGGACTCTCTTAGCAAACTTAAAAAAGGAAATTATGACTACATTCTGAAAAATAATGTGTATGGTTCACAATGATATAAATCCACAAAAAGCAGGACAGAAATAGGGGGCAGTAATATCACTCAAAATCAACAATAGCAGATAATCTTCTCTCTACTCGACAAACCAACATATTATAAAAATAGAAGAAAACTGAAAACTCAAGTATACTCCAACTATGCAGATGTTAAAACAAGGTCAGGTTGGGGTCAGTCCCAGCTTCGGTGTGGTTCTCACACAGCCCTGGGCTCAGTGAGGCCAAAACAGGATGCCTGAACTCGGCTACACTCTCCCATCGTTTCTCCCCCGTCTGTCCATCAGTCCATCTCTCCCTCTCTATTTTTGTGTCTGTGTGTACCCAAAAATGTAGGCTAATGCCCTGCAGAACTGACAGATTAAATGCCAATCCCTGGGTTTCTACCAAAACCAGCCCAAGGCATCAAGCTCTGTGTATATGTGTGTGTCTCTCCAGCCAGACACAAATTCTTGCCCGCATCTCTGCTGTACTGCCTGAACACAGACAAAACAACTGCCCTTAGTAAACAGCTCTAAAGGTCACTGCAGATATTTCAGATTGTTTATACCTCGTTGTCATGTCCTCATGAAAAGGAAACATTTCTGGCCTTAATGTCAGTCACTTCTGTGTTCAGTTCATTCGAAATAACATGCTGGCAAGGCCTGTTCAGCACCTCTGTAAGTTATAAGTACTTTTAGAGGAAAACAAGTCAGAATTTTGGGAAATATTTATGAATGCTTGAGTCATTGAGGTCACTGTCTAATCCTTTATTAAATCAGTGGGTCAGATTTTGCCATTTAAAAGATTTATCAGATTGACTACGGTCTCGGCGCAAGTAATTCAAGGTTTACCCGCTCATGCTCAGAGCAGAATAACGTGTTGATGCTGTACGTTCTCCTTGGTAGATGTTTCATCAGAAATCAGCGAAATAAAAATCACTTTTTCTACATTGCATGGACTGAAGAGCATATTCACCACCTATAACTTCACTGTATACAGTGGTGTAAAAAAAGTGTTTGTCAAAATTCCTTCAAAGCGCTATTGAAGGCTCTTCGCCAGTTATTGCAAATGCTTGATTGCAGTTGTTGCTGCTAAGGGTGGCCTAACCAGTTATTAGGTTTATAGGGGGGCAATCACTTTTCCACACAGGGCCATGTAGGTTTGGAGTTCTTTTCCCCTTAATAACTGACACCTTCATTTAGAAAGTGCATTTTGTTTACAGTATTTTTCGGACTATAAGGCGCACTTAAAATTTTCTCAAAAATAGACAGTGCGCCTTATAATCCAGTGTACCTTATGTATTAATTCTGGTTGTGCTTACTGACCTTGAACCGATTTTATGTGCTACACGGCGCTCAAAAATCTGTCAAAAAATGTTTTAGTACGACTTTGGTAAACTACGAAGCTGCACCGCTTGATGGATTGACGGAGCACTACGAGACGCGTAACATACCGACGATTTGTCACATCCCGAGGCGTCCCTCAGGAACGGGAATCGAACAGAATGACACTCTCGAGGGTAACACACGTTCCAGCCGTGTATTCCAGCCCCAACCCTAACCTTAATAATAACCATAACCACAACCTTAATCGTGTTAATGTTTTCCAAAGCGATTAATGATGAGAAAGTAAAATAAATAGATTCATTCCAAACGGTTCTCATGTTTCCAAGTTTGACTTATCTGACTGTTTTGATTTGCTTAATATGCCTTATAATCCGGTGCACCTTAAGGTCCGAAAAATACAGTACTTGTATTATCTTTGTCTAACATTTCAATTTGTTTGATGACCTGAAACACTGGAGTGTGATAAACAAGTATTAAATTAGAAAAATACTGGGGAACAAACCATGTTCCATCCTTGTATCACATCAAAACACCAATGCATAACCATAACTAGGATGATATTTGATATGTAGCATAGTTATGAAGTAGCTTTGGTTCCGCTTTCCAATCTACTTTTGGCAGCATATGGTCTAAAATTAAAGGCCCTAAATTTGCACAGAAACTTCTGCCAAGGCAACACTGATGTAAACTGTCCTGTAGCCAAGGGTTATAACACAAAGTCACACCCAGCCTACACATCTGTTAGAAATACTCCGTATGAGCACATTACATATACACTTTGGACGTCTTCCACGAGTTCATTCTGTGTGATGTGGGCCCCTTTTCAATTAACAACTGTTTTTTTTTTCCTTCTTGCGGTTGTTTCATGAATATTAAAATTATATTGAAATGAATGTAAATATAATATGGGAATTGGTGTATTTGGAAGTATAGAGCTCTGAGCTGGTTTCTAATTCGTTAAACATCCATTCCCTTGATCATACTAATTAGTAGAAACAGCCAAGTGGAGAAATCCAACACATGCTGAAATACACACAAGCGGAGAGCGGTTTAATTGCAGCGTGCTGAGCAACTACTCCTTTAATGTATTCTGCATTCATTGATTTGAGAGGTCTCTGACATTGAATTACACTATAGATTCTAGCATTTAAATGCACACGCATGCATGCCCAAACATCCATACTAACTGACTTTTTAGCATTCAGAAGCTGCTCTATTAGCAGTTTGTGCTACTTAGTTCCTGATGCCAAAGCCCTGCCGGAGGAGTAAACAGCAGGGTGGAGTAGACCTTCACTCTTTTAAAGGATCCTGGAAGGTATCCAATCTCTCCCTGCACGCTGACCGGAGAGAGCCAGACGAGCACAAACTGAAAACGCTGAGGGGCAACCGTACGGCTGGCATTGCAACACCAGTGAAAGTAATTATTAAGCAAACAAATTCTGTCTTGGGCTTTCATATAATCTCAATTATAATCAGCACAGAATAAATCTGAACCTCTCCTAGGCATCCTTGACGAACACTCATTTTATCGGCGCTCACTATAGATCTACCATAAATGGATTTTGTGCGTGCACTCACACAAACTCGCTCACACTGCAGACTCAAAAGAAACCTCATGCATATCTGATCGCGTTCTCTCACTGGGAAACCCTTCACACCAGACACAGAGCGCTCTGCCTGGGCATTCATCCACCTGACAACCCTCATACACATATGCGCAAATTCAGCTCCTTATCGCACACACACTTGGCATGGATGCCAACTAAGCCCCAGTTCTCCTGAAGTAATAAACCATCTTTTCACTGTGTCTTTCCAAACCACCATAGAAGACTGTTCAAAGCCCCTGTGTTTGAGTTTAAAACCCCTCAGCTCGTTTATTATTACACTTGTTACTTGTGTGACCACGATAATGTGTGTGTTTATGTTTGGCCGGTGTTCATTTGGCTTTTTCCTCTTACACATGATAGCACACAACTATATATCACGATTAACTGTCACATTTACCCCTATAAAAGTCAATTTATCTATGTTTTAGGAAATATTTAATAGGTGTACATACATTTGGACCAAGTTTAATTAAGGGACCTTTAATGTTTTCCTTTGTTTTTATATAAAAATCAATACGCTAGTGATCTTTGATTGTAACAAATGTAACAAATAATGCATTTCTCATTCATCTTTGTCAATGCGAAAGGTCACTGAGGACCTTAATAACCCGTGTGATACTGTTCTCAAATGCCTCTCGAATGACACTTTAGTAAATATTAAAATGTTCATATTTTAATAAAACTGTGCTGAAGCCTACAATACTGCATAATTAAGGCACTGGCTGCTTTGAGTGTCAAGTAGATGCCATTCTGTCTTGTATATTAGAAGACACTTGAAGTAGACAGCTGCTCAGATTTCCCAGTGCACAATTTAATTTCAGCCTGTTTTTCATAAGTGATATTTCACATTATACTTCTTATGACTCAAGTTCTCTGATTTGTTTTACTCTTCCTGCCAAAGTCTTTTAACATATTACATTTTTTACCATGTGGAGTAGAGCGAGCAGGCACCTGTGCAGTGCAGTGCAGAGCTGTGGCTAACAAGTCCTCGGGTTTCTTTCACTTTTTCCTGTGACAGGCACTTGGCATATTTTGTGACAAGGTTAGGATGTCGGCTATGTTTCCTTGTAAAGCAGCAATATTTGCCTATAACTTTACTTTGTCCTGTATCGTGTTTACTAAACTTAAAATGTGGCCACACATTTCTTTTTATGGAGTAACTCCTCTCTACCAGTCATTCCAACAGTGGACTGGTTTCACTTTTCTTGCTGTCCTTTGGACTAACACTTTTTAGATCGGATAGTGAGTTAGCTATCTACTTTTCACAGAAATGTATGCTCAAACCAGCTTAACACCAATGATTAGCTGGTAAAGAGTTGAAATTCAGACATGCACACATACACTACCAGTCACAAGTTTGGACACACCTTCTCATTTAATGGTTTTCCATTATTTTCATGACTATTTACATTGTAGATTCTCACTGAAGGCATCAAAACCATGAATGAACACATACAGAATTATGTAGTAAACAAGAAAGTGTAAAATAACTCAAAATATGTTTTATATTTCAGATTCTCCAAAATATCCACTATTTGCTTTGATTACTGCTTTGCACACTCTTGGGTGCTCTCTTAATGATCTTCATGAGGAAGTCACCAAAGAACTCAAATTTGGACTCATCAGACTAAAGCACAGATTTTCACTGGTCCAATGTCCATTCCTTGTGTTTCTTGTTGTTTTTCCCTTATTAGTTGTTTCTTAGCAGCTATTTGACCATAAAGGCCTGATTCAGTTTGCTCTGAACAGTAGATGTAGAGATGTGTCTGCTACTGGAACTCTGTGTGCCATTTATCTGGGCTCTCATCTGAGGCGCTGTTAACTTGCGATTTCTGAGGCTGATGACTCAGATGAATTTATCTTCAGCAGCAGAGGTGACTCTTTGTCTTCCTTCCTGGGGCGCCAGTTTTCTTGAAGGGTTTGATGAGTTTGTGAGTTTTAGCAACTGACTGACCTTCAGTTTTTAAAGTAATGATGGACTGAGTTTCACTTTTCTTAGCTGATTGGTTCTTGCCATAACATGAATTCTAACAGTTGCCAAATAGGGCTGTCAGCTGTGTACCAAGCTGACTTCTGCACAACACAACTGATGGTCCCAACCCCGTTACGAAGGCAAAAAGTTCCACAAATGAACCCTGACAAGGCACACACGTGAAAACCATTTCAGGTGACTACATCATGAAGCTCATTGAGAGAAGGCCAGGGGTTTTCAGCACTGTCAACAAGGCAAAGGGTGGTTACTTTGAGGAATCTAAAATATAAGACATATTTAGATTTATTTATCCATTTCTTCTCCTGCATTATATATTTGATGTCTTCAGTTTGTATCTACAATGTAGAAAGTCGTAGAAATAAAGAAAAACCATTGAATGAGAAGGTGTGTCCAACCTTTCCACTGGTAGTGTACATACTTTATCAAGGTTACAAGTCAACTTATCACAAAGCAGAATTTAAGAATTCATATGAAATGAAATAACCTACAGTTTGGTGCAACAAGTTGGGCCCTAAGAAAAGCAGTTTAATGGCCGAATGAGGCCTGCTCCCTTGTTATTTAATGGCAAACGAAATGATCAAATGATGATCCAAAGTGTTGAATTTGTATTTTATAGCTTTTCACTATAATTTTAAATATGAGGCCCAAATAGATGCAAGTGCAGGAGGCCATCATTAGAACCAAGATTAACTTGAAGCAGGCTGATGGGGAGAGAAAAGTATGGAGAAGGAGAGAGCAAGCTCATGATGTGTAGCATAGCACAGGCCAGAGGAACTGTTTATTGATTCTCTGAGTGCTGACAGAAGTATCAGAATGAATTAAGAAGTGTGTAGGACTGTACTCTGCTCACATTCAGACAAATACTGGAAAACTGAACAGTGCAAATGGATAATGACCCACAGCAAAAACAATCCAAGAGTTTCTCAAAGCAACGAAATGGGCTACCAGGTTGACATTACACCAAGTCACATGATCTGAACCCAACAGAACAGCTTTTCAGTTTTTAAATACAAAACTGAAGGCAGAGACTCACAAACAAGCAACAGCTGAAAGTGGCTACAGTGTTCGCTGATATCCACCGAGGTCTAAATCAAGTGCAGTGTTGCAGAGAGGCAAAACTACAAAAACTGTCTTTGTCCAAACAAACTATGGACCTTACTATCTGAACAGAAATATTGCCCCAGCCCATGCAAGTGTGTGCGAAGTCTGAGTGTGAGTGTGTGGTACCAGGAGGCGCAGGCGTAAGGGCTACCGTGTGACTGAGCACGAGGCAGCTCGTGTGCCTGTCTCCTCCTCTCATTTCCCCCCTCTCTCTGTCCATCATACAAAGAGAAGGCAAAGAAAAAAAATAATTCTTGGGGGAAAGAACAAAATGGAACGACATGTCGGCATTTGGATTCACTCACATCCCGTACCCCCTCATTTTGTGTCTCCATCTTGCACGTTGCAAATGATGAAAGGGAGAAAAACTTTTCCATTTCTTCTGTGTACGTGTGTGCATCTGTGTGTGAGTGTTTTTGTCCTTCTCAGTGAATAGAGCATTAATTGCATTAGCATTACAGCTGGGTGATTTTCCAGTCTAAGAAAAACTCTAGCATCAACGAGGAAGACATTTCAAAGTCCTGAAGTGTGTTGTTATTTCGTGCATTTCAATTGGAAAATTCGAAGCATTATTTAAAAAAAAAGCCATAACAAAAGGAATGAAAGAACCGAGCACCAGGAGACAGCTGGAGCATGAAGATTGCACTGATCAGGTTGGCCAAGTAAAACTGTTCAGCTCTTGAAATATTCCCTTGATAGAAGTTATTCAATTGCAATAATTCAGCCACCAAAATGAAAATGTGGCAGATAATAAATTAAAGCTTTAGCCTGATTTAGCCCGAAATGCAAATAATCTAAAAGAGTAAAATCTAAAAACAAAGTGAAGCTAACTGGGGCTCAGCTCTTTTGTTTGGCTGGTGCAGAAATTCAGCTGGTGCTCCATGCTGTGTGTTGTCTGTTGGTAATGAGAGGGGCAATAAAGAAAATAAAGGAATATCATAATAACAAACAATAACTAAAATTTTTCTCAATTTTCTGAGTATTTAAGACAGAATAAAATCCCTGATATCTAATTAGGTTGTATTTTTGATTATTGTTAGTTCTCTCTGTGGGCCACTGATGCACTGGAGCAGCTGAGGTCAGAGCAAAAGCGTGTTAACCTGCACTCTCTCGAGAGGCCCCAGGAGAGAAGCTCAAGTGTATATTAATTTCACACGACTAACTTGATGTTAGACAAGGATCATTAATTCCACATTCCCTCTTCACACTGGCATGGTAAGGTTAAAACCGCATGCAATAATATGCAGTATATGGATATAAAAACATATATGTGTGCTTAAATCATTTGGGATTTGGATTTCTTACTCAAAGTAAACCTTAAAACCTTTAGTAGCAAAATCCAAGTTCTGAGTCACAAACAAAAGCACATACCCGCCAGGTGTGTGCGCCCCTGATGGAGGCAAATTAATCAAAATGCAAAACAGTTAGCTTAATTTCTCTGTGTTTATGCAAATAGGTGTGTGTGTGTGTGTGTGTGTGTGTGTGTGTGTGTGTGTGTGTGTGTGTGTGTGTATTGCTGAGAGAGACCAGTAGAACAGTGAGTAGGTGGAAATTGACACCGGGCAAAAGGGTAAAAAAGAACACACACACAAAATTATGCATAAGAAAAATGGTTTTCGCAAAAAAAGCATCACAGTTATGTCCACGTTGGAGTAAAAAGGTACATTTTGAAATAATTAAAGATGTTTAAAGATCTACAGTCATGGTAAAGTAAACCCTCTGTCAAGTCTGGGGTTTTATTAGTCAGAATATGGTAAAAATCCATCTAGTCCTCACAAAATTTAAAATTATTTTAATACAAACTAAGTATACCCCGGGATTCACTAGCTTGTAGAGCCTCCTACTAGCAACAACTAAAAGTAACTGTTTCCATATGACCTTTTTCAGTGTCTCATATTGCTGTGGATAAAGTTTAGGCTTGGTTCATTGAGATTTGCAGGCATTTGTTTATGCATAGCTCTCTTAAGGTCCTGTTATAGCATTTCAATCAAGTTAAGTTTTGGACTTTGGGCCGTTACACCTTTTTCAACCATTCTGTTGTAGGTTTGCTGCTGTGCTTAGGATCATTATCCTATTGCTTGACCCACTGTGGACCAAGCTTTAGCTGTCAGAAAGATGGCTTTACATTTGACTCTAGAATACTTTGGTATACAAGTTGCCTAGGACCTGAATCTGCAAAACACCCCTAAAACATCAGCCCTCCACCACCGTGCTCATTGCCTGTGTTTGGTCTTGACAAACATGGCACTGTGCATCATGACCAGCATCTCCACTTTGTTCTAGGGATGGGCGATATATCGAATGTACTTGATGCCTCACGAGTTTTTCCATGTACGATGGTTAAAACGGCTTTATCGTAACCATTGAGTATACATCGAGTAACTGCCATGGCAATATTAATCTGCAAATTTAGGGCCTTTAAACCAAACATTTTAATTCATTCAGATTTTTTGAATTCAAAGTGAAAAAAAAAAAAAAAAAAAAAAAACACTGAATGGTGGATTTGAATGAGTATACCAGTGCAATAGTGCATTTTAGGCACTTTATGGTTGCAAATAAAATTTGTTTTGGGAGGTGATTTAAAAGGTTGCCGGTTTGATCCCCAGCTCTGTGTGTCTTGGTCGTTGCGTCCTTGGGCAAGACACGTCACCTACCGCCTACTGGTGTTGGCCAGAGGGGCCGATGGCGCAATATGGCAGCGTCGCTTCTGTCAGTCTGCCCCAGGACAGCTGTGGCTACAACCGTAGCTGCCTCCACCAGTGTGTGAATGTGAGAGTGAATGAATAATGGAATTGTAAAGCGCTTTGAGGGGCTCGAAAAGCGTTGTATAAAAAAAAAAAATGCAATCCAATATCGTGATATATATCGTGTTATAGCCAAAAATATATTGTGATATTAGATTTTCCTCATATCGCCCAGACCTACATTGTTCCAGAAGTCTTGTAGTCTGTTCAGATGCAACTTTGTCAACCTAAGCTGTGCTGCCATGTTCTTTTCAGAGAGGAGAGGCTTTCTCTGGGCAACCCTTGCAAACAAACCATACTTTTCAGCCTTCTTCTAACTGTACATTAACATGCTAATTGAGGCTATGAAGTCTCAGATGTACCTCTTAGGTTTTTTGGAGTTTCGATGAGAATTTCATGCTCTGAACTCAGGATGTCCGCTCCTGGAAAAAATGTTCGCATTTCCTTTACGATCATCTGAATGATCCACACCAGCAAAAGGGACAAAATTCTGCTTTTATAGATGTGCTCACCCTTGTTAATGATCACTTAATCAAGTGCATTTGATTAGCAGCACCTGGGGGCTACTTACCTTCTTATTTCCTATGGGAGAAGTAAGGCTGCACTTAGTGCTTCTGCATTTTGGCTTAAAATGTGTTAAACATGCCATGTTTTGTAGTTCATTTGTGTTAAATTGATCCTGGATTACGTTTTCTAACAAAACACAATTAGATGTTCATTTATTTATGAGTGAATTGTGCTCCCTTGTCACACATAGTTGTGATCGTGATTCAGATTTAGTAATATAAGACATAATTATTATAACAAAACAAACTCGCTACAATGGGGAAATCTTTTTGGCACACATTAATTTGTAGAAAACTATTTCTGATTGTCTGTTGAGCAGCAATTCTACCTATGCCAGTTTTTTAAATTTGTGTTAATATTATTTTTTAATTCTTTTTTTCTTATCATTTAAATATTTTTACTTTTTTTTTCTGTATTTTAAACTCTCCTGATAGAGAAATGAGCCATCACAACCCCATATAAAAGACCTACTTAGCAAAGCTAACACTTCTTTATCCAGTTCCTATTAAAATGTAACGATCCTTCGAACAAGACAAGGATACATATCGTTTGTGTGCATGTGCTTTTTCATTACTTGATTGAGTTTCTGAAGTGATCCTCTGCAGGGTTTTTCACAGTGCAGCTGTTGAGCAACCACACGTCTGCTTCTGTCGGGTCATCTACAAAGAGAGACAACACATTTTATTTTTGCAGACTGGAAAAGCAAACGTAGCATTACAATGTTATGAGTACCCAAGATGAAGCCAACACACAGAAAAAAAAACAAACCGAAACTCATATACATGAGTCAAGCACAAAGCACATGGCATCCTAAAAGATGAAGAAGTGCTTAATTAGTCTCTGGTGGAACTCCTTTGCGTCTGAATTCCACAGTGAGTCAGTTTGTACTCACAAAATGATCCAATGTGTGTCGGTAATTTTAACCCCATGTAAATTCCCACTTCTCTATGTTGTGAAAACTAGAATTAGAGCACACTGGAAAAAGTGTCTCTGACAAAACATGGTTGATTCCTGTGTCCACTTAGCATTTTCTGCACTTTCATATATATATATATATATATAGCTTATATAATATACCAAGTATACAACTAAATTTTTAAAGCTGAAAACCACCTTCGTGTCAAGTGCCAAACAAGATAAATTCTCAACTACTAGTTGCTTAAAATTAAGATCATTTCAACATGTTTAACCAGCACACGCACACACGCACGCACACACGCACACACACACGCACGCACACACGCGCGCGCGCTCTTTTCGAGACGATGGTATGAATCTTAGCACTGCCAGGAGAGCTGTCACACACAGATTTGGAGGGGATGTAATGGCACGTTGGTGGTGGGGCGCTGCTCCTTTATGCCACATAAACCAGATATCTTCCCTGCTGCAGCCAAGTATACTCACACACAGCATTATAGTTAATGTGCTATACGGTGGTTTTATGTAATAAAATTACCAAAGAAAATCAGCGTACCTTAGGTAAACTCTACCGGTCAATAGAGTTCACAAAACAAACAATTTAAAACAAAAAAGCCTCAAACAAACAGCCTACATACCATTTTTTTCCTGCACCAAGGGCAAACCAGAATGAAACAACTATTAAATTATTCATAGTGCCACACAAATATATGCAAATGTCTCTCCACTCTCATTCATGCTGTGACCAAGTATTCAACATTTTTCGGTATATTCAAATTCCAGGTCGTTAAAATTTAAACCTTCATGATGTCACTTTGCCACTAGTTTTGAATACATAAGACAGAATAAATTTCAATATGATGACCAATCTGTAACAGAGATATTAATTCAGTAACACATAAGCACAGACGCAAACCGCCACATCTTTAAAATGTACAAATGCAGCAGGTTTGAGGTTTGTTAGTCGACTGGATGCGACAGTAAGTTTGACTAAATGATGCCTCATCAAAACAGACAGACAGTCCTTCTAAAAGCACTACGTATGACTCACAACAGTAGGGCATGAATCACGAGCATGTTTTGGGTTTGTTTGGGCTTTTCTGTTTGGAGTGATCAATTCTTTAAATGACAAAACTAATAATAGAAAGACCAGACATAATGAGTAATCCTAAAGCTACAAATGTGTGTATATTTGTGCTGATGATTGCGAAATGAATAACGGGAAGGGACGAGGGGAGGTGAGAGAGAGAGAGAGAGTGTTCAGCTGGCAAAAGCTCTTATTATGCCTACATTTATTTGAGAGGCAACCAACACACAGGCGCACAGACACACACACACACACACACACACACACACACACACACACAGGACTTTAGTGAGAGTGGTCTCAGCTGTGTGGTTGCTTTCTCCTCTCAGTCCCAAGGGATGCTTTCCAGACCAACAATAACAAGCTCTCCATCAATTTAACAGAAACACGCGCACACGCGCACACACACACACACACACACACACACACACACACACACAAAACAATCCTAGCTACAGAATAAGCTTGCTAGTGCAGAGACAAAAACTATGCTGGAAAAAGAGAGAAAACAACTACAGTAAATATTATGGTGCACATCCTGGATTTATTTATTTTTTTATTTATTTAGTTTAAAGTGACTTTTTTTCCTCATTATAAATTATAATATATCATATTAGCAACGGGCCTTTATTTTGAAATTAATCTATTGATTAAAAATACAAATGATCTTAAAGAATGATCAAGTGAACAGCAAATGTAAAAGCATACAACATCACATGAGCCTGAATGGAGAAGCATTACCTTGTAGCTCAAAGCTAACATACAAAGGCACATTTATGACATCACACGATGTTTGGGGTCAAAGGACGCTTTATTGTGTTGTATTTTTGGAAAACGGAGGCTGTATTTAACTAAACATTTACAGAGAGGGCGCGGAGGGAGCGGCGCATTAACAGAGCCCTGACAGTCGCTGTCACATTCTCAGTGACAGTTGCTTTTGCTTCTTCTTTCACATTTTCATCTAACTGAAAACTAATCCAGGCGTAACTGCTATCAACCATGTGACAATAGAAGACAGGCGCTGGCTGTTACAAGCAGCCAACCAGACGTAGATGTGCAGAGGACGCAGAATCTCAAAGATGCAAGACTGTACATTTGCAAAATAAGGTTTTATGTAGTTATGGATTAAATGGCAGGCAGCAGCTGAACTTTAGATCATGTTTTGTGGAATTTTTCTTTTTTAAAATCAGTGAATCAAAGTGCAAATTTAGACTATAGATGACTTAGTAGGACACTAAACATTTCCTAGGGTCAGACTAAAAATTAAGTCTGCATTAGATCCTCTGTTAAGTTGAATATTACGGGTCCGTGCGTATGTTCTCTGCCTCTTCATCCTCAGGTATGGACTTGCTTTTATAGAGCGCTTTTCTAGTCTCGCTGGCCAATCAAAGCAAAAGCTTTCTCACGGTAACCTTGACTTAGTCACCATTTAAGCTCCGATAAATTCCAACCACAAAGTCATCGTGTCACTGGAAAATCTCTGGAATTTCACGTTTGCATACATTTGCATTAAGACAGAGGTGCGGCCAATGGCACAGAAGTCATTTGGTTATTTTTGCCTGCCATGGCATGACAATGCCTTAAAACAGAAAGTGCACAAAAACTGTTGACTTATCTTATCTAATGCAGAACATAAAGATCTGTAACCCAGCCCTGTGCTAAGGTGACACCAGTGGGTAAATGGGTAACAAGTAAAAAGTTTAATGGTGCTGTTCCTGCCTTTGTGCCATTCTTAGACTTCACAGAACACATGGAAGAGCAAAAAAACCAAAAAAAAAAAACAACATTTCTACACAGCATATCCAAACAAAAACTCATCAGGGCCTGCATGGTGAAACCATAGTTATATGCAAGTGCATAAATGTATGTATCTGATATTATGAGAAACAAAGACAGAGAGCATGTAATAATGGCTATTCACTCAGTGTGCAGCACGCACATAAAAAGCCTGTTTTATATGTCGTTCAGTGTAAGAAATGTTTTCCATTTGACCACAACAGATTGATATTTTTAGGCTGTATGTTTGTGAGTTTCTCCAATACTATTAGAAAAATTCCAGCAATCCCAAACCGTTGACCCCAATATATATAAAAAAAAAAAAGAAATTGACCTGTGTGCATGCACGTGTACAAAGCTTGGCTTTGATTTCTATGTATGTGAATGGAGGTGCGGTACGTCTACAGAGGGCCCAAATGATTAAATCTTAACCTTGAGGTTATTTCTGTTTACGCCGTGTGTGTGTGTGTGTGTGTGTGTGTGTGTGTGTGTGTGTGTGTGTGTGTGTGTGTGTGTGTGTGTGTGTGTCTCTGCCTCTCACCCTAACTTCACCCCAAAACCAAATCATACAAGAGAGACAGGGATATTGGAAAAGCAGCACCTGTGGTCAGTGTGTGTGTCTGTGTGGGTGCAGACGTATACACAGGGTCATGCATAACATATTTCAATCACACTGCTCCCTATGGAGATGATGTATGGGAGGTTTGGGAGCAGGTGCACTCATCAAGTAAGTACGGATGGAAAAATGGCCAAATCAAAGGAGAAAAAATTAAAAAAAAGGGACTGCAAGTTATTGTTTCTTACATAAAAATGAATAAAAATGAATAAAAGAATGCGTAGGACTGACTTAGAAACAAGTCATCCTGAGAGAAATTGAAAGCGTGTGTGGAATGAGGCAGGTGATAATTTACCCGAACACATTTTCATTTAAAATAAATAAATAAATAAATGTAAAAACAAAACCCACCACAATCAACATAACTGATTAAAAACAGAGCCGGAGTCCTATTTGTCTGCTCACCTTTACACTTAAATGTTTTTGGTTTACAAACACTACAAAATGATGAATTCTGCTGTATTTGCACATGACTGTATTTCTTGCTGATTTACCCACAGGTGTGCGCAGCACCCCGCAGAGCAGCAGACAGTAGGCTCAGCTGCAGGGTCAGAAAGCAGAGCAACACAAACAATAACAGGCAGAATGGGAATACGGTAATTTCCGATGCTCGCATGTACTTTATGCAGATGTGCCAATTTACAACTGAAAACTGTAAATTTCACTCACTTGTTTACTGTAAACAGACAGTTGTCTTGCACTTAGAAATGAGAAATGTCTGTGGTTTTGTCTGTGTGTCTAAATTTAACTGATTATAAATTTTATATTTTCCTATTAGGGCCTAATTACATTTGCACTAAACAATAAGGATATAAAAGCACATAAAATATGTATAAGAAGTCATTTTCCACTACCAATATTATTTTTACAGGCAAACTAACCATAATGAAAAGCAGAGGCTCTCCAAATTTTCATGATTGAGTGCCAATTTAGGGAGCGAGCGCGACTGAGGGCAGCAACATGCTTAGAGGATGGTTCATTTGTCAACGTTAGCGAGGTTTACTCTGCAACAATGGCTACAAAAGACAAGCTGAAATTGAACAAATACTTTAGTCCTGTCACTTTATAGTGTGACATGAAAAGTATATTACAAAAAGGCCACCAGTGGCCAGCATGGCCCGCTTCGTGAACTCTGGATATAAAGGATACATTTTAAATTACCAGTACTAGCCTGGAACTTACAGTTTTTAACCACTGAAAACTGTAAATTTTAACTGTAAATTGTCTGTTTACTGTAAAAAGAGCCGTTTTCTACTTTTAAATGACCCACTTTATTTAAACCCACATTTTTTCCAGTTAAACCAGAGGTTTGATGGTTTTCTTTTATATTATTATTCTCTTTGTAATACCAGAAATGTTGGTTTGAAAATCTTCTAGCGTACAGGAAACTACTTTATTATGTGGACAAATGATTTGCTCCTCGCCAATGCTGAGCCATAACAGCCACAAGTCTTTCAATTTTACATTTCTTGTAAGCAATAAAGAGTTGGATCATCTCTGAAAAGAAAAGAAAAACAAGTATTTTAACAAACTGCAGGTTTGGAGCACAAGCTTCATTTTTAGCTGTTACCTGATATTTCAGTCAAGTAAAACAACAGAGTCCCTGTTAAGAGCTTTGGCTTATATCTATGCTGTGGATGTTGCGTATGTTCCTTCTCATTACAATATTACCAGGATGAGGCATACCAGTCTTCAAAAGCAGTGTTGCATACCAAGATTAAACAGTTACATTTATTTTGTATCTGACCGGTTCAAAATTCATTAGGATGTGAAAATAAAAAACTCTTTTTGAGGCACTATATAATTTTATTGTCAGAATTTGGACCCCAACCCAACAGCACCTTTTAAATATTGTGGTAATGTTAAGAGAACACAGAAATAGAAATCCTCTCTACATATTCTAAATGTTTTAAAGTATACACACAAATGAAAGGAAAACACTGAAATTCTGGCCACTCAGCAGGTCTTAGACGACTAATCTGCCGGTCTAAATGATTAAATGACTGAAAACCCTTTACATTCATATCTTCAGTTAATTCACCAGCTATAGTAGGCTAAAACTATCCTCATCCAGAGTTTTCCTATTGGTATAGCCTAAGGAACTTGCGATCGGTCTCAGTGTTTTGCTTGTTGCGGTAAACAATCTAATTCCACAGTGGGTCTGTGAAGGTTCTCAGTCATTCAGGTCATCGTAGTCTAAGGAGCTTGGAAAGAAAAGCATCTGGATCTCATCCGAGAAGCCTCTTCAGTTCTAAGAGCAATTGGTGGGGAGTCCCAGATTTTAAACCCTATGGGAGTGTCCCCCAAGAGGATCATGGACCCCCTGTTGATCCTCTACCTAATCACACGCGCCACGGTGTGAAAACAGGTGTGTGTCACAGTCACCCAAGGTTTCAGATGAACCCATAGTGAAGCCTTGCCCCACCCTATCATGTGAGTTACTGAGGTCAAAAGGCCCAGGATGTGAGTGGGCGTTAAGGTGTCTGGGGAGGGATCTCAAAACTGGATTAGAGATGGCAGACAGTTGGTGTTGTAAGCCCCGCCCTCTCTTCAAAGATGGTCGCTCACAGTGGACATAGATGGCTTCTTTCACTCCTCTTTCAAACCATCTGTCCTCTCTGTCCAAAATGTGAACGTTGGCATCATCGAAAGAGTGACTGTTGTCCTTTAGATGCAGATGAACTGCCGAGTCCTGTCCTGTCGAAGTGGCTCTTCTATGCTGTGCCGCGTGTTTATGTAAACAAAAGCAGAGCCTGACCAACACTGGGTTTTCAACACTGACACCTTTAATGATATCGTTATTTGGCCATTTAAAAAGCTGATCTCATTATTTGTTCCTCTTCAAATACACAAAGATTAACATTTGGCATGTGGAGCTATTTCTGAGTTAAGATTTCAGTTGTTGCTGTTTTTTGTGACAACAGGTTGTGGGTTACTCTTCTACGCTCTGCCCTCCTCAGCTCGGATCAGCTGGGTGTTCTGTTCGTGGCGTTACAAACGCATGCTGCAGACTGAGAAGCTGCAGAGTACCTCCTAAGAGAAACTATGAAACATCCATACTTTAATCTGATTTATCAGCCAACACCACCGTATCAACAAATGACTAATATTTTCCTCTCTAAAAAAGAAACTGGATCAACTATGCTAAAAATCCTAAACCACAGTAAGTGTAGGTTTCAAAATGTCATATGTCGACTTATGCACTGCAGTAAGGCTGTAAAGTATACATCGTGGTGTAAACTGCAGCTCGAATTACTAAGACTTACAGTAACAGTCCCTCCAAATATTGCTAACATGGTAATTAAATACCTCTGCAGGGATCAGCTATCAAAGCTAGCGCTGCCTTCAAATAATGAAAAGAAGAATTGTCCTTGTGTGAGCCGACACAGAGGATATGAATACAGTTACACAGACATTTAAGAAAAAGAAGAAGTTGGAAACCGTGTTCTAGACCACAAAAATCTAACCCACCCACCCCGGGTCTTCAACACTGGTAGATGATACATGAGAGCTACTGGGACGTGCGTGTGTGCACGTGCGTGTGCATGTGAGTGACAGAGAGAAGGGGCAGACAGCAGCCCTACGGGTCATTTTGATGCTCCTGGTGCTTCACATACAGACTAAACCATGACCCACTTTCCGCCCCATCCCACAGACACCCCCACATTCACACGCACTTCTCCCCCTTGTTATTTCTGTCCTGTACCCTCCATCCATTGCACCCTTCATCTCTAACATATCGTCTTTCTCCTCCTCTGCCGCCCCCACTGCTCGTCAGACACACACACAAAAACGCACAGGACATGCTGACCTTGGGATACGGCGCTGTAGTGCTCTATCGGGGTAAGAGTGCTGGGGCAAGGGGTGGCTTTGGGGTGAATGGACACACTTGACTGAGCTAACAAGGCCTGTATGGGTTTATTGGCTGATAGGCTGGCCGGACAGCTGGATGCCAAGCGTACTGGCTGGGAGGACAGGTGGACTGGAGGGCAGGGCGGGGCAGTGACCCCGCTCCACCATGTTATGCATCTCCCAGAAGTCAGATAGAGCTCACTGCCATGAATAATGTCCTAGCACAGATATGGCTACAGCCCACTTTCCCCCCCTTTTGATTCATTCATTCATTTATTTATTTATTTATGTTCCCTCCAAACAAACAAAAAACGAAATACTAAAGCATATTTCATAAAATATATTGTCAGGACAATAAATATTTCAAACAGACTTGTGTTATCCTGGCACTACTGCAGTCTTAATATGTCACACAGAAAGAAAACCACATGCCACTATCACGAACACATACAAATTCAACAGAAGGGAAACTGAATCAAGCTTGTTTGGGGTTTGTTTGTGTTTTCATTTTTGTCAATTCATCGTTTCTTTCGACACTTTGTGTCAAAACTGCAACTTTACAACATCCCACAGTCACAGGCACCGATAAACAAGCACAAACATAACAGCTACAATCGCAAATGCACAAAGTCATGCTGTGTGTGTGTGTGTGTGTGTGTGTGTGTGTGTGTGTGTGTGTGTGTGTGTGTGTGTGTGTGTGTGTGTCAAGGCTGATTCTCAGGTGATAACATTTCTGCCTAAAAGGTTCCTTTTCCTTAGGGGAACAAGTGTGAGTGTGTGAGTGAGTGTGTGTGTGTGTGTGTGTGTGTGTGTGTGTGTGTGTGTGTGTGTGTGTGCCTTACTGATGTGGCAAATTCTGAATGGCTCTTAGAGGACTTATGAGCTTCACCTCCAATCACATTTTACAAGGAAGCACTTGCACTGGCACACAGCTACAGCCACACAAACACTAAGACATACGCACACTCATATACACAGACAGAAGGCCCTGGGGTTTGGCAGTTGGTCCATACATCTACAAGGGTGAGCAGCCACTCAGCCGTGGATGATAATGCAATCAACTATCATTAGAGGGATGCTGGCTGACTGCATACGCGCACACACACACACACACACACACACACACACACACACACACACACACACACACTACAGCTACCCACAACGCACTCAGACCTGTCACACTGAGGAAACTGCTCATATTGCTGTGGTAAGACGCGATCCTACGTTTACATTCACTTTTTCATAAAGTCCTCATTACAAGGTAGGAAGCAAATGAATTTTTTAATAGATTAAACAATCAAATAATCATCAGCAGAATAACAAGAACGGAAACAATCTTCGGCTATAGCCCTAAACTAAAAAGGGATTTTTTTTAAAATAGCTATAAAAATAGCAGAAAGATGCACAAACAAAGAAAAAACTGGCACAGGCACATCTAACTTTATCACTGCTTCATCTTCTGATGCAACTACAGGGCAACACTAGTGCACAACAGAATCACAGTGTCTCAGTATTACTAAAGCGTCTCAGGGCATCAGTTCTTTGTCCTCTTTTGGCCAACTCTCTATTTATTCATGTGTTATTTAAAGCTTGCTGGTGGCATATAGTTTACAGAGTCATCAGCATCTCCGTAAACTGAAATCAGATCAGACAGCCTGTTTCTCTGCTGGCCAGTCAACCCTTATTTTATGTTTTAAAACTATAGATTGCCAAGACCTCTATAAACTGATTTTCTATGTTATATGTGACTGTTAGGGCTGCCACGATTTGTCAACTAGTCACGATTACGTCGACTATTAAAATCGTCGACGACTAATTTAATAGTCGACGCGTCGTTTGAAGCTTTGTAAGATCCCAAAAGACGCAGGAATAAGTAGTAGGATTTAAGAGTGTAATAACGGACTGAAACAGGAGATGGCAGCACTGCATGTACAAGGATGCCAGCTGCCGTTAAACCCCGAAGAAGAAGAAGCTGTGTCCCAGAATTCATAGCGCGGCCCAGCTCAGTTTCCAACAATGGCGGCAGCTAGTTAGTTTTAATATTACTCTTATTATTCTTTCTGGGTCACAAAATAAACGTTTAACATATTTTCAGGCGAGAATGTAGCTGTGTAAACAGTTAATCAGTTTATCAAGACACCGCATATTTTCAAAAGCGCTCCAACATTTTCGGAGACGTCTGTTACCCACTAGCTCGATAGCTAGCCGGGGGCAAGGCTCACTAGAGGGGCTGAGAACACCGGACTCCGGGCCAACCATTTTCAAACCCACCGCCGTCTTTCGCTACTCAGGTTAAACATGATATATAAGTCACTTAGATAACTTACAAATGTTATTGTTTGGCTTTTTTCAATATTTTATTTGTTCCTGAGTAAATCGGTTTGGCTGAGACTAAAGTTATAGTTTTTACACAGCTGAATAAACGTCAAGCAGACAGCTGATTATCAGAATTGTGAGATGCTTGAGAATATACTCCGGTGTCCTGTTATATTTTAGATAGCAAGGAGTTTATTAAACTCCATCGAAACAATCTGCAAATGTCATTAAAATCTAATAAACTATCATCTTGTCTTTATTTTCAGTTAGCACCTTAAACACTTACAGCTGTAAGCTAATGATAGTTATATAAGAGCAGATGCTGCTGGTGCAATAAGCTGTACGTTTTACGTCCAATGGACGCATGATCTGATTAGTCGACTAATCGCAAAAATAATCGGTGACTAGTCGACTATCAAAATAATCGTTTGTGGCAGCCCTAGTGTCTATAAAGTTAAAAGACACTCACTTTAGAGTACAAACATGAATAAAATAACTTTACTGAAAGCAGTACAGACTGCTAAAGAAAACTAATTTTTTACTGGGCTATGGAGAAAATAAACACAAGAACAATCACAAAGAAAAAAAGATCTTCACACAGATTTCCATTCAGATTGATTTTGAGTAATTTATCCATTTTGAGTCGTCTTTTTTCAAATATTTGATCGTCAGGGTTGGAAAATCCCAAACTAGATTTGAAAAGGAAAAAAAAGCTTACAAATTAGTACGAATTACATCATCTGAGATGTCAGATTTTAGTTTTTCTATTTTTGACACACCTCAGATACACCAGACTGCAGTCCTCTCAGACTCACTGTCTACATCGACTCTGTTAAATAGCAGAAATCCACAGCAGTGGTTCTCGTAATGTGTGCATAATCTCCCGACTCTTCTCAAGGGACAGATATGGCCGTGTGTGCGAGTGTCTCTGTGTGGAGGTAGGGAAGTAGAGAGGGTATGCCAAGTTAGGCACAGCGGGGGCCCGTGATAGCACTCACGTCAACAGTTTGACAACATCTTAGAAAGATCTGTTCACTTGGGATTACTCTCCTGTCCTCAACAACTCTGAGTACATTACTGTTGGAGGAGGAGAGTGAGCCTGACAGATAGGGGCTGAAAGAGACAGAAACGATGAGGATGCAGGGCTGAGAGGCAGGGAAAGAATCACGACTAACAAGTTAAGAAGGATGGAGGTGAAGTGAGAGTAGAGATTCAAAAGGGGGGGGAAAAGAGAAAAAGAAAAGCAAGCCAGAAGAGATTGAAAAAAGGAGAGTGGTGAAAATGAAATCCAAGAAACAGACAGAAAGAGTACAAACTAATGAAGATGGGTAAAGGAGAGGGAGCTAGCATTAGAAGATGAAGTGGGAGTACCTCGGTGAAAAATAGCACGCAAGCTCAGCTGAAAGTGGAGCAGCCATGATGAATGCTGCGAGACAGGCCAACCACTAATTTGGATGGCAGAAGTTTGCTTCCACAGGGCAAGAGGCCGGAGTCAATCTGTCTCTCTTACGTCTGATCACAGAGCCACGGTGGGCGCACCTGGGTCCAGACAAGGGCCCCCATTTCAGACCAGAACTAGTGAACTGCCAATGTAAAGAGTCAAGCATATACGCACCTACATGGGGAAACATTAAGGCATGTTTTTCCACTACAGTCATGGAGTTACAAATGTTTTCAGGTATTGTGTTTCAAACCAATCACATTCTCCAGCAGAATTAAGGTCTTGTAGGGCATATATGGGTTACATATATGGGGAAAATGTACAATGGAGAGTAATGATAAACATCTGGCAGTCAACTTCATGCGATTTTAAGTGTGCATCAAGTGTGATTTATTGAGCTGCAGTCAGGCACGAGATGGAAGCGAGGCCTAAATAGATTTTTGCCATTACATGTCTCACCTTGCATAGATAGGATGATTTGAAGTCTGAGGTTCATGCTGTAATTGGGGCCAATCACTAGTCAGCAGCTCAGACAGAAAACCATTATGATCATCAGCGCAGACATAAAAAGGTATTTCACACAGCCAGAAAGGGATTATTAGAGTCAAGGGCACAAAAGTCAGGGTGTCTGGGAGAAAGAAGGGCCTGAAAGGTTACTGACTGACAGATTAATATACCAGTGATTTCACTTTTACCACACACCTCAGAGTGAAAAATGACACACACTTTCGCTTTCCAGTGTAATTTCAAAGGCTGGATAAAGAATCTATTTTCCAATTAATTGCCTTTTTAAAATCCAATATAGACTCTTAAAAATCCTCTGACTGACATTAGCATTTGAGCACATGTGTCCTATACATATATCATCTCTGCTAAACATTATTCAAACGTGCACAAAGCTAGCATTATCATTTTTAATCTAGCAAAAAATTACAGATGGCTATAAAAGCTGCTGAGAGTCTCAACAGTCAAAACTAATGAAACCGTGAGTGTTTATACAGACCCGTCGCAGTTTAAGACCCCAGCAGTCGGCCGTACCAATTGTATTTGATCCAGACAACACAATTACACGAGAAATAGAATAAAGAAGGAAAAGTCTGCACACTGGTTTGAAATCTGTGAGTGTTGACAAGATATTTTCTCTGGCTACATCATATGAAGCCCATAAGTCGAATAAACAGGGTGTGGATTTTACTTTATCCAGTCTGTCCCTGCCGGGAGCTAATACTAGCCAGCCAGCTGCCTGCAGACATCAGGCTGATCTTGTCAACACAACACCATTCTGCAGACGAATTAGCGAGCAAACTTTCAGTTTCTGCTCTGTCTGTTTAAAAGGAATGTCTTAAAAACAAAACTCAGAGTCCATCCGTGTCTAAGACACAGGATGTAAGTATAAACAGCCTGTTCAACGTATTGAATGGTGCAGGTCCTAAAAATGTGTGTGTGTTGTGTGCAATGGGGTTCTGTATTTATTAATTAAAATGATCATTTAAAAACTGAATGTGAAAATAAATGGTTTGTTTTAGGGCTGTGCGATATGACCAAAATCTAATATCCCAATATTAAGACATCTATCGTCCTGATAACGATATAAATCACAAAAATGTAACATTTTCTGTAAATTCTGTGAATCTCGGGCAGCTCGACTTGCGGGAAGTGTTTCCAGCTGGGCGTCATGTAGCTGGAGTCGAGTGTTTTAACAGATGCATGAAACAATACATTTTTAGACATAAGTTGTAACGGCCGCCGTTTTCTTTGTGAGTATTTATTACACGGCGTGCTGCGGGGAGAAGCCTGTTCTAACGTTTGAGTCTAAGGTTTATTTTTTAGCACGTGGCGGCTCTTTTTTAATTCTCATCCGTAAACACTGCATCTTTCACGTGATTCAGTTTATTTTGAAAAGTCTCAACAGGATCTTGAGCTTTATTGTGAAAGGTTTATGTGGAACATAAACAAACGGACACGCGATGGTGTTACCGTCATTGTTGCTAACCACAACGCATAAAAACAGGCGCTTGTCCGTCTGTAGTGTGGTTATATAAAATATAAGAGAAAGAGAGAACTTTAAGAAATTAATATAGCCACTACAGTGACCATCAAAACGATGAAAAAATATTGCCGTAAACAGTTTATTTTGCGACACCACGAAACAAACGATAGCGTAAAATGAAACGATAGACATTTTATATCGTCATCCGATATATATCGTTGTATCGAACAGCCCTAGTTTGTCTCCTGAGGTTCTATTATCCTTCGTTTCCTATAAAATTACACTTTATGCACATGTATCAAAACTAATCATCCAGTTTCAAAAAGCTAGATTCCTTCTGCTGAAGGGATCGGCCCCGTTTGCTTGTTAGCAGGCAAGCATCCACAGTTTCCAAGATATCACGATAGCTCAAGTTGATTTCAGTTTCATCAGCTCAATCAAGGTCGCGCTCTTCTGGAGGAGTTGCACTCTTTGAATGCTTTTGTTTTTAAAGCAATGGGCACAGAAGTTTGCAGTCAGTGAATGTATCGTCGCTGTAGCCGCTGCTGCTGTTACGCTACCAACCAGCAACCACGTAAAGCCTGTGAAGACCCTCACGAATCCACAGTAAACGTTATGTCGAAATCAGGCCATTCTTAATAAACTTTATTTATAAAGCACACTAAAAAACCAAGGGTATACCAAGGTGCTTGACAAAAATAAAATGGGAAAAGGGAGATGGGAGGGAAAAGAGGAAGGACCAGGCACGTATCAATTATAAAAACCTTGACAATCATAAGATATAAAAGTAGTTCACAAGCATAACGGATAAAAATGTACCAACGCACACCAAGTGTTAACTAGGTGGAAAGGCAAGATTAAACAAATAAGTCTTCAGCCGTGATTTAAACAGTGGCATAGAGTCAGACACCCGGATAGCGACAGGAAGGTTGTTCCATAAGACCGGGGCAGCTACAGCAAACGCGCGGTCACCGCGAGACTTCAGCCGAGAACGAGGTTGCTCCAGAAGAATTTGGGTAGCAGATCTAAGTGCTCGGACAGGAGTGTGTAACTTGAGAAGCTCATTGAGGTAGCTCGGCGCCAAGTTATTAATGGTTTTGTAGGTGAAAAGTAACATTTTAAATTGAATGCGGTATTTAATTGGAAGCCAGTGCAAGCCAGCAAGAACAGGAGTGATGGAAGAAAACTTCCTGCTACCTGTCAAAAGGCGTGCCGCCACATTCTGGACAGTCTGCAATCTAACGAGAAGGGTGGAGGAAAGGCCAATGTAAAGAGAGTTGCAGTAGTCCAACCTGGAAGTCACGAATGCGTGAATGAGTTTTTCCAAGTCAGTGTGCGGAATATAGCGCTTAGCCTTAGAAATGAGGCGCAGCTGATTAAAACTAGACCTCACAACAGCAGACACTTGCTTGTCAAATTTAAGCGAGCTATCCAGCAGTATGCCCAAATTACTGGCATAATCAGAAGGAGAGCTAGCAAAAGGCATCAGAGCAGCGCACAGTTGGTCGCAGGGGATTTTACTATCAAACACCATGATCTCCGTTTTCTTTTCGTTCAGGACAAGAGAATTACTCTTGAACCAACCTTTAACCTCACGCATGCATTCATGAAAATAGTGAAAAGACATAGCAAGATCGTCAGTAATCTCAAAATAAATCTGTATATCATCAGCATAGCAATGAAAGGCAATATTATACTTCTCAAAAATTGCTCCAAGAGGGAGCAGATATAGCGAAAAGAGAATAGGGCCTAATACAGATCCTTGAGGCACACCACAGCGTACAGGTACCGAGGAAGATGAGAAGTTGCCCAAATTAACCGAAAAAGACCTGTCAGCAAGATAAGATTTAAACCAGTTGAGGGCAGTGCCTCTTATACCCACAGTATGCTCAAGTCTTAGTAGAAGTCTTTTCTGACACACACTGTAAAATACAACCTAAGACAAAATCAAAACTCACCATTGTTGACTCAGCACCTTGCGTGACATCACATTAGCAAAACTAAGCTGGTGTTTGTGTTCGGATCTACTGGTATTTGCGGCGTGTTGTGTTTGCACGTCATTTAGAACGCTTCGTATGGAAATGTAAGATGTACAGAAACACTCAGAGATTTAGTGATTACACGCGATGAAGTTTAGATTATAATAATATATGCAGAAAAACTTTCCTCTGTCACAGCGAGATGGCGAATAAGAGAAATACAGATTTGCATTTTAACCCCTCTGGAGCAACTGGTTGCTTCCATTGTCATATCTAAGATGTGCTGGTTTTCAACAGATCACAAATAATTTAACTAGAAAGCATATAAAATTATGATCGGAGCTCATGAAAAAAAAAAAAAGCGAGAGAAAGAGTGACTTTCTGTACCTCAGAGCCAACTGTCATGCACACCATGGTAACCACAGTCTTTTCCCCATTTCACAACAATAACAGACTAGACAAATATTGACACGCCATTTCCCTGCCATTACAAATGTGATTATATTTGCTGTTTGCCCTAGGAGATGGCAGTTAATATTCAATGGTGTGCGTGTACCTTTGTGTGAAACTGGGTGTGTTTGTGTATATGCACAATTGTGCGATAAAAAAAAAGAAAAAAAAGAAAAGAAATAGCGCATGGAAAGAACACACGTCTGTTTGCTCTGCACACAAAAGAATGTGTTAGAGGGCGACCAAGGATCCAGAAATTTCCTCTGTGTGTGTCTGTGTCTGTTTTCTTTTATGCCATATGTCACCTGGTACAGAGACAAAGACTTAGGGTAGAAAGCTTAAAAAGTAGGAACCACCTGTATGTAAAAGCTCACCTGTCCTTGTCCTCTGGGGAAAAAAGCCTGCAGTGAATGTGTACTGTAGCAGATGGAGTGTGAGGCGAAACAAAGGTAGAGGCAGTAGCTAAAAGGGGCTGTGGTCAACAAAAGGAGAATACCAAAGCAGTTCTTTTAGTTTGTTTGTTTTTTAGTAGCCTAGAGAATAGATAACCATCTTTCACAATTACACACAATGACCTGTCTTATTCTGTCCACAGTTTAGATACACACTGTAAAGGAATGGCAGCTGAAAGGACTCTAATTCCACCATTTAGATCCTGATCTACCAACATCCAGGTTCATGCGCTGCTTAGACACGAACAAGCATGGCTACTCCAGCTGTAGGCGAAGAATGGTGAGTTAGAAGTTTGTCAGTGGGAACCGAGACCTGCTGGAAAAGCAGCTGAATAATATAAGTGCACAAGAGCAAAGTGGCTCTCTCCACAGTGGGAAAGCATAAGGCGGGATGGCAGCATTAAAAATAAATGTCTGTGTATTTGTGTTGTTTGTTTTTTCGGCCACATTACTGGCAGAAATGGGTTATAAACATTATTTTTAAAAATAAAAAGGTTTGATTTGAAGGCTTTTTGTACGACTGTTAGCAAAATGAAAAGATACTGTATCAAATACTTACATCTCTTAAAATATGTTAGATCATGTGTTGTTTTAGTCTTTTTGAGCCTATATATTTAAAAATTGATTGAATCAGCCCAAAAATATACGGCTGATTCGCTATTTTGAAACTCAAAATAACTCCTGAGAAGGACTCCCAACAGAGGAACATTGCATGATCTTTAACTCTCCATATGAAGAGCAACCATCACTGACGATGAGTGAAAAAGAAAACTTGGAGTAGACGTGGAATTAACACCCTCCATTCCTCTGCTGGCTAGTGGCTGTACAGCTAGCCAACAGCAGCCAGCAGCAGCCAGCAGCCAGCCACAAGGATCAGAGACTTTAGCAAGAAGCCAACTGCTACTACAACATCAAACATCTATAGGAAGACGAGAAAAACATTAGGCACTGCATAGAAAAAAATGTGTGTGACTTAAAATCTGGCATAATGCTTAGACTCAAATTTTATTCAGGTTAGCCTTAATGCTGTTTATACTCAGATTGCTTGTTAGGTTTGGAGCTAATAACTACTTCACATATTTATGTTTCACATGTAAAGTGACCTAATTTGATTAATAGCAATAATTAGAGCTTCCTCTGTGTTTTCTTTTTTTTTACTTCTGGGTGAAATTGAAACAATTTAGGTCATCTGGCTCCTTATTCCCAAATCTAAGCTAAGGGACATGCAAATCAGATGCAAATGACACCCAGAAAAGTGAAAACTAGTTATGGGCCGTGGTAATAAATACTGAATTTAGCCTCTTGGCATTCTAAAAGCAGCCAGTTGGGGTTAATATGCAAATTGTATGCAAATAGCCCAGATGCAGAGAGCGCCTTTTTCTCCCCTGATATAGAAAGCACGGGGGGTGTCCTGATGGCTTAGAAAGCAGAAGCATATAACATGCCCTTATGATGATACCGTCCCCTGATACTTGCACTCTTATATTCACTCTCCAACTATCATAAAAAAGAAAAAAAGCACAGATATGATTAAAAAAAAAAAGTGTAAAGGAAGACAAGAGGAAAAATTACAAGCCCGTTTGAGAGGAAAATGAGGGGGTAAGACAAGGAGACAAGAAAAATTGAGAAGTATGGTATGTAATTTCAATACTAAATCTCAGACAGCGTTGTTAGCTGATTAGAGGATCGGCGTGGAGGCAAAGGCAGAAAGAAATAAGAGTAAAATATACAAAGTAGGAAAGAGCCAAGTAAACGTAAAGGGAGAAGGGTCCAAAAGGATGATGAGCTGAACAGAAGAGACTACTTTGACACAAAGGGGTTCAGGGAGTAGTAGTCAGCAGCTTGTATGTAAAAGTCACAGGAGACAGACCTAAAGATATGGCGCACACGCACGCACACACACACTTTGCTGATCCTGTTTGTGCATAAAGAGGAGGAAAACTGGGCAAGTACAACACATGATAAGCTTAGTGGACCACCTTGTTCAATTGGCGGTGTCTCCACAAATTACATGCACCACCTGCACACACACACATACACACCATGCTATATACTCGCAGTTCCACCATAATCACTATAATGCTGTTAATTGAAACCCAGACTTGCCCTGAACACATCACCTGATCTCCCTACCTGCAATGGTACCACATTCAAAATGAATACCACAAAGCTCTTAATCACAGATTCCACCCTCCAGTACACAGAGGCAGGCTGGTTGCTGATGTGCTTCGTGCTGAGCATTAAAGGGAATGTGGAGGCTGGCAGGTAGACTGGTGATTAGACGGGCTGTTCTGTTAACGACATGTAGACGTTAAAAAAAAAAGAGAAAGAAACACACGCCAATACAAATTGCTACTCTGGTTCACAGCACATTTCCATACACAGACACTAAGCAGGGTGGTCCATTTTTGAGCTCCGCGTTTTCATCTTCTTTTTATCTCAACACCAAAAATCTACAGTGACTCAAAAACCCTGACTGCAATAATTGCTAGGATTTAAAGACAGAGGAAGAGATATATGGATGTAATAAAAAAGGGGTTCTCATGACTGGATTAATGGAGAAAATCATGCCAAAAATATATCAACAGAAAGAAAGGAAAATAAATACAAGGATTATTCTGACTGAAGAGCATGAATTGAACTGCAGCTATTGATTAACTCTCTAAATTGACCATAATTTAAGATGCAACACAAAAAAGATCAGTGACTTGGCACATACAAAGCAATTTAAATTGACCACCTTTATTCTCCAAGTAGTCACTGTGCGCATGGGGAAACGGCAAAAAGGCACTCTCTCTCACTTTTTCCATTAACCTCACATTGTCCATTTTTCTTCTGCTTTTCATTGCTTCCAGTTTCCTATCAGCATCATATACCACACCCCTTCTAAACTGCTGAGCCTCATTTAAAAATCTCCCTTTTCTCACTCTCATCCTTTCAGAATTAGCTTTTTAATTGAAGTTATTAAAAACCTGTTTTATTAACACTTATGCACATCTAAATGGATAATCCTATAGAACAATTGAAAGTATTTTGATAGTAAAAAGCTGCCTATAAGACCTGTGTGTGTGTGTGTGTGTGTGTGTGTGCGCGTGCGTGCACACATAAATGTGCGCCTCCATTCATTTGTGCCTGAATATATTATATAGGTGGAGTAAAGATGAAGCCTCCCCTAATTAATAAATCATGACAAAAATGGAACAATTAAAGTGTTTCTCATTATAAATAATTGACGTGTCTGTCCACAGAAAACAGTATCTCTCCTCTTGCAAATACAAAAAGTAAAAACATTAACCAAAAGGTAGAAAAAGCTGCTGGATAAAAACAAACACCGAGCCTAAAACAGCAGCGTGGACGATGAGAGAGAGAAGGGAAGCAGGGGCGGCGCATGCACAGAAAAACACACATTCCATCTCCTAACAGATTCCACTGAAAACAGATGGCATCAGAATTATCTGATGTCCTGTCACCGTCTTTTTATATGCTAATCCAGCTCCTACACACATCCGAGTGGCTTTAATCAGATATCAGGTCAGAGAAGCTAAATCAAGCTGAGACAATCGTGCTGCTAGAATTTTACACTGCGCCGAGGCGAGCAGTCACACACCAACGTATCGTTGCACTTAATGCCGTGAGACTCAAAGTGTGGAGCAACAAAGCTGGGCGATGTTGTTTCCCGCGCTTAAAGTGACTGATAACTTGGACGGAGCATACCTGCTGCACTAACTCACTCGCTGAAGAAGCTCCACACCTGAACGTTCAGCAACGTGACAAACTTCTCGTGCATAATTATCTCTTATTTATCCCCGTTTGCCAGCAGTCATTCTGTCACTCAGGTAGCAACGGCACAGCAGGAGTCTTGTTGTTTTCTGTTACTGCTCAGTTCCTGTGCCGCATGCAGCCGTTATTGATGTTTAGAGCTACTGTTGATGATAATTCAACACTTTCTCCTTCAAAGTCAATCAGTTTCTAAATAAAGCTACGAGATAAGAGTGATTTTTTTACTGTATGGTCACCTCTGGAAAGGTGACAGAAAAATAATGTTAGCAAAAGACGCTGACTTGTTAAAGTTCGTGCAAATGTAGATTTTTTTATGCTTTTTATATGAACTCTGCCCTCTCTCTCTTTTAAACAAAGTATATTATTCAATGTTTGCACTCACTGACTACTTTTCAACTGCTCTTTAATTCAAATATCTAATCAGCCAATCAAATGGCAGCAACTAAACTGAGCATCAGAATGGGGAAAAGGGTGATTTAAGTGACTGTGAATGTGGCGTGGCGTGGAGTATTTCAGAAACTGCTGATTTGCTGGGATTTTCGCACAAAAGCTTCACAAGGTTAAAATTTTCAGTGACCTGCAGCTCTGTGTGAAAATGCATGCAAGTTTATTTCCAGGGCGTTTATTTCTACACTTCTTTATGCATGCATGCTTCATTATATGTTGTATCTATGCTGCTATGACAATTCAATTTCCCTCTGGGATTAATAAAGTTTCTCTGAACCGACCTCCAATCTGAGCTGAATAAAACACCTTTGAGATGTCGTGCAACAGGAGATTTGCATCATGGGTGTGCAACTGACAAACCTGCAGCAACTCTGTGATGCTTTCATGTCAACGTGGACCAAAATCTCGGAGGAATGTTTTCCATCTATGAAACACGAATGGAGTTCTCAAGGTAAAAGGTGTAATTAATCATGTGGCCAGTGGGTGCACATCTACAAGGTTCCTTTCTTCTTGTGTAGATGGACAGAGGAAGACACATGCACACAGAAAAGGCTGTGATCTTCATGTCAAAGTTTTTCCAGTGTTTAGATTTTTTTGGCATCATGTAAAATAGGGCTGTGCGATATGACCAAAATCTCATATCCCGATATTAAGACATCTATCGTCCCGATAACGATATAAATCACAAAAATGTAACATTTTCTGTAAACTCTGTGAATCTCGGGCAGCTCGACTTGTGTGAAGTGTTTCCAGCTGCGCGTCATGTATCTGGAGTCGAGTGTTTTAACTGATGCATGAAACTACACATTTTTAGACATAAGTTGTAACGGCCGCCGTTTTCTTTGTGAGTATTTATTACACGGCGTGCTGCGGGGAAAAGCCTGTTCTAACGTTTGAGTCTAAGGTTTATTTTTTAGCACCTGGCGGCTCTTTTTTAATTCTCATCCGTAAACACTCTGCATCTTTCACGTGACTCCGTTTATTTTGAAAAGTCTCAACAGGATCTTGAGCTTTATTGTGAAAGGTTTATGTGTTAAACAAGCGGACACGCGATGGTGTTACCGTCGTTGTTGCTAACCACAACGCATAAAAACAAGCGCTTGTCTGTCTGTAGTGTGGTTATATTACATATAAGAGAAAGAGAGAACTTTAAGAAATGAATATAGCCACTACAGTGATCATCAAAACCATGAAAAAAATATTGCCGTAAACAGTTTATTTTGCGACACCACGAAACAAACGATAGCGTAAAATGAAACGATAGACGTTTTTATATCGTCACCCGATATATATCGTTATATCGAACAGCCCTAATGTAAAACACAGCTATTTTTTTCTTTCCCACTGAAAACAGTGAAATACAGCCACATCATAATATTCCTGTTCAACCACTTAACTACCAATGATAGATAAGTTATACATATTTTTAAAAAAATGCTGAAAGAACACACAAGCAGCTGAAAAACCCACATACACACACATAACAGCTGGGACCTTCAGAGGATAGACTTATTGAGTTCAACCGCAGAAATACACACGGATAAACACACATACAGCAATCATAAGATCAGATCAGATCTCAGGAGGCAGTGTCTGTCTGAAAGATTAGAAGAACCATCTGTCCGCCATGTGGAAAGCATTGGATTATCAATAAACTTCACACACTTTTCGATGTGCATGCATCCATGTGCCTGTTTCATCCAGAAACCGAGTGTGGAAAGTAAATGAGGGCAAAAGCAAAGAAAAACACATCTATACACCAGAATATAGAAAAAAACAAAATTAAAATAACCACTCCTGGTAAAAATTTCAAAATAAACCTCCAGATTTTAGCAGACTAGATAGATATAAAATATACGTATTGTCTATTTTTGAAAAAAAAAAAATGAATAGAGGCAGTGCTTTTTTTTTTTTTTTTAAAGTCATGAGTTTAATAATATATATAAGAAGAACCCTAAAAGTTACACTAATGCATTGCGTCATTATTCAGTCCAAGCTAGAACTTATAAAAAGTTCTATAAACACACAAAAAAAAAACAAAAAAAAAAAACAATCACTCGCCTTCACACACACGACCAGGAAATTGCTTGTGGCCACACTAGATGCTTAATCAATACACAGCTATCGATCTCTTGCCTGGCTAAACATTACTTGTATTTACTCTGCTAACTTTCCCAGTACAGATCCATATTGCTAAAATAACCACAGAAGGAGAGGATAGCAAGCTTTCAAAGAGAGCACAATGAAGTTGAGCTGAAAATTCAAGCTCTGTTATCACCCTGCTCTGCACAATCGATAGCAGATGAGCCATTTGACTCAAACCCTGTGGATAACCACACACAGTCGCTTATATTCATTCACAGTTTTTTATTTTATCTGGTCAAGCACGGTCCCGCCAAGCCTCCCTGTCAAGTTGCTTTTTCTGCTCGGCGATCAGGGTTACTTTGTCGGATGATGATTCAAATTAAACCCGCTGCTCAAATCATCTGCTGCTTTTTAATCCACTTTATCCATTATCTGTTCTCTCACATGGAAATCAGGAAATCGCGCACAGAGCTGACTCATTTATATGGATGAAGACGAGATCAGAGACGCATGCAGGATTCATTACAGAAAGGACATAAGCGTGTAGCACTGAAATACTTGCAGGGACCACAGACTTCTGTAACATGCTTATTATCTAGTGCATTTATTCAAAGGGGCGACTAGCCCTCACACAGCTAATAAATTCATACAACACACAAACTCTCATGGTCACATTTTTTCCCCCTTTTCACTCACAGGTAGCCAGTCCTTTCATTTCAGCAGGTGGCCTCATACAAACATCCACACACAACAGCGCAGGTCACCCCTGCTTTCCATTTCAGCAGGTGGTCAGTGAGTAATGGCAGCTGATGGCTGAACATTGGACACTCAGACAGAAAGTGGGGGGCTATCTTCCAAAACAACACAAAAGGGCCAAAGTGAAGAGAAGGAGAAAGAATAACCTCAAAGGGGGCCTTTGAAAAGTCATTTACTACATGTCCTTGAATGCCTAAAATGATTTCTTTGCTTTGTATCCATATGTCACCCACACTCTTTATCCACCCACACCAACGGCTTGGCACGCCACATTAATTACAAATGTCTTTTAAGCATTTCCTCCTTATGAAGGAAATTGTATTTGTTTTCCTTGTTGAGTCAAGATGACAAGGAAACCAAAGAGACTTTTTAGTCTTTCTCACTTCTAATTTGTCCCCCTCCTCTTTAAGCTTGTAACGTATTAGACAAGCTAATTATTCCGAAACAAAGAAAGCTACAATAAGTTGTCAAATGTCAAAGAACACAGATCATCTGTCTTTAGTCCTTTTAGCTCTACTGCCAGAAAGCGCGACACAAAGTTGCACTGTTTGTCCTCCAAGAGCAGGAAGCTGTGTGACTACGCTGCACCAAACGCTGACATTTTGAAACAATGACATTTTGAAATTGGGACAATTTGTGCTGCCAAATTATGTGAATAAAGCTCAGTTTGGACTTTGGTGAATCCAATTAACACATTGTTAGCTCCGTGTTATTGCAGTCACTGGTAATCAAATTTTTTTACGCTATCGTTTGTTTCGTGGTGTCGCAAAATAAACTGTTTACGGCAATATTTTTTCATGGTTTTGATGGTCACTGTAGTGGCTATATTCATTTCTTGAAGTTGTCTCTTTCTCTTATATTTAATATAACCACACTACAGACGGACAAGCGCCTGTTTTTGTGCGTTGTGGTTAGCAACAACGACGGTAACACCATCGCGTGTCCGCTTGTTTATGTTCCACATAAACCTTTCACAATAAAGCTCAAGATCCTGTTGAGACTTTTCAAAATAAACTGAATCACATGAACGAGCAGATTATTTACAGATGAGAATTAAAAAAGAGCCGCCAGGTGCTAAAAAATAAACCTTAGACTCAAACGTTAGAACAGGCTTTTCCCCGCAGCATCGTTTCATGCATTGGTTAAAACACTCGACTCCAGCTACATGACGCGCAGCTGGAAACACTTCCCGCAAGTCGAGCTGCCCGAGATTCACAGAATTTACAGAAAATGTTACATTTTTGTGATTTATATCGTTATCGGACGATAGAATTCTTATATCGTGATATGAGATTTTGGTCATATCGCTCAGCCCTATAGAGATTGACAGACCACGTGACTTTCGTGCATTGCATGCCGGGAACTCGTGGCAAAACAATCCAAGTACCGCATCAAATGCAAGCATTTGCAGCACCGCAAAACGTTCATTCTTCGGTTCCAATAAATTCTTGCTTTTTCTTTGCCCCCCAAAAAGGTATGTACAAAACGAAGGAGAACAATGCCGCTCCGTACAAAGACAGACTTGATGAAAAGTCAAAGAAAAGATACGAGGAAAAAAATCAAACCAGTGAAAGGGTCAGACCCTTACGAGCACACAGAGGGACAAAATACGTTAGCGTGCTGCCCAACTTTCACCACGCTCATATTTATAATTATACGCTTCTTGGAGTGAGTGCATACACTCGTGGAGTTTAGTAACTTCAGGTCACTGCAACAAGCCCAGGTACAGTTTACCGACGGATGGGTACAGGACCTTGAAATGCACCGTGTAGAACGAAAGACCATCGTACATATCATAAGTTTACCAGTCTCACAAATCGTCTTCATAAATACACATTCGTTAACCGTTTATTAATAGGACCTTTGAGCTCAATGGTAATTAATTAGTAGTGGAAATAATTTCTGGTTCATTACAGAAATGTAGCAGTGACAATAATACTGTATGCTGTAATCGTACTGGGCAATTAGTGATACAAAAACCTGTTTTATCCTGTGAATAAAAGTATATGTTTTTGTCAATGTACCATAATAACAGAAGCGAAACGCAATATTGTGTCAGGACAATTCACTATTTATGCACAATAAACAAAGGAGCGACAATTTCTGTTCAGCGCCAGACTTGCTTGTAACCTATATCACCAATTATGTTATGAAAATGACGCATTAACTACAACAGCAGACTGACCTTTGTGGAAATGCTTGGAGCAGACTAACCTGTGAGCTGGAGTGTTCTGGGACGTTATATTTGGTCTTTGAATGGCTGCAATCCAGGCCATCCGTCGGCTCTTTGTTACTTCGGAAACATGGCTCGAACAATTTCTCTTCAACGACGTAATCCGATAACAACCGATCTCTTTACCCGTCGGCTTCCCGTGGCTGTCATGCGACCGGCTATTGCAGTTAATAATACAACAGCTTCTTGACATTTTTGTGTTTCTTTTTATCGCTGTATAACTGATTTCAATTGAAAGCCTGCGTGCGCTAGTACCTCTTGCCACGAGTTCCCAGAATTCTTTGCGGTTTTACCCCTGAGTGACGTCACATTTTCAATCTTTATAGTGGTAATAAAAACCGGGAGAGACCGACAGTGATCACTGACTGTTTTGTTTTGTTTGGGGGGTTTTTTGTGGGGTTTTTTGTGGAGGGCTGGGGGGTAGTAAATTGGACCCGGAAGCAGGGTTCATACGTCATCACTTAAAGAGCGGATTACCGATACTGCAACATTACAATCATCACGGCCAATTCTAACACAGCGGTGAGCTCACTCTGTCTCTATAAACAGTTCTAGCTTGTTCCTAGCAAGTTACCCCAACAAGAGTACTTGTTATGCAACGTGTTTCAACAGTGAATAAAAGCAGCTGAACGAATAACATTTCTCTGTATACAAACTTGCTTTTTATCTGCAAAGATTTTCTCAAAAGTCTAGAAAAACATCATTTTTAAATTTACTCTGTGTATGTTTGCGTTTCAACAATAGCGTAGATGCCGAACCGCCATCATATGTAATCATCCCTTTCATCATGAACGTTTCTGTTGGTGAATTTTCTATTACAGATGCACGTAGCAAATCTGTGTGAATTTCACAGTTTGAGTAAAATTCACACACTTTTCAAAAGCTGGCGACAACCTGCGAGACTTTGCTTTTTTAATTTACCCTTACCCAACAATTGAAATGAGCTTGATTGTGCTAGCTCCCTGCTATTCACTGACGAAGCTGCAGCTGCTCGTCTAAGCGCTAATTAGGAACATGTGCGAAAACCAGCGTTCACACCGACCCGGGTCAATAACTACAGACTTCTTTTGATAATGATACCGTCTGTTATCATGACACGAGGTTAAGCCAGTCACAGTCTTAAGTTTAGTTTGGCAAATTTCACCAGCACTGGAGCCAGAGCGCTACACTGAAGAGGCTAGAATAACAGCCTCCTTGATTAAGTAAGACACACTGCACTGCTTCAATTTAAAGAAAGAAAAAAAAAAACAACAACCTATTTTCTTATTTTCTTGAGGGCTCCTGGTTTGTCCCTTTTACAAGCAAGCAGCTTTTTAAATACAGCATACTGTATGTAACTGAAGTTACATTAAATGTAGGAAATTCAGTACTTTTGAACGCTTGAACACATCAGAAACTTCATTATTACAGTGTTTTAGGAACATGAAAGCATCAACTAATGTTAGATTAACTTAACGTCACATGAATGCTACTTAGCCAGATGTTTATCAATGCTACAGTGCTGACCTCTCTGCCACCAGAACTAATACAACACGACAGCTCTGTACCATTTGCTCAGTATAGGTGGGTGGGGGACATGTCACCAAAGGTCAACCTGTTACTGTTACTTAAAGAAAATCATGAATAAAAGCAGCAAAAGGTACAATGATCATTAAATTAAAACTTCGGTTTAGTGTGACGATTTAGCTGAACTATGTAGCAAATGTAGGTTCAGAAAGTCAGAACGGAAATAGCAGCCATGAGAGAGAGTGATGTGAAACAAAATAGTGACAGTCATTGGAAGTCATGTCCTTAAATAAAAACAAAAAACAAACCTGACACAAGACCTGAGGCCAGGACAGGTACAACAGTGAGAGTCTGCAGCCATCAGTAAAACACGCTGGAGGCTCCGTCATGGTTTGGGGCTGCATTTGGAGATCTCGTCAAACTTAATAGAAATAAATAAATCACAGCGCCCACTCACCGGTTTCCCAGCAGAACACAGAAATTCGATTTGGTACTCGACACGGTACTTTTAAAGATGAAACATGAAATCTAAACATCAAGCAGCTCTAGTTTGACTCAAAATCATAACTTCATGAGTCCTTGTAGAGGAGCTTAGCACAGAATGAGGGCAATGAGGAATAAGGCAGCGGTCCCCAACCACGGACCGGTTTATGTCCGACAATATTTTCACAGACCGGCCTTTAAGGTGTCGCGGATAAATACAACAAAATAAAGCCAGTACCGGTACCAAAAAAAAAGGAGATTTACTCATAATACACAGGAAAAGACCCAGGGAAACCGAGCTAATGATAAAAAAACATAACGATAAAAACCCTGAAAACCAAAAATATCAAACCGAGCCTCAACTCCTGCAGCCCGGTACAAATGACCGGTCCGTGGCCTGCGGGTTGGGGACCGCTGGAATAAGGGAAGACCAACAACAACATCCTACACTAATGTTATAATATTTGTCAATAAAATTCATCACTAAAACATAGTAACAGCAATAATATATATGTACAGCTCACTAAAAACCACAATACAGTAAAAAAAAAAAAAAAAAAAAAAAAGTTAAACCTGGACAAGCAATGGGCAGCAGCACACATACACCGATACCCAGTATACTATAGAAAGAAAACTGCTCAGATACTCATCTGGATGGAGATTGTTGTCCTTTTAAAACCCTGCTTAAAATGACTCTTAGGCTACGTTCACACTGCAGGCGAAAGCTGCATCAAATCCGATTTTTTTGACCCTATGCGACCCATATCCGATCATGGTATGACAGTGTGAACGGCACAAATCCAATATTTTCAAATCCGACCTGGGTCACTTTCGTATGTGGTACTGAATCCGATACATAGCCGATGTTTTAGAAAGCGACTGCTGTTTGAACGGTCATGTCGCATTAAATCCGTCTTTTACGTCACTGACACAAGACAGACGCTAATTATCAGCGCCGGAGAAGACATCACGAACGCTTCCTGGCCTTCCAGTGTAGATGTCAGTGAAACTGTTGGGAAGACAACGTGAACATTTTATTTGTACTGTATAATCTGCAGATTCTGACAGAAATCTGCAACTATCCTTTGAAGCACCGCTCCTCTCTAAAACAGCAATAAGGATAATTATTAGGTTATTTTAACACAATAACTTAAAGCAAAAATTGGGAAACGTAAAGTCCGAAGTCTTTATATTAAGGGCCATCAGTCAAACAATACTGGGTCTAAACAGAGCGCGTTGTGTTTGACGTCTTCTTTTGCGCATGCGGGCCGCTTGAGCGTTCACCTAGAGCGCGTTATTTGTATGAACAAGCAGACAAAAAAAAAAAATCGGATCTGAACAAAAAAAAATCGGAAAGCATTAAGACTGCAATAGTGAGCCTAGTTCACTGGTTTAACCATCAAACAAAGCTGAAATAGCCCATTACTGGTTTAATGCCCAGCTTCTCTGTAACTGTGGAGGATACATATGCATAATGGTCTCCCGTACTGTACATTTACAGCATAATGTGCGACACGGCAACCCTATTCTTTTTACAGAACACCATCAACCACCAAATCTGCAGGTTGCAGTGTAGCCATCCTCACATTAGTTACAAATCCCATACTCGTTTAGTTTTACTTGTCCTTACACGCCATGAATATGACACAGTATTAATTCTGGGGCAAAAAATTAAAACGTAGTTTGATCTCTTTTCCTGTCGTATGCTTTGTACACATAGGTCATTCCACTGTAATGTAACTGTTAAACTTAAAATACTCCACAAGAAATACAAACACTTTCATCTATTTTATTTATATTGAATGTAGCCTAAAGAAGATTTTTTAGTCTTCTAGAAAAAGGAAAAAATTTTGCTTAGTGTTAAAAAAATTTATAAAGATGAAGACCGAACTATTATACTGAGCCAAGAACTATAGACTCACTATAATCTTACTATAATATATTAACAGGAAGCAGTTTTATAAACAAAATTTCACACACACTGCCCAGGAACACACACGCTGTATTTGTGTGTGATATTATTACACATGAATTGGCAAGACTTGGGCAATAGAGGGTGGGTGCATACACCTAACTGGGAGCTGCCCAACATATCCACAGGCGTGCCATGTTTCCCATCGAGCAGCTCCAGTCGAGACATTAGGGGTTAAATGCCTTGTTAAATGGCACCCGATGGATTGCGTTCAAGGGGAGTGAAGGCTGTACTCCTGCAATTTCCCACACAGTGTGGGTGTGTTGGCCACAGAGCTGAACTGTCAGTCGTAGGCCAATAGATTTTTTTTTCCTTTTAAGCCTAGGCCACCTTCAATGCCAGAAACCAACATCTCCCAGCTTTGATTTAAGGCTCAATACTATGGATGTTGAGCAAAATCTAGCCTCACCTCTCATCCCTTTTCCAGACAACCTCCTTTACTTGTCATTTTGCTAGTCTCCTTTCCTTTCTGCCCCTCCACCCCTACGCCTTTCCTCCAGCTCCTGCCTTATCCCATTACATCCCCTCCATGATATTCACATTATACCCCTTCAGGGTATTCACAATCCCTGTGGAAGGCAGGCGGTATTCCTGGTATAACATGGGGTTTACTTGGCTGGTTGGATTCTAAAAGGAATAGGTAATACACTTCCTTCCTCCACGGGGAAGTAGCAAAAGAAACTTCCTTCCAGCTTCTCTCGTTCTCTTCATCAAGAAATGAAAGTGCAGGGACACAAATGACTGTGCAGATGGGGAACTGGAGCAGCTTTTCTTTTTGCTTCAATTCTTCTTCCTCTCCTACCTTTGAGGTTTAAGGCAACAAGGATGAAATATCACTGCCCTTTCGAAAATAAATTTGTTCTGTTTTTCCCCCCTCGGAGAAGCGAGGAGAGGTCTCTTTTTAGTCAAATCTGATTGCTCTCCATGCTCCTTAAATCATACATACGAGAAAGGTTTTCCAGCAGTGAAGGAGATCTGATTCTCGGGAATGAGTTCCTGGAAGGAACATATTTGTTGCCCTCCTGCAGTTTCTTTACTATGTAGGCATTTATTTTGCCCATTTCCACAGCACATGCAGATTACTTTTAATATTTAACTTTTTTGAGAATAAAAATCTCCAAGACGGACACTGTGTTTTCCAAACCCCGTGACAATTTCTTGCCGCAATGATTGTTCTGCTCAGACGAGTTTACAATGCTATCAATATTCCGTTCCTTAGAGTAATCACCGATCTCCCCCTTTTCCCTCTGCCTATGCCGCTTTCCTTCTTTCTCCTCTATCCATAATTCCCTCATGGGAATTTTAAGGTCTTTAATCCTATGGCTTCTAAATGGTTACTTACTGGGTGCCGTCTACACATGGGTCACCTTGTAGGATCAACAAAACACACATGTGCATGCACGCACGGGCACACGCACAATGCTGGGATCACTCTAATCTTCTGATCTCTAAACGGTTACACCCGACTGCCTGGACTGATGGGTCTTTCTATCGCAACTTCAGACAAAAATCACAGCTCTGCAGACTGTGTGCGCCTTAGTAAATACCTAAGAAACGAGAGATAGGTGTTGCTTTACCGTTTTGATAGTTTTTCCTTGTTTACATCAAATTGCATTACACAAAAATGGAATAAGGACAATTTCTAAATTGAGCAGATTAGTGCGAAGTGCTTTTTCAATTCAAGCACACACGGTGTAGTTATTTTATTTTTTTTACATGATTCAGACAATGAATAATTCTGCTAACTTTTAAGAGTATTTCATTTATTATCCAGCAGGAATCTTTTCCCTTGCACTGCATCTACAGCTGCCAGACACAATTTCCTATTTTCTTTCTGCAGCTTCTCTTTTTTTCCTCTCCCCTTACATCTCACCTGTCATTCCTGGTCATACAAACCACTACACTCTACATCTCTCTACTCCCCATTTCTGCAGATCTGCCAGATTCTAGCTCATTTCCCTGGCATCATACTTGCCCTCCCTGCTCGCCTTCGCACTTCTAAACCGTCGCTTAGACTAATTCTGTCTTGAAGTGCCATCTACGTCTGCTGTGCCCTGCATCCCACCACCATCTTTCCTTCCCCGCGGACTCCTCCTCTCATCTTTCCTTACATTGCCTTCTCCTTCATTCTTTCCCTGTCTCCTTCTCCCCTCTCTAAATCAGTGAAGCGAGCCGCGCAGCTACGCCACAGTGGAAAGACGGTGAGCATACAGTGAGTTTTTCTCAGGCGTACAGACACCAGGCGACAAGTCTAATCTTACAGAATGATGACTGTCGACAACGCAACTGTCTCTCAGATACTTTCTCTGCACAACACCAATTCCCACCACGGCTGCAACTGTGTGTGAGAAGAGTAAATGTGCGTACGAGCGGGCGGGCTGCGAGCGCCAATGTGTGTGTTTATGTGAGAGGTGGAGTCAGGCAACATTGTAAGTTTTCATTGGCTATAATTTTACGGCGTGTAATGTTGCGTAGCGCGTAGGCAGCCAGTCAGAAGGTCCTCACACGCTCCGTTTTATGAATGAGACGGCATGTATGCGAGGAACACAGACTCAGAGTGAGAATACTCTACGGTGATGTAATACAATCACAGAGCAACAGAAGAGCTAGAAACACAAATGCAGTGTGAGCGCCATCAGAACATTGTTTCAGGGGTTTCAGCCAAAACATCCAAATACTACAACAATTTTTCTAAAGGCTAAGCAAACATTAAAGAGCAGTAAAAATACTAGATCTACATTTAAACTATTATTTTTTCAGCTACTATTGACTAAACACTTTTAAGTGCTTTAGCTCAGTTGGAAAAAATACTTTTATTACTAAAAGCAGTATGCATAATGCTTCAATCTTAATTAACCGATATATATATATATTTCATATTTTTTGACGATTACCTGCTCTGAAACAAGGCTTAATAAAGGAAAAAAAAAAAACCATACTCTGTGACACTCACAGCATTTTCTATTCACGGCAGCACCCGTAATACCTGCTGATCAATTAAGTCCTCGTATCATTTTATCAAAGCAGCCCACACCCTCTCTCTCTCTGAAACCCATATCCTCTAACGTCTGCGTCCAAACCAGGAACTGAAAACGCCTCATTTGGCTGACATTGTGTACCCGGGAGTAATTTTGCCTAACCGGTATGTAAAATCCTAACTGAAGTGCTGTGTGCCCGGCTGGATGGCAGAAAAGATATTGGGAGGGGAGGAGACCAGCCAAAAACAATCAAAATATCCTGGTGTGACTTTCCATGAAGGGTGTGTTTGTGTGTGTCTGCACACTCATGTGTGACCATAGATGCCTTCCTATGAAGTCACTATTTGGCACATTGCTCTTCTGCTCAAATGCAGTTCGTTGGTGTCGGTGTGCTAGCGTGGGTGAAGAGTGCCCCCTTTGGTTGTGCGCAGGAACAGCAAATGAGAACGAGCCACAATAAACCAGTACCAGCACTAAAACAAGTGGAAGACAATGAAAGCACAGGTAAACAACAGTGTCTTTCATTGATGCACACAACTTTTTAAAAGGAGCAGAGAGAGCCATTGTTATTTAATCAGCACTATTTATTTTATGTGTGTGTGTGCATTTCTACTACTAGAATATGAGCGTGACCAAACAAATAAACGCCATGGGATATTATTTATCGCCACAGGTGGCAACCAAGTAATACGCTAATCTCAAATATGAATGTAACTGGTTAAATAAAAGACGTTCCTGAGAGTTACACCTTTAAAGCACTGCATGTACAAGCTAAGAGCATCTCCAGCTACAGATGAGGAGCGATTTTTCTCAACTAAACACAACTACAACAATCTGCATTAAGCCGTAACAGAGCAGCCTCCATGTTTATATGTTTATAATACAACTGATAGAGAGCTGGCTTCATGTACAGCTTGCATATAATCAGGGGTTGCTTTGAAGCTTTGAAAGTTACACATTTTAAAACCATGAATGGGAAGAGAGGATGTTGGAAGGATGACCTCACCCTGATATTGTAGTGGTTCATTCTTACAACAAAGGGCTGCTACACGGGGAAAGGCTGCCACCTATAGGCCAACACAAGAACTGCTACTATCTACTATAAAAGTGATGTCATAGTTTAAGAAAGAAAGTTAGAGAAGGGTAGGAAGGAGCGACAAGGGGGGGCACGGGGATGTGATGGAGAGAAAACAGGAAGGAAGGATAAGAGAGAGAGGGAGAGAAGGTGATGTCATATTTTCAGAGGCGCCGAGGCTCCTTTGTCCATACGCTTTCATTAAACTGCAGAGCGACGTGGTGGATTTGAACACACATAGGCGTACAAATTACAGAGGTAGGCGGGAATTTGTGATTTTATATGGAACGTTCGAACTCACAAATGATAATGTTCAACCTGTCCTCATCTTCCATCTGGCCAACAGCGCCATGCTATTCACGAGCCTTTTTCTATGTTAGTCATACTACACAATTCCACCTTTGATACACTCCTGACAATTTCATGCCTTTGTAGAAGACTGCGCATCATTCCATACAATACCATTCAGCACAATCGTCACCTCTACCAAGTGTAATCTCACCTGATTCTGTCCATGACCGTCCATTTCTTTCTAACAATCTCACACTGAAATGCAACGACTGACTGCAGATTTTAACTCCGACAGGGACGGAGGGACGAGGACGGCAGGGAAAGAGAAAAGATACAGGAACGCAAACAAGACACGGATAAAAAGCAGAGCTGTGGAGGACAGAAACCAAACTAAGCCTTTAGCATTAGCAGTAAGACTCTGACCTTTAACATACTTTGTTGAGAGAGAACAGAGTGGAAAAAAGGCGTATGAAGAAAAGCAGCGGTCGTACTCTGAGGCTTTATGAATGTAAGATAAAGGTATATTTTGGGCTACAGCACAGGGTAAAACAACACCTTTTTCTCGCTGTGAATGAAATAATTTCTCACCTTTTCTAACCTGTTATATGTGAGACATGCAACTAACAAAGCTTGCATACGTGTAATGATGGCCATCAGCATTTTTCCTATTATAGGGAACCTATTACTGTTCCCTATTCCGAGCTCTGTTTGATGTGACTTGCATAAAGAAATAGTTTTTTTTACAATCTCACACACGTTCACATCGTTTCTATCTCCCTCTGACTACTGGAGTGCATCTAGTCTATGGCTGTGGCCACGTTTCTGTTAAGGTCAGCTTGAATGACAGCAGAGAGATGGCCTTTACATTGTGGAAATATCTGCATTATTCTGTCGCAGAGTTAAAAGACGTATTTTTTTCAGCTGCCAGGAATCTCTAAACGCACGCGCCCTCAGCAGGTAAATTTATGTGTGGCAAATAAAATCGCATGTTTAGGGCTGCAGGAAGTTATAAGGGAAGATTTACTAACATGCTGCACCAGCACAAACTTGGTTTTGCCATTAAAATAAATAAATAAAAAAATACTGTCTGTATTTACAGTGAGGAGACTGTAAGAGGTGGGAACTGAGACTTTTTGCGGCTGATCATGTTGCATATGCATTTCTGGGAGTTCCTTTCTCAAGGTGCTAAATATAGGAGGAGGAACAAAGAAATCAAGCGCACAGACTGATTCACTAATGTCTGAGACGTCATTTCCTGCCAACTGCTCCGCTATTTATTTTAAAGAAATAATGTGTTTAGTGTACGGAAGCCCATTTCCACCACTAAAAAAATAAATAAATAAACAAACAATTAAAAATAAAAGTATTCATAACTCGAAATTTCAAGTTATTTTCTTGAAATTTCGACTTATTAACTCGGAATTTTGAGAAAAGTAACTCGAAATTTCGAGTTAGCGCTGCCAATCAGTAATCTACGTGAATGACGTCATTTCCTTGTTACCCGGAAGCTGAAGCCCTGAGCTACAAATGCTACAGCTAAGCTAACAGTATCACAGCCAGTCATGAACGCACAAATTGCTGAGTATTTTCACCGTGGCTTCACAAATGATTAAATCCTTGTGTTATTAGCTGAATCACATGGCGTTACTATCAGCAAACATGCTCTCAAAAGCGCCAATTTGTTGCGATCCGGTTTTAAGTGCGCATTCCTCTGCGCCATATCCTTCCAGGTAATAAGAAAATGATGTCAGTCACATAGATTACTGATTGGTAGAGCTAAATCGAAATTTTGAGTTAGTTTTTAGTTTGAAATTTCGAGAAAACAATTAAAATTTCGAGTTATTTTCTCGAAATATTGTGCCTGCACACATGTGTGACCACACATTTCGACAGAAACAGCGGATACTTTTTTTAGTGGCGGAAACAGGCTTCCATAGATAACAGCACAACTTTTGTAAATCACGTGAAAAACTAAGCACACCTATTGAGCACCATTTGGGGATCATGCTCACATGCACATCTCCATAAAGACCCTGGAGTCAGAAAACTGTTCTGGCAAAGAAAAAGTAAAAGAAAAATATTGTGAAATAGCAGCTTCACATCAAAGTACGGCGTCAGACAGAAAGAAAATGAACCTTCGTTTCAGCAGAGTAAACATACCACCGGGGCACACACCAGGGAGACAAATGTATACGACAACATCAAACAAGAGTGCATCCTTTCTAAACGTATTCAACCATGCAAAATATATGCAAACAATAGAAGACAGACATTCAATTAACTTTCTTCTGACCCTCATGTGTATTTATATCCAATTTTCTCTTTTAGTGTTTAAAGTCTGCCTCACAGGCACATGCTCTGAATGATTTGAGCTTTCTGCTGCGTAAGATTATTAAGGATTTCACTTTTCCTGCCCGGTCGCTGTGCAGCCGTGCTTTTAACATGAGGAGGAGACAGAGAGAGTCTTCACCCAGAGATTACAATAATCGAATACCCATAACAGCAATATTTAACCTTATTACCAAAGAGTGTATTACATTACACCCTCTTGCATGTATATCTGCTGAGGACTTTAAGACAACCAGAGAAGCAACATGTGCTGTAATCAGATTCAGAGGCAGGAGGATGCTACCCTTACAAAGGTCAAAGTGGGAATAGAAAACAACTGTCTGAATACAAACAAGTTTTCTCTACACTCTCTTCCGACTGCAGCCATTCCACTAAATTTTAAAAAAAAATCCCAAATTAAATTAGCACAAAAAGTCTAAAGCTTCAGTAGATGTGTGACAGGATCTGTTACGAAGTGGAGGGGCAGGTGAAAGACGACAAACTGAACAGAGACGCGTTACGTCAGCAAGGAGCAACGCACTGAGAAGAGAGAAATCAAGGGTCTGGCCTAGCAGATGAGGAGAAAAACTATTGGCCTGTGGTCATGGGCTTACTGTGTCTTGCGTGTCACTTTGAATGAGTGGGTAGATCTGCATTTTTGAAGTGTGTGATTAATTTTGCTCTATGGCTGTGGAGACCCCACGGAGAGAAAGAAAAATGCCTAAGGGGTTTACTCCGTCTTCTTCATCCGTCTTGGCGCGTGTCTATTGAAACACACACACACACACACACACACACACAACAACACAAATACTCACACTGAACACATACCTAATCACACAAAGCCAGGCACAATCAATTTTCCTTGTGACAAACATGAGGTCACAAACATTCACCAGAGTATCATATTTAACCGACTACAATGCAAAACTCAGTGTCATATCACTCTCTGCGTTATCGTTTTCACCTGTGTCGGTCTATCACACCTGCGCACACTCGCAACGAAACCCTCCTGAAAGACGTCCCGTAATCTAGTACCGAACATGGCCAGCGTCTTCACGCAAAACCGAAGAATGAAAGGCAGCATTCACTATATCAGTTTTCTCTAACGAGCTGTAATCTGAACCATGTACGCTCTCATCTATTTTAAGTCGGCTTAAAGCATGTAAATGACTGCAGTAATCATGGCGATGAGAAATAACAAAATCCATCTGGTTCCTAAAGACTGGCAGACTGCAGACGTGAATTAAAATGCTTACACTGCACAGTTCATCCATAGGTGTTTTTAACAAGTTCAATTCAATGAAAAATAAAACTCACCAACCAGAATAACATTTAAGGCTCAGTGTACTTATAGAGCAAGACCGCCCTCTTGTGTTTAATAATAATATTGACATTAATCCTATAGACATTTAACAATAATAATGATATTTAAATGTTTTAAAGATTTGTGGTGGCCTTTTTTGCTTTTACTAGATGCACAGTGGAGAATAAACAGGAAAGCAGAGAGTGTGGGGGAAGACAATCGTCAAAGGCCCGTGGGTTGGAGCCGACCCGGAGCGCTGCCCCTGCTCAAGCAGCGAGCTAAACTGGCACCCAGAATAATTCCATATTTACCACTGTAGCTGTTCATCCATTTATCTTTTGTCTAAATATAAAATACATCCAATATTTCTATTGTCACGTTATGGTATAGGCAGCTTCCTGTTGGTACTGTTGACTTCAAATCAACAGAATTAATACAACATAGTACAATTACATCATTTCTTACCAGTCATCTTGTATCCGCTGGCAGCCAGCTGCCCAGCCATGTACTCCCCATCCGAGTTGTTATGACTGCAGCCCCATGTTTTCATCCAGATCTTTTGGGTACCAGGGATCAAACTAAAAAAAATACACAAGTAATACGTCCATTGTAAATTATCCTGATGTGCAAAAATCGATGTCTAAACCAAACCGGCTGACAAAAGACTGTCTATTGTAAATTTGCTTTATTACCCATGTGTGTTGGAGGAAGTACAAAGGTGCTTTTACACCAGCTGCTGTCAAAGTTGTAACTAAATGTCAAGAGTAAATATCAAACCACCCTGATAAGGTGGCTTTCCGATTCAGTGGGATCTTGTGTAGGGCATTTGTGGCTTGGAAGCTTCTAAGGTTTTTGGTATAGCTGATGTGTGCTATTGGTGTCATTTCCTCTGTTAGATAAGAAATGCAAAAATTAAGACAACATGAACGTGGAACAGCAGCATGTACAGCGACTGTAATTTAGTTTTCCCCAGCAAAGCCATGTAGAATGTAAACATGCTCAACATGACTATGGGATTTTTCTAATCTATCCGATTACTGAAATATAAATATATAAAATATTAACATAAAACTAATCAGAAGAAAACAGTTTGCAGTTAGATGAAATTATGGGGTTTATTTTATTTTTTTAAGTAGTGGAAGAAACAATTCAGTTATAACAACAACTAGAAATGTAGTTGAAGAAACAAACGCTCAAACACTTCAGGAATTTCAATTAAAAACATCACTCACTTGGAAAACTAAGTAAACACCTTCAGAAATCCCCAAAATTGTGAGCTTCCAGATTATACACTGGTGACCAGAAACCTCTCACACAGGGTACAATCGATAGAACAATCAAGAGAACACTGGTGAAAATGCTGGAAATGGAAAACTTTTGTTTTTGTTGAACGAGATGCTCGGAGTAATTTAGAAATAGCGTCCAAATAGTTTGCTTAGCACTGTAACTTTTACAGAACTCTAAAAAGTGTCAGCAACGCATGCAGCTGAGTTGTGATTAATAGAGCAGTGTCTTGATTTAAGTTGCTAAACACTTTGTGAAATACAGTCATTTTCCTTGTTACTAAAGTGTTTGGATCATTATTCCAAGTTACATAGCTCTAATATAAGAGGAATTTGCCTCGGATTCGACGAACTGAAACCAAGATGTTCAAATGTATGTAATGACTTTTGAGAACTCGCAAGTGCGTGTTTAAATCCACACACAAATGCAAAGCAATCTGGCTCCACAGATAAGATAATTCTCTCTTTCAAAAAGCTTTCTGTGCGTATAAACGTCTAAAACTAAACATAGTGTCCATCTTGCTCACAAAACCTTAAATGTGTGTGCACGAATGGAGTTTTGAGACTAATTTCACAGATCAACAAACATGAGATGCGTTCAAGTCCCAGTGTGAAACTGGGACATCTGTACTTCCACTGTATACCTACATTTCTTTCTTTTTTCTTTCTTTCTCTAAATAAAGAGAACAGATTGTCACCACTATACTACAAAACATAATCTATGTTTCAGCCTACATTTGTGGATCTGTGCAAAGCTGGCAACATGACATTTTTCTAAAAAAAAACCAAATGGGCAGGTACGAAAAAGCATTAGGGCCACATGAAGAAAAAACATTATTGGTCATTTTGAGAAAATGTCCAAATGTGGTGATTAAAGTTATTGTTTCAAGAAAAACTGCCATGGCTGCTACACCCTCTACAAAATGCCAGTGGTTATCGATGGCTAAATCATAAAGAGGATGTATGTCGAATGTGTTTTAGGCTTGAATTCCACAACTATAATCTCCACATGGAAGTGGGCTCAAACATTTCAGTGCACTGATGTTAAGAGATGGGTGGACAATTATTAAAAACCATCTAAAAGACGTTATTCCTTCTAACATGAAGCCAAAATACACTTTTTTCGCTGACAAAAATATCTACTAATACATTTTTTTAATACATGGTTAAATTTTTTATTTTTAAGCCAACAATTTCCCTTTTTCCCCCCATGGCAGTAACATAATATCAAACACTGGACACACCTGTCAGCTTGAAGCTCCTCATCGCTCAGGAGCTCTTTCTTCTTCCTTGCCCTTGGTATGATACTTTTTCTAGCAGACTGTCTTTCATGAGGAGTGGGGTCACTAGAAGACACCATGTCCTCGATGTCTTCCATCAGAGAGTCACAAGAAGACGGCATGATGATCTGGAAATTAAGCAAAGCTTTAGTCAGCTTTTTGGAGTAACCTAAAAATATATAGTGGCAGAATCCCTTTAAGAAAGCTCCATGCTTCACTGCTGCCTGCAGACTCTCCTTCATTTAGCAGATTTCAAGGTTTTTACTCATAAAGTCGGAGTACCTGCAAAATTCTTGGTATGGTTTTGTGGACACTTTGTTTTGTTCCTAAACTGTTTTTTCGCAATGGTTCAAGATTTGGATATGAAACCTCTTCAGCAATATTATGGCTGACTCTTCCTCAGTCTCACTCCTTGTACCTTGTACTGTTTTTTCATTAGTACCCGTTTTAGGGTTTTAGGAATGCAAAGGCTACGTGTGCAGGAACAGCATTAGCATTTGCAAAATAAACATGATTATTAGAAGGATTCATAGATAAAGAATAATCCATAATTTGCACGCTGCATTTAAGTATTACTAAAAAAACTATCAATACAAGATCTTCATGACCAGTGAGTGCGACATCCTGAAGTACAGTACCTCTATCTACTGATGCACATGTATTAATTACCGTTACATTCTCTTTAAATGTGTTGTTCACGATAAGTAGATGAAAAGCTGCATGGCTGGAGATACAAGCTACGCTGAATATGCGCACACATCACTTAAACGCTTACTGGGTTCAAGTTGTACAACTTTTATACAACAGATCACGTTTCACACTTATGAGCTGGTTTTAGTTTACCCTAAACGACGGTTTACACAGGGAGGCTAACATTAACGTAAATTTAAACATTTAAAATGCTCCATTTGACACTTATTTATCCCGCTTCATTGGTTTTACTGGTTAACAAGCGCAGGGTAGCGTTTATCTTGGCTAGCCTCATTGGCTAGCTAGTACCCACGTGTCTCTTATTCTGAGCAGACAGTCCCAATGAAAACATTAAAGTTTCTTACCTTAGTCGCACTGTAGTTGTAGCCTTCAGCTGAACTCGAATGCCGAGGGCAATATGCTTTAAAAAGGCACACGATGATTATTTACGCCACCAAAGCAGTCACCACAACCCTTAGACCGCCATACTTGTCTGTAAGTACGGAAGGTAAACAGGGACAAACTGTATAAGCGCGTGTTTTTCTCAAGTAGTGGGTGAATAAGTTCAGACCAACTGAATACGGGTATGATTCAGTGTCATGTGTGGATAACACTACATATACGGTCACCAGCCACTTCATTAGGTATACCGGTTCAGCTGCTCATTTAAATGGTAGATGGGCAGGTTCTCATACAGCGCTTTTCTATTCTGAAAACTCAAAGCACTTTATACAACTTGCTTCCTTCACCCATTCCCACCCACACAAGCACTTTTCTCTTTGTAAGTGCTTTCTATCTATTGACAGTGCATTGACACTCCGATCAGAGAGCAACTTGGGGTTAGTATTTTGCCCAAGGATATTCAGCATGCAGACTGGGTCTGCAACCTTCTGATTAGTAGATGACTTGCTCTGCGTCCTGAACTATAGCCTCCCCATCAGACTGGATGCATGTATGTTGAGCCCCCTTCTCTTCACTCTGCTGACCTGCACACCATCACACAGCTCCAACCTCTTCATCAAATGTGGTGGGTCACATCAGCAACAACAATGAGACCTACTACAGGAGTGAAGTTAACCATCTGGCCGAGTGGTGCAGCAACAACAACCTGTCCCTTCAGGAGAACTCACACCCTGCACATCCCACTAACCATCAACGGTGCTGCTGTAGAGAGGGTAAGCAGCACTAAGTTCCTGGCTGTGCACATCTCAGAAGATCTTCCTCTGCAAAGTGAGGTGAGCAAGAGCCTCAACCACCATTACGAGCACCTTCTACAGAGGCACCGTTGAGAGTATCCTCACCAGCTGCATCACTGTGCGGTATGGCTCCTGACGGAAAAAGTTACAACGGGTAGTGACAGCAGCGGAGAGGATCGTGGATACTTCTCTTCCCTCCCTCCAGGACATCTACTGCACCCGCCTCATCCGGAAAGCCCTCTGCATTTCAGGTGACTCAACTCATCTGTCCAACTTCTTCAATTTGCTGCCATCAGGAAGGAGACTGAAGAGCCTCCGGGCTAGAACCAGCAGACTGAGACACACACGAACTCCAGACCTGCATTGACCTCTTCCCTCTGAACCCCCCCCAAACATACAAACTCTGAACCACCACCATTTGCACACCAACTTGCCCACAATCACTATGATTGTGTTGGACACTGCTGTTTAAATAATTGCATAGTATTGTACATAAGACTTGTCTTTATATTGTTTTAGTGCACACTGAGGGCCATGAGAGTATCGCAATTTCAAATTCCTGTGTATGACTGTACATAGGGTCTTTGACAATAAAGCTGACTTTGATTTAGACATGTAGACACGGTCAAGATGACCTGCTGAGTTTCAACTGAGCAGAATGAGGAAGAAACATGATTTATGTAACTTTGAATGTGAAATCCCAGACAGGCTGGTCTGGGATTTTCCCCACACAACCATCTCTTGGGTTTACAGAGAATGGTTGGCAAGTTGGTTGGTTTGTTAGTGTAAACAAATTACTGATGTCAGATAACAACAGCCAGACTGATTCAAGCTCTCATGAAAGCAGTTACCTGGATGGACAGCCAATAAATCTGCAGCAACTGTGTGAAGCCATCATGTCAATATGGATCAGAATCGGATGTTTCCAGTTCCCTGTT